>NC_089749.1:28155161-28247661 GCF_040412425.1 Macrobrachium rosenbergii
CATTCAGATAACTCAAAAGAATTACTGTTTGAATAAAGTCATCTAAAAAATTCGATATGATCAGGAGACATGTCTGAAAATACGTAACAGAACTAAATCGGCAGAGAACAAAAAGAACTAAAATGCGCGCGCACACACACACACACGCGCGCGTGCACATACACACATAAACACAACCTAACAATTATAAGCAACGAAACATGAAGATTTATTGTTCTCTCACTCTCTCTGAGGTCTCAATCAAATGCTTTAAGCGAGTGAAAAAATGTTAAGGTATTCGAAATATGTATCATACTTGAGTTTAATCTTTGTACATGGACCAATGAAACTGAATACATTGTTATTCTTTAGTAAGAAAAAAAAAACAATGAAGCTAGTAATATCATTACAATAAATACTGGAGAGAGAGAGAGAGAGAGAGAGAGAGAGAGAGAGAGAGAGAGAGAGAGAGAGAGAGAGAGAGAGAGAGCCTGGCTATGGTTATAGGGTAACCATTTTCCCAAGGAGACATGAATATATCCTCGCACTATGCTATTAGTGGGAAAAGGGGAGCCGTGTTTAGTCTGCCATGCAATCATTACCTGTAATGAAAGGTATAACAAAATCAGCACCCTAAAAAACAGTAACTTATCCGAGATTTAACCGAGCCTTCACTCTTTAACGGGCAGCCCAGGAAAATAATTGGATTTGAAGGTGTCAACCTTATCAAAGACGACACTTTAAAAACCTTTTCAAAATCCCTTATCTCCTTGATGAAAATTACCTGAAATGTAAACAGGCTTCATTAACATCGTTCAACTGGGAAGTTACAGTATATGCATACACGAAAACATGACGAATGCCTAACTTCGTTAGCGGAGGTATGTAATGATCAAAATACGAATAGTCTCAAACAGAGAGAGAGAAAAGGACATCAAACCAAACCGTCCAATCGATTTACCTCATGGAAGGCAGAGCGCCGAGCCCTTTAAAAAATCGACCTCAAAATAGGGAAACCGAGAAGGGTTCAGTCAAAAACATTGCGAAGTCGACCCTCGGAGAGCAATCAGGCAAAGATTTTATCGATACGTTCCGTCTAAAAGCTACCAAAATGGATTCCGCGGGAAAAGAGGTAAGCGCAGATGAAATGAAAACTCTTGCCGATTACCTCTTTGAATTAATTTCACTTAAGAGGGGTTTCAGAAAATGAGAGAGAGAGAGAGAGAGAGAGAGAGAGAGAGAGAGAGAGAGAGAGAGAGAGAGAGAGAGAGAGAGAGAGAGAAATCGCAAATAAAAGATAGGACAAATGACAAATCAAGTAACCTTGATAATCAGTTAACAGATCCTTCTTTCAGCTAAAACAACTAATACTCTCCAAGGAACTGTATTTTTCTTGATCTAATTTAAAACAAAATGTAACAAAATGTAAGATATCTCAAATACGACCAGAGTAACGCCTTAGCCAATTAAGGGTAAGTGGATTGCAGTTCATGATCTGCGTTTACAACAAAATCAACACAAATTTCGAGAGCAATTGAAAGCAGTTAGTTATGGAACAAATGATTCTTTCCATTTGTAATGTGATTGTATTAATACGGGAAATCAAATCTTATTACTTACTTAAAATCATTTATTCAAATTACGATACCTGAACAGCTTGCTTCGCTATGCATTAACATCCATTCCCCTCCGAAATTAAATATAATAAATAATTTTCTACATTTTACTCCATGCATTATATCCATCATTAAATGTTGTGATCTCGAATCACATTCAACCATTGCCACATTTACAGCCATTTTAATTAATCTTCTTGAAGAGAGTCAGCGAGATAGTAATGAGCACAATTAGACGAGAAAAAAATTGAGAACAACCCAGGTTTAAAATAGTTTAAAATACCTCAGTATTAAATGCTGACAGTCAATGGATACATTGGCAAAATATGTTACTACGACTACTATTACTCGATGTGAATACAACCCCTTGGAAATAACGTCAAAGGTTTGTGTGCTGTCTGGCAAACTTCCGTACTAGAGAACACACACCTCTAAATGAATGAGCAAACAAAATTAACAGAAAGGAGTAAAGTTAACACACACACACATACATACATAAAACAAATACGTTAAAAAGCCAATAAAGAGAATATGCAAGATTGTACCCTGAATTGAAGAAACTTTGACGTAAGACTGCAGAAAGCCGTAAATACTCGAGAGGCTACGGCACAACATAGGTCGATAGAATGAGTTATATGAGTTATATGGCTACCAGTGTGGAATATGCAATTAAACGTGGCACCTGGGACAAGCTACCAGCTACAAGCAGCAGCAGATGTAATACAGTAAGGCACAGAAAACATACCTTCAAGAGTACTGAGCAAGGGACACGCTTTCTTACATTTTCTTGGTTTATTATACGCCTTTTCTCCTTAGGCGATAGCTCCACGTATTGCCCATCTGCTTTTCATCATGTATTTATGGTGAAAAGTAGTAGAAACGAAGTCTTGCCCCATGGATATTCACGAGGTTGATGGGCAAACTAGACTCAACCTTGTTTAGCTTTGCTGATCGTTTTAGCCGCATAGCGCGTGTGATTAACGCGAACAAAAGTTTAACCAACAGTGACGGTAGACGAGTCATAATATATTCCCGTCTTTTCATTACAAAAACATCTTGTAGTAAATAACTAACGACATTCGTTTTTCCTCTTTCACTCAATAACTGGTATATGCATTCATCACCTTAATTACGGCTGGCACCAATATACGAGTAACAAGCATAAAATCAAAGACAGAAAATGAAACCTACTGCTATCATCACTATTACTGCTATTAAATGAGAGAGAGAGAGAGAGAGAGAGAGAGAGAGAGAGAGAGAGAGAGAGAGAGAGAGAGAGAGAGAGAGAGAGAGTCTCTTATCATCTATATGCTGTGTGTGTGGTGAGGAGTATACTAACAAATATGGTAAATCCATTGCATCTTGGCCTAATTACTTCTCAAACTCTATGCAAAATTCTATCCGAAATACTCGTAGCCTTTCAAAAACGTAGCCTTCAAAAAAAGTATAAGATTTATGTAAACTAGCTGAACAACGCAATGAAGGTCTATCGTAATACTTAATAGCTAACAATTTTTCAAAGTAAAACAAACCTAAATGAAAACCAGTTCACGTGGTCTCGAAATATGGAACAATCAAATCCCGCTTCGCAGTCAGGTATTAGCGGTAAAATATGATACCTACAAAATAAATTGGGGCAGACAACAAAATAACATCTAAACTACTCACGAAACCCTTAATCTCAGCGACCTAAAAGTTTCCGTTGTTGTTGGTCCCGTAAGCCGAGTTAGTGAAATCCGGGTAGATTAATCCGCAGATTTCCCGAAAGTGAGAAAAATACCAATAACATCAATCATGAAGTGCCAAATTTATTGGGGTTAGAAAACCATAGATGTCAATCAGGATGGTCTCAACAACATGCTAACCGCCAAAACAACATCAGCATCCCCATCAGACCCTTAACAAGGTCAAGGGACGCAATCATCTCGCAAATTAAGGACAATCCCACAAGTTAGCCCGCTGCAAGCCCCCCTCCCCCCCACCCCCTTCTTTCAAGAGGCATCGTGTAACACCGAGAGCTGACGCCATCTTCTATAACAAGCTTCCAGAACACACTTCCTAATAAGGGGAGTTATTTCAAATCGGGAATAAGTGTAATTCATTAATTCTACTCCACACTAAAAGAAATTTCTGAATGCCTTATCAGTACGGGATCCAAAACACCTCATTTCATTCTTGAAATATTAACGTCCTGTACACGTTGACGTCATAAGGATATTCTTTCAGTAAAACAACTGACAACAATAAAAGGTATATATATATATATATATATATATATATATATATATATATATATATATATATATATATATATATATATATATATAGTGTTAGTGTATAAACTACATCTGTAGTAAACAATTACCCATAAATGGGCGATTTTTCATAAATAATTACCTTTTCGGTTTTCGTTCATAAGTGTGCCAGTGTTCTCTCTCTCTCTCTCTCTCTCTCTCTCTCTCTCTCTCTCTCTCTCTCTCTCTCTCTCTCTCTCTCTCTCTCTCTCTCTCTCTCTCTCTCTCAGTTCATCCCTTCGTATAAGCCAATTTCAAAGGACGCGAAAACCGAGCATTCTCGGTCACAAATATCAGTATACACCCTTTTTCCCCGAGGCAAATCGATATCCCTTTCACGACGCAAATAAAAAACGAGGACACTCGGTATTTTCGACACACATTCCTCCAAATAAAAAAAGCATACACAGGCCCACACATACACACACGCACACACTATATATACATACATACATACATACATACATATATATATATATATATATATATATATATATATATATATATATATATATATATAAACATATAATAAATATACACACATACATATATCTCCACTGCAGCATGAAGGAACAAGTGCTTGAGAATATCACTAAACCCACGTCGGAAGGTGAGTGAAAACCGGGACTTTGAACATGTACTTTCGTAGTTTATTCTACATTTACAAGTTCACACTGAATACAAAAGTTGACAGATTTATATACAAACACAGAAAGGGGGGCGGGGATACAGTTTGTTAATCTGGGCAGCATGTTCTTTAAACAAATAAGACAGGGACAAAGGATCAAGTGATAATCCAGGGTGGAGATTAACATTACTGGCTGAAGATAGCTTCAATGAACACAGTCTCTAGCAGATTTCTTTTCCGATGGTGGTTGACCTTGTAGATTACCGTTGACTTACCCCAGTTCATCGTATGGCCAGTCTTAAGCCAATGATCCACAATGCCATTATATTGATAAGCCTCTTGAAATGGACTAAAAGTAAGAAGCTCCCAACACAAATATGCCATTTCAAGAGGCTTATCAAATAATGGCATTGTGGATCACTGGCTTATGACTGGCCATACCATGAACTGGGATAAGTCAACGGTAACCTACAAGGTCAACCACCATCGGAAAAGAAATCTGCTAGAGACTGTGTTCATTGAAGCTACTTCAGCCAAGAATGTTAATCTCCACCCCGGATTGTCCCTTGATCCTTTGTCCCAGTCTTTTTTGTTTAAAGAACATGCTGCCCCGATTAACAAACTGTAATCCCGTGCCCCCCCTCTTTCTATTTCTGTATATAAATCTCTGTCAACTTCTTTTGTATTCAGTGTGAACTTGAAAATGTAGAATAAACTACGAAAGTACTTGTTCAAAGTTCCGGTTTTCACTCATCTTCCGACGTGGACTTAGTAATGTGTATATATATATGTATATATATATATATATATATATATATATATATATATATATATATATATATATATATATATATATATATAAAATATAGTATACACACACATATATATACACACAGTATACACATATACAGTATATATATTTATACACACACATACACACATACACACACACACACACACACACACACATATATATATATATATATATATATATATATATATATATATATATATATATATATATATATAATGTGTAATGAGCAAGAGTGATGAATGAGAGAATGGGATGAAGTTTAATTTATGAGATGGAATCTGAAGGTCTGACGCAGTACATTTTTCACCTACCAATTTACACCTCATTAAATCATTCTCATCAAAGAAATATTGCATGACTGGTTCCAACTCTCTCTCTCTCTCTCTCTCTCTCTCTCTCTCTCTCTCTCTCTCTCTCTCTCTCTCTCTCTCTCTCTCTCCACATATGTGTAATGCTGTATGAATCTTAGGTACAATCAAAATACGCGAAGAGCACTTTTTTTTTGGGGGGGAGTTGGCAGAGCAGTCAAATCTTATTAACATTTCCCTTAATGGAAACTACATCATAAGGGAAATCTTACCATTCGCCAAGAAGGGAAGGCAGAATTGTACACAGCCCAAATGGAAGGCAGGGGATATTCAGTGTACTGCGGCAGAGATACACAAACGATAATATACAACACATAACTGATGAAGAAATTAGCGGGATTAAAAAATACTAAAATTTCATCACCATTATCATCAATGTCTCAAAAGCCAAGTACTGCAAAGGGCATCTGTGAAATTCCGCTACTGGTATCTTTGCGGTTTATCTTCCATAAATTTCCATTCGATCTCCAATCTCTCTTCTCATACCTACCCAATTAGGTCTGGGTTTTCCAACTCTGCTGGTGCCCACAGAAACCCACCGCAAAATATCACTTACCATTCTGTCAAGGGTTGAGAGCAAGACTTGTCTAAGCCACTTCCATCTCCCTCTCACCATTATCTCATCTACATGGGGAATTTCTGTAATTTCTCTTATAGTATCATTAATAACCCTATCCCACTATCTGACTGCTAATTTTCTTTTTAAAGATTTACTCCCAAATCGATAAAATCTTTTTGATAAAGTTCCGTTGTCAAACCATGATTCAAATCCGTAAAGCTATGCAAATCA
The DNA here is from genome assembly GCF_040412425.1 of Macrobrachium rosenbergii. Taxonomy (NCBI): domain Eukaryota; kingdom Metazoa; phylum Arthropoda; class Malacostraca; order Decapoda; family Palaemonidae; genus Macrobrachium; species Macrobrachium rosenbergii. Next base: position 28,161,651 of record NC_089749.1, read on the forward strand.
TACTAGGCTTGTGTATAATCTTTCTTTCGTAAGCAGTTTCGATTATTTGATTTTCCTAATTAAAAAGCTACACTTTTTCAGAATGATTAATCTGAAAGCCATGTAAGATAATGCTGATACGGTATAGTTTAAGGTTTAGTTGAACTAGAACCACATTAAAATCAACGACCGATGAGAAGCCGTTACCACAGAGAGAGAGAGAGAGAGAGAGAGAGAGAGAGAGAGAGAGAGAGAGAGAGAGAGAGAGAGAGAGAGAGAGAGAGAAAATCGTGTACGCAATAGCAGAAAAACAATAAATGCTATCACCCAAAGGAAAGAAATTTCCAAAGCGGAATATGATAATGATTTACTTACGCAATATGAAGGAAATAAAAATTTAGTACAAAACACTGACGGCTTTGTTCGTGCTTGCAAGCCCTTGTGTTGGGGCTGCAGGTGGTTGGATAAGAGTGGAAGGAAGAGAGGAAAGGAGTGGACGAAAGGAAGGAAGGGGGAGGGAGGGAGGGAGTGGCTGGAAGGGCTGAAGGGCCGGAAGACGGGCAAAACCATTCCAAGTGAAATGAAGCGGCCATAATGAGGCAGAGTGCCACAAGAGCACTCGCAGATCCCTTGCCAAATTACTGGACAAAAAGGCTGTGTCTTCAGTTTTAACATGCAAGGGAGCAGGCACAAGCACAGCGGGGGGAGAAAGTTTCGGATAGGAAGGAGAGCAAGGACGACCGGGAAGAGGAAGGGAAGGAAGGAAGGAATGAAGAAGGTGATGACGGCCAGAAAATGAGTGAGGAAAATACAGTGCAAAGTAGGAGGATGACTACCGAGAAGAGGACAGAGACAAAAACCTCGAGGAGGGGGAGGGGATTACCAAGAAGAGGAGAGGAAACAACCAAGATGACGAGGGTAGACTGGCAGAAAGCAGGAGGGGGCATGTCCCACGAAGAGGAGGAACATGACTGCCGGGAAGCAAAATGAAGGGACCATGCCACTGCTGAATCAATTAAAATGATGATGACAGGGCCCTCATTCAATGTTGACATCACTTCGAAAATCTACTTCGGGTTTGATATGTGAGAATTACTTATACTTTTTAGCCTTTCAATATTTTATGTCTGGCATCCACTTCTCTTCTTGTGGGTCAACCCTCCTCGTAAGGGTAGTATTTATTCCTCTCCACCTCCTCTAAGTCATCCTTTCTTCTGGTAGTCGACCCTTCCTTCAAGTTTCCTGTTGAAAATTGTCTCCATTATCTACATGTTGAGCATTCCATTAGTATTACAGCAGTCTAAAGTGCTTAAGGATATGAAAAGCTATTTCAGCAGGAGGAGAATGACGCCTTCTATGAAGGAAGAGAAAGACAGCTACCAGGAAGAGGGAAGGGACGATTACCAAGCAAGAAACAGAGAGGGACGAGAATCATGTAGAGGACTAGCAGAAAGATGGAAAACGACGACTACCATGACGAGGGCAACAACTACCATGAAGACGACGACTATCATGAAAAGGAGAGGAACGACTATCAAGAAGCAAAGGGGGAGTACCATGGGGAAGGGGGGAAGTCAATTACAATGAACAAGTGAGGGACGAGCCACAAGATGGGAGAGGAGGACCTAGGAAGATGATGGAGTTAAGAGGGGACAACGGACCATGAATAGAGACAGCTGCAGGATGTGAAGGGGGGATGAGTGTCACATTAGAGAAAGGAGAATGTCTACCAGGCAGGAGGACTACCATGAAGAGACGGGAGACATAAGGACGAATGTGGGTGGGAAGACTACCATAAAGCGGAGGGGGCGACTACAGGGAAGAGAATAAGGGGACTACCAGGAAGCTGAAGAAATGGGGTGAGGGGGATGGACTGAGAGAGGAATGAAATAAGGAGGATTAAAATAAAAGCATATAAGTGTATGTATGTATGTATATATATATATATATATATATATATATATATATATATATATATATATATATATATATATATATATATATATATATATATATATATATATATATATATGTAAGAATGAGTTAACATTAACTGTAGGAGAGGCCAACTATTTTTCCTTTACACTGCACCGATGATGCTACTGACATTTTGCAGTTTTATTATTCACTGGACTTTGGACGAAAGATCTTTTTCAACTGGACAGATTAAACTTTACACCAATACTTTTGTTAGTTTCACAACATCACGTAAAACTAATTCTGAATTTGCATATTAACAAATAAAAACATACCGCTTTTCTCTGAAGATTCGTTTATTTCACTTGTCACAGCGAATTAATTTAAAACTTAGAACCTAAGTGATATATAACATTTCCATGTAATATAATTCAAGATGTATGAACTCCACATTCAGAATTAGCACTGGCCAGCATCTCTCACCACTGGTCCCAAACTAAGACGCATACAGAATGAAGATAACTGAATTTAGTCTGTCAACCCTAGGACTGGAGCGCTTTCGGCCATTCAGCGCTGGAAAGAGTGAGAGGAGATGTTGTGGTTGGACAAGCAAGATAAGAGAGATCCAGAAAATAAAGGAGATGACGTACAAGGATCCAAAGGTGGAACAGGCAGAAAACCCCCAACGCATTAATCCTCACAAAAACGGAGCGGTGGTACTTGATTCTCCTTACAATTCGAGACTACAATATTCATAAAAAATTATCCTCATTTTATTCTCTATCAAGTTTCTGATTATTTTCATATCCAACCCCTTAAATCAAAATTATGAATAAATCTATCCTTAGCTAAACATTAAAATCTCATCTTAACCTGTACTTTGTTTCTATGAAGTCATTATCTGAGCAATACCGCGAGGAAGTATAGTAAGCTTTCCAGGGTGACTGACTGGTTTATATCACAGAGGCAAGCATAACAACCAAGGTTCTTTCAAGGTTCTCTCAAATGAGCCGCATCACAACAAAAGGGTGTCAATGCATACGTGGTGAATAAGTTTTCCTTTGAATAAATTAAAATTCCAAAAATAAATCAACAAGATTCGGTACAACAGAGGAATGATATGTTAAAAACGAATGGACAGCTGAAATCCTCTTTGTTGGTCGAGTTCCCTCTTTACAGGATACAACAAGACAATAGAAAATCATCCTTCGACACTGATTTAATCGCTTTAATCCTTTTTTTAGCTTGCTCTAATGCTTTCCACTCGTTTCTCCAACGGGATTTTGATGCTTTCCGAACTTCTTCCTTCCTTCCTTTAAAACTTTACTGCTTAACATTCTCCTTTTGTGCAACGAAAATTTCATTACTTGAAGTTCTTCCTTCTCTAATAAAAAATCTTATTGCTTCGTTTTAACCCTTAAATAGAAAGGAAAATTCTCCTCTTTCATAAGGGGAAAGGGTTCAATTAATAGGATTTACTATTACGATAAATTTCGATAAGGTCGCAGAAAAAGTTGCAAAAATCACATTCACTTATTATAGGGTGATATCACAGGTTAACAGACTGCAAGTGATGTCTGTGTGTTAGTTTTAAATTTCCAGGACTGAAGGAAAGATACAGAAAACCGGAAAGAAAGAAATACAGGAGTCTATAATGAGGTTATTAGTCTATTTAAGCTGTGCAAGTAACAGTGAGTTTTACTTCAGAAAAGTAATTTCTTTTATACAAAGTTTAATACGATCAGATGAATTTCTTTAATTAATCTTCACACATCATAAGTAGGTATGTATATACTTACGCATGCGCACATTATACAGTATGTGTATATATAGTATATATATATATATATATATATATATATATATATATATATATATATATATATATATATATATATATATATATATATATATATATATATATATATATATATATATATATATATATATATATATATATATATATATATATATATATATATATATATATATATATATATACAAATATATATATATATATATATATATAAACAAAGAAGAGAGCCTCGATGACCAAGTCGGTTAAAGCAGCAGCAGTGACACGGACCAGTCTTGTGGCCGACTGGTCTGTGGCGCTGGTTCAAATCCGCAGCTGACCGGTCAGCGGGCGGACACTTTAGCTATCCGAAAATAGACACCCCGGGATTATGTATGTAATCAACGGATAGGTTTGCTTAAAAAAGCAAATGGGTGTTACACTCCAACATCTCCTAAAAACATAACAGACACCTCACACGTCTCGAACTGTCGACCTAACCGCGCAACAACTAGCTTGCTGCTGGGAGAAAGGGCGCTGGTGACTGGTAACAATACTGTCGACATACGCTACCAGGGTCTAAGCGATGACAGGCAGGGCAGCCGATCGAGACTACGGTCTACCCCAAAGCCAAATCAAAGTCCTTCAAAAGAAGGCATCGTGCTTACCCCATACAAATGGGAAAAAAAGACACGTTAAAAGAAGAATATATATAAACAAAGAAAAGCATTTGGTGAAGAAAAAGGAGAGTCCTGTGAGGAGCAACACAACAAAGTACAGAACGCATCGAAAAGCAGACACACAAATGTACCAGTCTTGCTATAAGAGAAACAAACACGAAACCTAATTAAGGTTGCTCATTGAAGCAGGCGCTAGTAGCCAAAGATATAAAAAGCAAAGTTGCCTCTCCAGAACCGAGGGCGGCTTTTTTTCAGCCCTTTACCTCTGACCTTCACTTCCTGGGGAATCATTTCATCTGGTGGTACTTCATGATTAACTGATGCTCCTCGACGGTGAATTTCAAACCAGAATGTGACTTCTTTTTCCTGTTTTATTTCTTATGTATGCTTACAAGACTTGGAATCTTGGCGTTACAGTCAAACAACGAATGAAATTATACTAAAAGTCGAAAGAGACTAATAAATGAATATCTTTTTTATTGTTTTGCTGAAGACCATAAAATTGTAAAGACTACCTTTTGTCAAGTCTAATAGTCTAAAAAAATGTTTATAGGAAATTCTCTGTTGGCACCCAACAAACCTTTATATAAAGCAGAAAAAAACCACAGGTAAAAGTCAAATACGACAACGCACGATGGACATTTTCAGGTAACTTGACACAACTTTGATATAGGCCATCATATTCTAATCCAGAGGTGGCAACAATATAGGTGCAGTCATAAAGCGAAAAACTTTAACGTAAGCGAAAAACAATGATAAATCAATCATTACCGACATTACAAAACCCAAACAAAACCCACAGCGGCCAATAAAAAATTCTTATTCATTATAACCACTCACTTTAATACAATAATAGGTAAACGTTCCCCGACCTTGTAATCAATATCATACATCAACGACAGAATTCCTCACAAAGAGAGAGAGAGAGAGAGAGAGAGAGAGAGAGAGAGAGAGAGAGAGAGAGAGAGAGAGAGAGATAAAAATTCCATACCTCACCCACGATGACCTCTATTGACCGAGCTGACGGCTAATGTGGGTCAGCACATGGACGCTCGACAACTCACCTGATAAAGAACAAAATGAAAACGTGTTATGAGGGACACAGGATTCGGGTAACATGATTTTCTTTTCCATATTTCATTCACTGAAAAATGCTACATATTAGCGGTCTGAAATCACTTGCAATGCACAGCAAATGAATAGATGATTCATAGGCTGCCTGCCAAAAAAAAAAAAAAAAAATCGTGCTGGGCTCTATGTACGCCACTCTAAAATATCTCTGCAAATTTTTCGTAAATCCCAACAAGCGTTCACAGTCTTACCTGAAATGGGTTCCACTTAACGTCTAATTCATTCACTTTCATTTATAATTGATTTCATTTAAAATAAAGCTTAACTCTCTTTCTCTCTCACAAACACACACACACAAACGCATGCATACAAATAAATACAAAGCATGTCAAAAATTACCAGAGAGAGAGAGAGAGAGAAATGAAAGCACACCAAACCAAAACCTTTGATTTACATGCGGGAGAGATACTAAAAGGGGCAAGTCACGTTGCAATACAACGTGAAGAGTGGCAGGTAGGTTGCGGATAAGGAAAAAGGTCATAGATTTTCATTTCAATCAAATTCTCTTGATTCGGCAGATAGTCTTCACTGTATCCGTACAGAGACAATATCGCCCAGTTCCACCACCCCACAAGTACTGGAAAGTCGCCAACGAATAGTTTCTTGACAGGTCTGACTATATCATTTAATAGTTTCTATAAACGAGTGGGAAGAACTGCAGCGGCAAATGTGATCTTTGGCTTTCATCTTTAATAAGAATGTTTCATTGCGTTCATTTTCATTTTAACTTCATAAAAATCCCCATCCTTCCCCCTTACTTGGCTGATACAAATACACATATATTGCTCGAAAAATTAAGCAATATTAATCCGTTAAGCATATGACACCTTCCGTACGCTGCGACACCATGGCTTAAAGATCAAAGACAGGACCCACAGGCAACTAGAATTCAAGTCATGTAACACCAAGCCTCTTTCGCAGCATCAGTTTAAAAAAAATCCTGCGACAGTTTAACCCTTATTCAGTCTTTCTAAATGTCTTCCTCAGGTCTCATAGGTTTAGACTTCCACTGACAAGAAGTTTTACCAAGCTTTATTTCTTGTGCAACGTATGCAACAATGATTTAAAGATTACATTATACTGAATAGTAATAGTGATGAATAATACACTGCATTTATATATCACAAACAAACTATGCACCAGCAATCAAAGAGGAAAAGTGACTATTCAAAATAAATGTAAACTGACCGGCTTTAAACTTGACAAAAATTTAATGCTGCCCTGTAAAACGAGGAAGCTACCTAAGTACAAAAAAATTATGATCTCGCGCGACTACGAAGGGATAAGGAGATTCGGTGATTGAGTGATTTAAAGTGAGAGTGAGAGAGTGTAGTGAGTGAGTGACCGTACCCAGGGTTGGAGGAGGACGGGCGGGACGAAGGATGTGAGGGGAAGAAGGATGGGGAGGGGAAGGGGGAGGGGTTAGGGCTATCAGGGCGTGGTTCAGTGTCGAGTTAAAGTGGGTGTGGCAATATGGATGGCTTAAAGTTGCCGGGTGACTGGATGAGTAAGTGGAAGAAAAGCGGATGAGAGAGAGAGAGAGAGAGAGAGAGAGAGAGAGAGAGAGAGAGAGAGAGAGAGAGAGAGAGAGAGAGAGAGATGCTACGACGTGAAGAAGTGGATGAATGATTGCAGTGGCAGTGAGTAACAGTCGCAATACAACTCTGTTATTATGAATGACAGAGCGTCTGCAAGATGATAAATAAATGCAGCAGAGAATGAGGATTCTTGATCTACAAATCCAAGCGATTACTCTTAACATTCAATGAAATCATTCAGGAAACAGAGATTAAAGATAAGAGTACGATTGCATATCAAATGTAGTTTTCCATGTGGTTTCATTACACAGACACCATAGGTCTCCAAGTATGATAAGCAAAGTAATAAAAGTAACTTCTGAGAGAGAGAGAGAGAGAGAGAGAGAGAGAGAGAGAGAGAGAGAGAGAGAGAGTCTGCGAAGTACCGCCACTGCTGTTACCACGAACTGAAACTAGAGTCTAACGATTCCGTGACTAACAAATTCTCGTTTCTTTATATAAAAATTTACTTTCATTTTTTAACACTCGTCGAAAAATGCCCATATTGGTGTACACTACGTAAATAATCATTAAATATAAATTAACAATATATGCACGTGGTATACATGCAAATCAGCAAAATACATATGCACATTTCAAACAATCAATAAAACAAATACGCAGTACACAGACAAATTAGGAAATGCATGGAGAGCAAACATATTAATCACTAAAACTGACTACGAATGTGCATTTTACATAGACAAAGACGATATTTTTGTAACTAAATCATGTAATTTTTTCATACTTTCAAATATTAAGCCACCAATACCCCTCAATATAGGAATCTCTTTACCTTGAGAATAAGTGACACTCAAAGGGAATGACAGATGGAAATGCCAGATAGATGGAAGGACGTGAGGTATCACGCAACAAAGACAAGGAACTGAGCAAACCTAGTCGACACCACAGGGCAAATTATCAGTTTTCATCAAAACTTCCCTTCTAGAAGAAACTTGCGTACGCGAGCACACATCTTTCGGGAATCTTTCCGAGGGGCCGGATAACCCAACACTTTACATATTAAATACACTTTAAACTTGAGCCATAAAACCTAAATCAAGAAGAAGCCAAAGTTCACCTACAATCCCCTTAACCAGAGCGAGGAGGGAAGAAGGGGAGGGCCTTCTGCGCACAAGGGGCACCACTCTCCTTCCCCCATCTCTAAAATCCCATTTAAAGTTTTCACGTTATTCATTTACTTTTCATCACAAGGAAAGTGCACTTCAAAAGCCATGTATAACTACCAACAGAGAGAGAGAGAGAGAGAGAGAGAGAGAGAGAGAGAGAGAGAGAGAGCCTTCCACTGGCAATCCACTAAATCCATTATACATTAGCTACAAGTAGTCGGACGTTATCGCCGCTAATGACGGTCCCAGGGTGTCAGACCCAGGAAAGAAAACCAGTTTTAGGCATGACCTACTCGGGTTTCCTAATTATCCATGGCGAAAAGCAAAATTGAATGGCCTTATCAATTACCATTACATCGAACCGCTTCAAAATTTTACTTAATTACTTGAACTGCAATAAAATAAAATCACTTCACTTTTTAGAAACAAAATAATTCATGTCCATGTGTCGAGAACTTTTTTTAAAATACAGTTAACGCATACCAAATATTCGCAATTTTCATATGACGACATACCTGCCATGTATCCTCTCGACGTCAAACTTTCAGGTTTCCAGTACACGAAAAACTCAGATCTCAAAGGAACTAAATAATCTAGGAGCTGTTGTTAAAGATCGATTCTTCTAGTGAACACTTCAATGCAAAATACTACCCAAGCAGCTAATGCCTATCGCTCGTATATATAAAAACTTTGAACCATTTAAGCATCAGAATAACTCCGTCTCTTAGAATTAAGAAATCAATTTGGTGAAACTGAACCACCATTGTCCTGATATAACAACTACAATACTTTTATTATAAACAATATTCTGAATCTCATTTACAGACTTACAAAAAGTGCCATCCGTAACAACTATTAAATATTTTAAACAGCATGGAACTACACTCTAACATCACAGTGCTCTCTTTCTAGTTACCTGATGATCTCGTCATGACAGTTTTCTTGCGAGTAATGATTTCACTCCATAAAAGTCGTTGAATTATTCCTCATAACATTAAAACACCTAAAGTATCCTTTAATTTTCTCATACCACATGACTCATTCAATTTGGAGTGTTACTTGACTATGACAATCACTTTAAGTCACATAAGCCTGCATGCATTAGATGTTTATGGAGAATTAATTGATTACTTTGCAAAATAACCCAAACATCACGCACTGAGAACAAAAAAAATAGTGGTCCTGAGAGGTCAAAGATGTAAAAAAGATATTTGGGACTGACAACGGAGTGATCATTTTTTTATTATGTTCAGCCCCAAAGCACACTGATCACTAATGCTCACGAGAGAGAGAGAGAGAGAGAGAGAGAGAGAGAGAGAGAGAGAGAGAATATGGAAGGGTCAGAAGAACATCAAACACAGGTATCCTCGTTCAGATGCGTGACTGCACGGACGCCTGCTGGGAACGCATGGTTGTAATGCAATTATGCCTACGCATACCCGGTGAAATGGAATGAAGAGGAAAAACCTCCTTACCATCCATTAGTTCAGGCAAGTGGCAGGGTGATTTAAAAGAGCTCGTAGTAGACGAAGTTGTCGTCATAGGCAACTCAGTTCAGTTACGCCTAACGTAAGGATAAATGGTTATTTATTTATTTTAGTAAGAGGGAAATTATGAGTACTGTTATCACAACTGAACTTCCTAAGAATAATAAAAGTAAGTGAGCCACAAAATATTGATTAAGACGGGACTACTAACTGACTCAAAAAAAGAAGGATGAGAATTTCGAAGGCTCATGAGAATTGTTCAATAAGAACATCGAAAGAACAATGGAATGATTGAAGAATAAAGAACACGATGGCAATATTGTAGACAAAAGGAGGGTATATGAAGCGCGGTTGCAAATAATAGAACTAAATAAGTACGTTAAGTGTAAAAAATGATGCGGATACTAAAAGCATTGCCATACTATGAGAGAATATGAGTTTTGTCACAGGGTGAATTCCTTATGCAAATGGCACATCAAAAGGATCAATATTTTATCTTAGAATTCTCTCCTGTGCCGGTATACATGGTCAGTGTCTGAGATAATCATTTCAGTGAAGAGGAAAATTTAAGCAATCAACATCTTTTGGAATCTTAAAGACATCTGCAAATAAGAGATAATCTTCAAAAGTATACTAAATATAATAATAATAATACGGCCATATATATATACATATATATACATAAATATATAATATATATATATATATATATATATATATATATACATAAATATATAACACACACACACACACATATATATATATATATATATATAAATATATATATATATATATATATATATATATATATATATATATATATATATATATATATATATATATATATATATATATATATATATATATATATATATATATATATATATATATATAGATATAAAATATAAATATTTATATATACTGTACATATATACATATATACATTCATACATATACATAAAACACATTATATATATATATATATATATATATATATATATATATATATATATATATATATATATATATATAGTGTGTGTGTGTGTGTGTGTATAGCTGAATCACTAAGTGGTTGCTAGGCCTTTCAACACACTGTTCTTTACTAGCAGACTGAAGAGAAATGTAAAAGCAAGGTTACAATAAAAGTCATATAATTGACAGATGACACAGATATCCCTGAGGATGGGGATTATAGGGAACAGATGCACCTGGAATCCAACACAGTTGAAGAATTAGTGGACCTACCAAAACAAAGGTAAATATTTGAGAGGTTTTACAAAAGATTAGGCCCAACTGGCTCAGAAGCAGGGAGGAGTCAATTAAAGGATTATACAGGGGAAGAGACTGACCACCAAAAATGACCTAAAAGAAATAAGCTGATTACACATGTTTATAAAAGTACAACACTTAATATATTCTCCTTTTGGTAGACAGTAATAATTTTTGCAAAATGAACATTTTCAAAAAACTATTAAACATACGAATACATAGAAAATATATATAAGATAACTAATTAGTAATTAAGTCAGTGATTTTATCTTTAAGGTCATTCTTGAAGATTTTACTATTACAGGGGTCCAAATAATACATGTCAGGGTTAAGGTTAAAATTACAGCTGGCAGTAAGCTGTATAATAGCAGATTACAAAAATTTTCTTTAAGAGAAATCTTTCGATCTGGCAATCACAGAACTGTCAGTCCAATTTATCCTGTGAGTTTTCACTTGAATGAATTCCTTAGGGCTATTTTTTTATTAACATTCCTTTTAGTTTGTTATTATAGGAAAAAACGAGGTTGACACTAAAAGATTTTAACAATGATTTTGTGTTTTCAAAATCACTAAAATAAGGCAAGCTAAAGAATGTTCTTAGGGGTTTCTTTCTCCATGTTACTTTCACTATAAAACTTTTTGTGGGCTTTATTATAGCAAATATCTAGTATATGTGAAGGGTAACATAAAACTGTCCCTATTTTTCTTATGTATTCGATTTCTTCATCCAAATAACGGGGACTGACAATGTGCAATGCTCGTTAAAACATACAAGAAAAAATGGATATTTTGATATTAAGGTGGTGGCTTGAATAAAAGTGGACGTACGTTAAGCTGTTGGTTGGTTTCCTTTAAATACTGAATTTGCTTCTCTATGTATTAAAACATCTAAGAAAGGGGGGCAATTGTCTTTTTCTAATTCGACAGTAAATTTAATGGATGCTACCTAGTTATTCAAGTTAGAGAATAAATCATTTACATCAATACCAGCAGGCAAAACAGCTTAAATATCAACATATCTATACCACTTTAAAGGAGTATAAATGATATTAGGCAAATATCGTTTTTCAATAAATTCCATATACAAGTTTGAGAGGAGTGGGGCTAAAGGGTTGCCCATTGCCATACCAAATATTTGTTAGTAGAATTTACCATCGAATATATACAGTATTTACAATCACAAATGCACAACCTAGTTAGTGAAATAATATAACTTTCAGGCAGAGGTAATTCATGATGGATTAGTTCGTTACTTAGATACTCTAAAATGGAATACTCTAAAACATAATACATAGGGACTTTAGTAAAAACAGAACAAACAACAAAATTAACAAATCTATCAGTGGGGCAAAAAGTTATTTTGTTTAATTTATCAAGTAAATCTAGTGAATTATATATGTGAGAATTGGGGATAGTACCAAGTAACGGGGACAAGAGCTTGGTAATATATATTTTTTTAAGGTTATATCATATTGAGCAAACAGTATTGATAACAGGCCGCATAGGATTATTTTCTTTGAGCGTTTTTACTAATTCATACAAGTAAGGTAACGAGGGAAATTTAACAGACAACTGACCTTTCAGTTTTTTTTTGTTTTTTTTTGCAGATTTTTTCACTGTGCTATTAAAATTTTTTATGACTTGATCGAGGGGATTTTTTGTTAGTTGTTTTGTAAGTCGTATCACCATCCAGTAGGGCTAGCATACGTGGCATGTAGTTAGCTCTATCTAAAATTACACTACTATTCGACTTATCAGCCGACAACATATCACGTATGCAAGCTTTACTCGATGGTGATACGACTTACAAAAACTAACAAAAAATCCCCTTGATCAAGTCATAAAAAATTTCAATAGCACAGTGAAAAAATCCTTAAAGATAAAAAAGAACTGAAAGGTTAGCTCACTAAAAATTTCCCTCGTTACCTTGCTTGTACGGATTAGTAAAAACGCACAAAGGAAATAATCCTATGCGGTCTGTTATCAGTACTGTTCGCTTAATATCATATAAACTGTCAAAATATATTACGAAGCTCTTGTACCCGTTACTTGGAACTATCTCCGATTCTCACATATATAATTCACTAGATTTAGGTGATAAATTAAACAAAATATCTTTTTGCCCCAATGATAGATTTGTTACTTTTGATGTTTGTTCTCTTTTTATTATGTTTGTTCTCTTTTTATGAAAGTCCCCATATTCTATTTTAGCATATCTTAGTAACGAACTAATCCATCATCCATTACCTCTACCTGTAAGTCATATTGTTTCACTGACAAGGTTGTGCATTTGCGATTGTAAATTTATATTTGATGGTGAATTCTGCCAACAAATATTTGGTATGGGTATGGGCAACCCTTTATCCCCACTCCTCTCAAACTTGTGCATGGAATTTTTTGAAATACTTAATATCATTTATACTCCTTTAAAGTTGTATAGACATGTTGACGATATTTAAGCTGTTTTGCCCGCTGGTACTTATTTAAATGATTTATTCTCTGATTTGAATAAACAGGTAGCATTCATTAAATTTACTCTCGAATTAGAAAAAGACAACTGCCTCCCTCTCTTAGATGTTTTAATACATAGAGAACCGTTTCAATCCAAATTCAGTATTTATAGGAAACCAACCAACAAACTTAACGTATGCCCACTTTTTTTCTTGTATGTTTTAACGAGCATTGCGCATTGTCAGTCCCCGTTATTTAGATGAAGATATCGAATACATAAGAAAAATGGGGACAGTTTTATGTCACCCTTCACATATACTAGATATTTGCTATGGTAAAGCCCACAAAAAGTTTTATAGTGAAAGTAACATGAAGAAAGAAACCCCTAAGACCACTCTTAGTTTGCCTTATTTTAGTGGTTTTGAAAACAAAAAACCATTGTTAAAATCTTTTAATGTCAATCTCATTTTTTCCTAAGATAAACTAAAAGGAATGTTAATAAAAAAAATAGCGATGAGGAAAGCAACAACATAATGTATAAAATTCCATGCTTGCACTGCTCTTCTTTTTATATTATTCAATCCAGTAAATATTTAGAAGTGAGAATTAAACAGCATAAGTATCCTGCTTAAACTGGCATACATACAATGCAATATTCATTCATTCAAGTGAAAATTCTCACCGGATAATTTGGACTGACAGTTCAGTGATAGCCAGATTGAAAGATTTCTCTGCACGAAATTTTTTAGAATCTGCTATTATACAGCTTACTTCCAGCTGTGATTTTAACCTTAGCCCTGGCATGTATTATTTGGACCCTTGTATTAGTAAAATGTTCAAGAATAACCTTAAAGATAAAATTACTGACTTAATTACTAATTAGTTATCTTACATATATTTTCTATGTATTTGTATGTTAAATAGTTTTTTGAAAATATTCATTTTACAAAAATTATTATTGTTTACCAAAAGAATATATTAAGTGTTGTACTTTTATAAACATACTGTATGTAATCAGCTTATTTATTCCTAGGTCATTTTTGGTGATCAGTCTCTTCCCCTGTATAATCCTTTAATTGACTCCTCCCTGCTTCCGAACCAGTTGGGCCTAATCTTTTGTAAAACCTCTCAAATATTTACCTTTGTTTTGGTAGGCCCACTAATTCTTCAACTGCGGTGGATTCCAGGTGCATCTGTTCCTTATAATCCCCATCCTCAGGGATATCTGTGGCATCTGTCAATTATATGACCTTTATTGCAACCTTGCTTTTATATTTCTCACCAGTCTGCTAGTAAAGAACAGTGTGTTGAAAGGCCTAGCAGCCACCCCGTTGTTTCACTTTTCCTTCATGGCATTTGCCGTTATAAATATACATACGTACATACATTCAGTATGTATATATATATATATATATATATATATATATATATATATATATATATATATATATATATATATATATATATATATATATATATATATATATATATATATACATACGGTATATATATATATATAAGTAACCAGGCAAAGTCAGATTTACAATAATAAAAAAACAGTGAAGAACACAATTCAAGAAACCCTTAACTTTCAACTTTCCCTTTTTATCTCACTCTATAACCTCCAAAACATAAAACAAAAATGCTTAGAACGAAAATGGGAGAGACTTATGTATTCATGAGACTTGCAATGGTTCCCTAAGAGCTACAAATTTTCATACTAACAAGGCTTGAAGGATGCCGAATTTCCTCAGGGTAAAGTCCTTCACTTAATATGCATTTGGAAGATAAAATGCTCTCTCTCTCTCTCTCTCTCTCTCTCTCTCTCTCTCTCTCTCTCTCTCTCTCTCTCTCACACACTAACGGTACAGAGGAATATTACCTTTCAAAAAAAATTAACCCCCGTGTGTTTAAAAACTTCGGAAACATTAAATATAAAGTATAACCTCTCGAAATTTAGGAGAACTTCCTTTCTCAAGCGACCATGACCATACACGCAAAACAAATTCCCTTTATAAAGATGTTTGATAAGACTTCAGCAAAATTCGGTTTCTCAAAATGTATTACATTTACGTGCATCAGCATCTTGCCCCCTTCAAATGGAAGGCATTATAACCTCAAGAGCAGGGTGGAATGCGGTTCATTTTTCTCTGAAGCCAGATGCTTCCGAGCTGAGGTCTTGCCCGCCCGTACCTTAACAGCCTGCTGTCAACTGAATATTGTTCGGCAAGTTGCATATATAAACAGGCTGTAGATTAAACACACAATTCTCTCCCTCCACCCCCGTTCCCAATTCCTTTCGAGGTGACTAGGCCAAATTAACAGGAAGGCTTGTCTAATACCAATATACATTGTAATTAGTCAATTTGACACATTGTAATTAGATCCTAAATGACCTGCCGTCACTCAACAACGAATGCTAGTCGGTGTCCATTTGGCGTTAATCAAATATACATAAATGTCCAGGCAGAGAATGACAAGATACCTCGACTACTGAGAGGGGTATCAGAACAAGCCTAAGCATTACGACCTATTTTTATCTATTTTTTATTAGGTCTGCTAAAATTACACCGACGGAAAATCAGGAAATTATCAGGAACAAACAAACGAGTCTAATAATTAAACAGCTGTACAACTACTATCCAAAAAAACGTTATTATAACTATACATTTGATTGCTACAGGCACATATACAAACCCCACCATTAAACATTTCAGACTCAGGGTAGTCATAAATATGGAATGTTTTACCAAGAAAACATGTAAAAAATAAATTATGGCATTAAATATACAAAACCAAAATTTGAACAGAAGGCCATATAAAATGCTCAAAATATGTCATAGAGAGCCAGAACAACTCTGCTAAATTAAAAACGATTTCACATGGAATTTCAAAACTGCCATAAGAAGTACATTCCGCAACACATACGTATACATAGCATAGATTTCTGATGCATTCAAAGACTGTTTCCCACTACTGGCATGCCCAAATTATATCTAATTTTCTACCTTATTCTTCTCTAAATCATTCTGCTCACTTCCTAATTAGCCAAAGTTTTGCATTTACAGGTCCATTCATTATGACAGTCATTACGTCAAATCAACAAACACTGCCTTCACTCAAAACTTTTGCCTTCTTCCTTCAAAATAAAATAATCGGTTTCAAAAGGCGGAAGGCATGTCGTCCCCAAAACTCGTTTCCTCTCGTTTAGTTAGGTCTTGTGTGGCGGTGCCAGAGACGACCTCGACGCTACCTAATGTCCAAGCACTTGCCGAATATTCATATGCTGTTGCAATGTTACAAAAATATCCTTCTCATCTCATGGACCAATATCTTTCTTTCGTTTAATATCCAACAACATCG
Organism: Macrobrachium rosenbergii; assembly: GCF_040412425.1. Lineage (NCBI taxonomy): Eukaryota > Metazoa > Arthropoda > Malacostraca > Decapoda > Palaemonidae > Macrobrachium > Macrobrachium rosenbergii. The sequence goes on from NC_089749.1 coordinate 28,178,430, forward strand.
CCCTATTACTTCTTAGGAAATATATTGGAGATATCTCAAGTCCGTCAATTCTACACAGGAGTACCGCAACTATTTATTCAAAACAAAGATATAAATCGTAAGTAGACCTTTTTCAGACCTGGTACGCAGGAATGTTTTCACGAGGCCCTTCTCTATTTTCTGAGATGCTGACGGACTGTCTTCTTTCACGTGGCAACTACAGCTACCATTTGAACTCTCATCTCGAGAAGTAATGGGCCATTTGTCATTCCCTCCTACTCATCCGGGGGGAAGAACTCGAGCTCATAGCCGCCCTCATAAGCCTACTTGTACTGCAAGGAGACTGAATTAGTGTCCATGAGCTACGATAAACGTCGAAACTTCTGTCCTTTGTGTTCCCAAGTCTCTCCAAAGATCTTTACAAGTAGAGTTGGTCACCCCTTTGAAAGAAACAATTACCTCTTGTTATTCTCTTCCCTCTGAACATACGCAGATGGACTTTTTCTCATATATAAACAACCGGGTGTGAGGAGGTGTGAGACCGAGTTTCTTTCTAAGACCATTTCCACTCAATCAACAGGGTCGGCAAAGCACACAACCAATTTAAGCCCTAAAGCATCATTTAATATTCCAACGTGATTCACTGCACGTGGGATGGGGAGGTGGGAGGGGAGAGGGGGGGAGGAGGAGACAGTGCCGTCAAGGTTTTCAGGGTTGCCCTTCCAGATAAAAGGTGGTCGTCAAGCCTTTTTATTGTTCCAAAACGTAACAGACGTTTGCAGTCTAGTGCAAGCAGCATAGAGTCACAAAGGGCCCAAAAACACTGGAGTGCGTTCCTTATTCAAGTGACAATCCGCACGTTGCGAACAAAAATTCCGACAGAAATATTTAAAATTAAAATGGCAATCGTATTGGAACATAAATATCAAGGTGACGGTGTCATACGCCAGAGAAAAGCCAAGGACACTGCCAACACCAGCATAACACTGATAGAACAGAATAAACTTGAGAAACCCCGGAGAGAGAGTGAGTTTAGGCTTCAACAACACACAAACACTTGCTTACACATCTTTTCATCATACATCTTTTTCTTTTAGAAGAGAAGGTGCCAGTCGGTGATACATAATGCATAATTTATGCATATGCATGGATGTGTACAGGCGCGTAGAATGTAAACAGAAAACCGCAAACGAAAGCATCCGTCACACAATCTAAACATATCCTTTAACAAGACGTAACCAATTACAATCATCAGCAGAATTGCCATTGTTAAACTGGAGTGAACCACCTCCTGCTCCCTTCATCCCCCTCCCTTCCCTTCCCTCCCCCTTCCCCTCCCCAGAGTACCGACCCGCTGGTGACAAGGCAAAGGCATTTCGTCGCAAGGTCTGGAGCGTCGTACCCAACACGCGATTTAACATTCAGAACTGGAGGAATATCGACACATGCCTTCCTTGCGTTGCGCAAAAAGACATGCTGCTACTTCAATGCGTTTCCGAGTCAATGGAATGGCGACTCTTCTTTTCGTCCTTCCTCTTCATTACAACAACACATTAAATTCTTTTGGCTTTTTACGACACTTTATCGTCTTATCTGAATGACGCTCTGGTAATATTATTTACTATTTACATAATACTAATGGTAGAAGCTTCAAGCTGCAAGAAAAATATTTTTTTTCTAACATGGAGTACTTTGTGAACTTATCTTTATTATTAAAAATGTACTGTAGTATACTAGACCATAATGTACACACACTACTAGTGTAAATGTATGTGACGCGGAACTGTAAGTGTGTGTGTGTGGTGTGTGTATACACACACACACACACACACACACACACACACATATATATATATATATATAAAATGTGCGTATGCATAATACTTATATATTATACATATGTATATATATATATACATACACAGATAGAAAGATAGATGTATGCAAATATACATGTATTAAGTATGCATATACAACTAACTCGTCTAAATTTTCCAGCAGGATCTTCCTTCTGACATAGGCTCTTCGGCATAGACAATGACTTGCATCCAGTGTCTGTATGACTTGAGGAAGACTAACATACGTGATTTAAAATCTTGTTATGTCGTTGTCTCAATTCCTGACCATATAGCACGGGTCGACCGATCGCAAGTTCCCTTACAGGTAAGACTGGCGGGGGATGTTTGGGTAATGACTGACTCGTTAAGATCAACCGCCTGTCTTCCATTCCGATACATCTCCAGACATTTCTCCACTGAACAACAAGACCTCAGAAAGGAAGTGAGCGGAGTATCCAAACGGCGCTTCCATTTACGAGGGAAATAAAGAGGTGAGGGAAAGAAAGCTAAGAAACACTGGGGTGGGAGAATGTGCGGGGTGCCATGTTCTTGTTGAGAGTGAAAGTCACATGCGCTGGTGAGTGTTTAAAAAGTGTCAGAATGATAAAATCAGAGGAGCATGTTTGGAACAATAATGTCCTGACTGAAAATGGGTGCCACGGAGATGGAATGATGAATGTCAGAGTGCATAACAGAAGAATTGAAGTGTCATATATTCATCCTGATATCCACACTGTACTTTCGATACATGCAACAGACAGCTAAATGAGGGGAATTGTTAGGCAAAGATCAAGTGAGGCAATGAGCTCTGAATAATTTGGGGAATGCAACACGCTCCGAGCACTCAAAATCCAAAATCCATGAAAACAATGCTGTGACACTTTTTTTTTTTTTTTTTTTGGGGTCAAATGTGGTTGTTGACTATACATGGACAAAACTAAGGTAACCTTTGAGACGAATTGTACGTGCAGTGTCAGTGGAGGAAAGAGGATTGAAAGGTGGGTAAGGACACGCAAGATGAATTGGGAGAAGAGAGAGACAAGAAAAGAAATGAAAAATGAATTTTTAATTAATAAAGTCTCACGCTCACATTGGGAGAGGATAGGTATTTTAGAAGTGTGAAGAGGAGAGAAAGTCTGGAAACTTATCATATTGTTGAGGTGAGAGTGGTGTTAATAAGCAAACGTTAATTCTATTTCATCTTTGCTAATAAAGTGTTCCAGTGTACAGGGTATTTCAATGTACAGGGAAAGAAGGGAGCGCACAAACACGGTAACTGGAGAAGCTTCAGTGTAGGTACTCCTCTCTACATTCACCAGTCTGAGAGTGAATGACGTCATTGGCTATATTCTATTTTTATCTGTTTCCAAAAATAACCCCCTAACGTGAAAGGGCTATTTAAGGATGAACTAAGGCATGAGCACTCTTCGTCCATCAATATGCATACCGAACAGTTTCAAATAAACAGAACCGTGTTCATTCCAGGTATATCATTCATAACTCATTGTATACGACACGCTAAAAGCAGTTTGCACCAAATTACCGTTGTTGTACAGGTCCTTAGTAAAATATATGAACCTCAAACAATGATTACATCTGTGTAATCAATTATGTAAAAGATAAAAGATAAGAAAACAGGCAGACAAAATAGAGAGAAGAGGGATGGACACGCCAGTTGGCTGACAGACCCGACGCAGGCAGCAGCAGCAGCGGACTTAACACGTGAAGACATCGAAGCACAAATACAATAAGAGCCTTGCCTAACTTGGCAGAATTTCGTCTAACATTCCCATAACTCGCGCAAACGAGATTTCCTCAACACCCAAAGCCCCTCTCGGGCTTGACAAGGTAGTCTTAACCACCAACGTCACCTTCTCTTCCTCCTTCACTTTTCTGCTTTTGTGCGTCTTTGCCAATCCTCCTTTATATTATATCGATTCTTCTTTTACTCTCTTCATCATAGTGACAACACACACACAGGTGTCATCTTCTATTTTGTGCTTGTTTCCACCAATTTTCTTTTTCGATAGTTATAATTTTTACTTTTTTTTTATCCGCCATCCAAGTCTCAACCACAGACGTCGTCATCTCTCTCTCTCTCTCTCCTTTTTCACATGAAGTTTTACGATTCACTCATTTTTATTGACTTTCCATTTAAAGTATCAATCACACCAATCTTACCTTCAGGTTCTCATACTCTTTCTGTTCCTTCATTCTTCGGGTTACTATCACACTTCTATCAACTTTCGTTTACTCTTCATCAAGACTGCAATCACTGATATCCTCTACGGCTTTTCCTTCTCTATCATTCTTCCACTTTTTTGGCCAACATTTTTATGTATAAAATTTTGGGGGGCCAATATCCATTTTTCATATGAAAGTTTTATCATTTTATCAGTTTCTCTTAATCCTTACCTCCTTCGTCCGTTTACACTTCCTTCATCGATCTGTCATTTATTTTTCCTATCCAGACCCTACCAAATAATGCCAGCTCATTGTCCTTCACTTGTTCATTCTCATATTCGTTCTTTTTTCTCCAAACTTTACTTTCATTGCCGTTTTACGCGGCTATGCCGTCTTTTATACTCTACCCCATCATCTCTTCCTAAGAGATGAAGAGGGAGAGACTGTACAACATTCTTAACATAATTAGAGAAACTACACTTTCACTAATAAGCTCATTAACTCTTGCCTCCACAAGAGCTAATTATTATTTATTCCGTTATATTCTCTCACATATTTCCCACCAATTTTGTCAATTGTTATCTTGTCTTCATGCGACCAGAAAATTCAGAAAACTCCAGCTAATTCAGTTATCAAAATTAAGACAATATCATACCTTTACATTTATCTTTTCAATAGAAGCTATTGCTATGCCACGTTGAAAATACCAAATTAGATATGTGAACACTAATATTCAAATTAACGTGATCCTTTTACTTCATTAGCAGGAACATTCTAAACAGAGAGTTTGTTAGCGAACACTTAACTGCTATGGCAGAGCCCAAACCTCTTTATCAACATGTCTTAAAATTTTTTTCCTATTTCATTACAAATTTTATATATATATTTATATATATATATATATATATATATATATATATATATATATATATATATATATATATATATATATATATATATATATATGCATGTATGTATGTATATATAAGTGTGATGCACAAATAATAGTAAACTGTTAAAAGAAAACCTTACTATACACATAACGTATCTGTCGTCTGTATAGTACAACTTGTTTCTCTCAGCATATTTTCAACTGCCAAAACAATTTCTGTCTGAATAGGTCTTTCTTCAACAGACGTCAACGTCTCACTTCGTAGTAATAAAGTGGCAGGCCCTACAGGGCATTTCTCTTCTTTCAGGAAACAAAACCGTGTTTTTAGCCCTCAACCTTCCCACATATCTCCTCCACCAACTATGAGCTTGAAAGGGAAGAGGGGAGAATCCCCCCAAGGGATTAAAAGGTACCACTTCCAAGGTTAATCTTAAGAGGGGAACTCCCAAAAGGTTCAAAAAAGGAAAGAAAAAGTCCGGTCGGCTAATGGGAAAACGTTTTGTCTCTAATCCACCTAATGGAAAAGCAAGTCACCACTGATTATACAAGTATACATACCCATAAAATTACACATACAGTGCATATACAAGTAAAAAATACTCGTGTATATAGCACTGCACAGTAAACAACCACTGCATTCTAGTATTACAAATATTTGAAAAGGTCTTCACTATAAAAGATTCAGATACGGCCCCGTCTCTGCATGTGTAACTACCGAAGTGTACACACACACACATACATGGATATTCATTCATACGCCTGCACATACACACACTGTCACCCACCTCCATCTTACGATCACTCGCGCTTCTTGGGCCATCAAGACCTTTCTTTGTGTGCGCGCGACTAAAGAAACACACGCACATAAATAAATAAATAATATATATATATATATATATATATATATATATATATATATATATATATATATATATATATATATATATATATATAAAAGATAAATTTTTGTATCCTCAGTTGCTGACATATGGGTTAAGATTTTATCAATACAGATGAAATGCTTATAACTACAACACTCACTCTCTCTCTCTCTCTCTCTCTCTCTCTCTCTCTCTCTCTCTCTCTCTCTCTCTCTCTCTCTCTCTCACATACATATATGTGTGCGTAAAACAATTTTTGTTTCAGTTTTTGACACATTCGTTACGATTTTATTAATACAGATGAAATATTTAAATCTACAATATCCAATTCGAAATGAAAAAATTAATTACGCTACGGCCAACTGCGCAATAGCATCATTAGTAACAGTCTGCACCCATAAAGGTAAGACAATCAATACAAATATCTGCTAAACAAGAACACCTCATCAAAATCGGACAACTGAAATTACGCATTACTGCAAGGCAATATTGCTGTACCTTCTTACCAATCAATCTCCCGTGATTGTTTATACATTTATGACGCTAACAATCTTAGCTACAAGAGGAAAGCCTTCACGGAGTCAACGCTACCACCTTGTAAACAGCTACATTTTCTAAAGTACTGAGGTCTGACGCGAATGGCGAACGGCTGCACTAAGGCTAAAAGCCGGCAGCACGAACACATTCTCTACACCACCGGTCTTCCAGTCAGCGAAATCAAGCAACGCTGGTTTGGTCAGTACTTGGATAGGTGACGCCAATACATGTCAAGCAACAACATTCTCACTAATTCGCTGCCCTCTCGATCATTCTGGTTAAGAAACAAAGGGTCTTGTCTGCTTGAATGGACAACCACCGATCAATGCTAGACGCCGTTGCCACATGAATTCCCGCGGTGACTACAGAAACTTGCAACCGATATCAGCGATCTGGTGAGAGCGGCAATGGAACATCCTGAGAACCGAGAGACTAACAGAGTATGTTAAATAACGAGCGCAACGAGCAGCCATTCAAAATTAACAAAGGACGGCATATCAAGACTCTGTAGAAGAAAAGGCCACCGGAACAAACTCAGACATCCATACATTATTCCACAATCACGAAGACCCGAATGATATCGTGTTCCATTCCGTGCACCGAAACAGAAGCAGAGGCAAAGAGGATCGCGTGCCAAACACCGATGGGATTATAAACCCACCGAGGTTTCAATGCCTCAATCCACCCACCAATTTCTCTCTGTCTGTCTGCAAGGCGGAGGTTCAAGGAACCCTCTCAGACATTTGTTTACGTCTCTCAGTTTCCATATGTACAGCTTTGACTCGTTCTGCGTATCCTATTAAATAGAGGGAAATTCATTTGGCATTACAAATGTTGGTTGTGTAAAGTATAACGCCCTACATTTCTTTAACTAGAAATAGATTTTTGAGGCGGTGTAGCGTTGCAAGACAAAATGAAATACAAATCACACAAAGCTATAGAGATAAAGCTGTGATGTCCTCAAAACAATTGTCCCCGTACAAGGTCAGCCAACTTCAGAGCTGTTCCAAAGGTCAATAACCCAGCTAAGAGGAGGAACGGGGAAGGCGGCCGAGGAGGAGGCACGAGAATGCTACCACTGAACAAAACGCTGGATGAAAGACACTGTTAGAAGCAACCCAAGATACATTAAAAGGGGAACACTGACAAAAGTACTTATTAAACAAGTAACAAGACGGCAAAAATTTGTTCTCTAATTACATAATACATAAAATGAAGAACATACACGCCCACATACAGCCATTCCCTTGACTCACAAGCTCTGTAACTCGTATGCTTTGCACAAACTGCCATGATCTCTTACATTTGAAGGAGACTTTTAACAAGAAAATTTATTAACCACAATTACAACCTATTTCTTTACAAATTGTGCTCAAATTTTAGCATCGATTTCCACAGCTTTTAACGGAAATAATTCTTGTAACACCTTCAACCACTTTTCTTTCACTCACATTCAACACATATCCTACCCATCCGTATGGAGAGTTAGTTTAACAATTACTTCATACATTTCCACTTATCTACCATAAACATCTATATTTATCCAATCTTTTATAACGTATTTACTACTAAATATCTACACAAATTAACTGCTTCTTCTCTTCTGCCACCCAGTAACATTCCACCCCTCCTCTCTCTCTCTCTCTCTCTCTCTCTCTCTCTCTCTCTCTCTCTCTCTCTCTCTCTCTCTCTCTCTCATTTATTCCTTTCACTTCCAAAAAAATATACCTACCAACAACGTCGTATCTCTTTCTGTCATCTACCTTTCCAATTCAATCACCAAGCACAGCCGCCCTTTCATATTCTCCAGACAAAGCCTGCGGACATTCAGGCTTCACCAGAAAACAAAATGTATATATTATATATATATATATATATATATATATATATATATATAAATATATATATATATATATATATATATATATATATATATATATATATATATATATATATATATATATATATATATATATATATATATATATATATATATATATATATATATATATATATATACTGTATATATACACACACGTGTTGTGTAGCATTCTAGCCTACCATGCAAAATGCCAGATGTTCAGGTTTCAATGAAGATGAGAGGCCAGGCACTCTCTCGGAAGACAAAAATGTGTTTTGTAGGGAAAAAAAGCAAGTGCGCGCGCACACACGCACACACACATATATACATATATATTATAGACACGTAAATTTGTGCAACTGCAATGGCGTCAAGAGTAAAGAGAACAGAAACAGGGTTTCTCCCGGCAGGGGATATGAAACTGAAACTGAAGTGCTGAAATACAGAGTAAGGATAAAAGTTCAAGTGCGAGGGTGAACCAGTCAGAACACCTGAAACATGTACAAGGAAACGAAAGACTTCATTAGGCCACAGGTGTCGCCATCATCAGAGTTTCTGTGACAACTGAGGCAACCCCGACTATCCTTCCTTTTTATCTATCTCAACTACCTTATGACTGCACCACACGTGCATTAAATAACATACAGCAAACTAAGTTATAGTACCATGCTAGATTCTAATTATAAAATATATCTACCATAACAGTTATTCGACATTTAGTGTGTATTCCCTGAAAATCCTTGAATGCTTATCGCATCCAGCTTTCATTTTACCAGTACTCTTGTTTATTAGCAAAACGGTTATATTCTATGCAAATTTGACTACATCGAACAATCTGTAAAATTAAAACCTGCCATAATTTGTTCTAAGGAAATTTTGCATTTACAAAGGGGTAATTAACAAATTATTAACAGATATCCTTATATTTATCACAATCTTATGACCACCACCTTATCTATTGCTGCATTATTAAACGCTCAAAAATGAAGCCTTAATTTTAATCATTTCCTCTATTTGTTAAATCTCTTTTGCATATCTATTACTTGTTCATGACTCATTTTGTTTGCTGTTGTTGTGAAACAGTGTGACATCATTCTACCAAAGGCTTTAAAAGTTAGATATATATATATATATATATATATATATATATATATATATATATATTTATATGTTAGATATATATATATATATATATATATATATATATATATATATATATATATATATATATATATATATATATATATACGCAGTATGTGTACATGTGTCTGCTTGTATTTCTTGCGCTTCATCTTCCACAGGTCTCCACTCATCTCTAATATCCCTTCTTATAGCTGTCATCCAAAAGGGACTGGGCCCTCCAAACCACCGCCAACCACCACCCATTGTCCACACGAGCCCAGATGACACTATCGCCTCGGCACTATCAAGTACTGTACTATCTTTCATGGGTTGTGTGAGGGGCAAGTCCAAGGCAAATCCATCTCCAATTATTATTTCATTTTCATACATATATATTACATAAATAATCTATACACACACACACACACACACACATATATATATATATATATATATATATATATATATATATATATATATATATATATATATATATATATATATATCAAATGAGCTCAGTTTCAAGCAGTTAAGTTTACACTTACAGCACGAAAATATTGAGATCAAGATTGATTAACAGATATTCCTCAATGAGCCTTTGCCCTTTGCATCAGAAGCAGCACGGACAGAGGAGGTCACGGCAGGTCAGCCGTGTGCTGAAAGTATGTCTTCATTATTTAAAAAAAAAAAAAAAAAAAAAAAAAAAAGTTGTTCTGGAAGGAAATGGAAGAGGATGACCAGTCAGAAGGTGCGGAAAAGGATTAACTAAAAAGCAGAGGGTGTAAAGGAATAAAAATATGGAAACGAAAAGGGAATAAAAAGAAATAAAGAAGAAGAAAGAAAAGAGGAAATAGAAGTGGAAATTCGGAAAGCACCGGCCAATGAAAAAAGGGAAAAAAGCACGATGAAATAACCCGCCGAACGAGTTGAAATAAAAAAAAAAAAAAAAGAAAATCGAGGAAAAATCGGAAGGAGGGCAGGCACCGAAAAGGGGAAGAGGGATAGGAGAAAGGAAGGGGTGGGGAGGCGGAGAGGAGAGGTGCGTGACTGTTCCCAGTCCTTGTGATGACGGGGAGGAGGAGTGATGATGGGGGAGGGGGAGGATGATGATAGGGAAGGAGAAGGATGATGATGGGGAGGAGAGGGGAAAGGATGATGAGGGAAAGGGAAGGGGAGAGGGGGAGAACGAGACAGAGGACGGTACTTACGCTCTCAGGCATCGATTACCAATGTGAAGATTTCTGGAGTGAGGGAACAGGGAGGGAGGGAGGGAGGAGGGGAACAGAACCCTCGTGATTTCTTTAAATACCCTCGAAGAGAAGAGGAGGAAGAAGGCGAAGAAGGAGAGGAAGAAAAGAGACGATTTCAAAGGAACAGGGCCAGCTTATTCAAAGGGTTACAAGGATAACATTATGAATGCTAACAATACTTTGTATATAACACTTCTTTGTTGCTGTCGAATGAAACTGTGCGCGCGCACGCGCATCCAGCCAAAAACACGGAAAATGGCTGGAGTGCTTGAGGATATGTGGCATAAAATGCTAAAAAAAAAAAAAAAAGTCAGATTAAATTCCTCGGGTCATTTTTATCAAAAAGAAAATGTTATTAAGGCTGGAATGATCAAAAGATTACATTTTGGTTAATCTTTATATATATATATATATATATATATATATATATATATATATATATATATATATATATATAATATATATATATATAGATGCTAACAGTTTACGTAATTGGGGTTATAGTGGTAAATGTGACTCCTGGAGTCTACAACTCTATTTATTAAAACAACAGTACTTTTAGAACATATAATATAGAATTTAGGCCAAAGGTCAAGCGCTGGGACCTATGAGGTCATTCAGCGCTGAAAGGGAAATTGACAGTAAATAGGTGTGAAAGGTGCAACAGGAGGAAAACCTCAAAGCAGTTGCACCATGAAACAATAATTAGGAAAGGGCACAAAGTAAAATGGAAGAGAATACGAACGGAGGTACAGTAAAAAGAAAGGGGTTGCAGCTAGGGGCCAAAGGGACGCTACAAAGAATCTTAGGTAATGCCTACAGTGCACCGTGTGAGGTGCTCTGACAGCACTAAAACTCCCCCCCCCCGGCCCCATAGTACTTTTAGTTAAATAAAATGTGTAGACACGTTACTTCTCTATGATACACTGTCATTATTTTTCTACTAAAAATGTTGCTGTTTTGAAATACTTGCGTTTTAGTTCAAGTTAAAGCAAGGGTGCACTTAGCCCCAAGATCTGGACATTTAAGAAAGTTAGTCTGTACCTTTTAATTCTCCACAAACGCTAACTTTTTAAAGATGAGGTTTAGACACCATAGGTTATTCTATTTCCATCAAATTAACATTGACAACCTATCCATTGAAATAATGATTCAAAATATCTCATACTCGCGTTCATTGTGCACACAAACACGCACACACGTATGTGTATACACACACACACACACACACACACACACACACACACACACACACATATATATATATATATATATATATATATATATATATATATATATATATATATATATATATATATATATATATATATATATATATATATATATATATATATATACGAGTATATATATACTGTATATATATATATATATATATATATATATATATATATATATATATACATATAATTTACATATAATTTTGCAGGCGCGCAACAAATAGTTATTTGTGAGCAAGTATTTGCCACGAAATCGGAATTCGAAATTAGGGAAGGTGTTGCCACGCTTCGGGTATTGTTTAGTTAAGTCAGCCAAAATTAAACTATTCACCCTAAGTGCATCTAATACCAGGATGCTATAATGGCCTTTAGGCTAAACTGAGGGGATATGCATTACATATATGTGCGTGTATAAAATAAATAAGTAAATAAATAAATAAATAAATAATATATATATATGCACAGTATATATAGGTGTGTGTGTGTGTGTGTGAGTGGAAAACCATAGCGTCACTGCAAGCTTCAAACTTCAAGGGGAAACACAAAAAAAGTCCCCTCTTAAAAACGAGCTACATCATAATGCAAGAGAAGTCTTGAAGAGAGGGGAGTACAGTATGGCTTTCCTCATAGAGATAACACTCTGGAGAAAAGGGGAAAATCCTTTCGACGTCCATTCTCCAGAACTGCAAGCCTCTCGATTCGCATTCACTTCAGTGGAAAGCTCTTGGCAGCTAATTCCCACAGTTAGGACGCGCCGTCCAAGAGGCGTCAAGGGAGGCTCCTCCGCCGCTGTCATTATCACAAGGAAGAAAGAAAAGGAAGGACAAGCCGCTCCCACTTCAACCTCCACACACAAGAGATGCGAAAATCAGCATCAGGGCCACGAGGGGAGCAAGAGACAGAGGTGGCACTTTCTTGAGTAAGGAGGCTCAACAAACTACTAATGATTTGATTTGTTTTTCTCGACTGGGGCCATAGCGACTGTAACCCATCTTCGCTGAAACAAGTGACTTCATACGGCTATAAACACTCACGCAAGGCTTTTTCCCAACAAGTGACCTACAGCAAAATATTATTGTTGCTAACATTACCAACACAATGGCTTGTCCAAAGTTCAACTGCTGCTGCTAGAACGCTCTCTCTCTCTCTCTCTCTCTCTCTCTCTCTCTCTCTCTCTCTCTCTCTCTCTCTCTCTCTCACGTGTGTGTGTGCGTGTGAATGCAGAGGTGACTACTGCCTTGTTCCCATCTGTATTGGGTGTTCCGGCTTTTTGTTGTAAATGTATTTATTCACCAAACGCCCTTTCCCCTAAATGAGGCGGCGCAGAAGGGTAGGGACTTTCTGATTCTCAGCAGGTCTCTATTGATGAGATTGCCAGTCCCAAGCCTTTTTCTTGGACAAAGTTTAAACTGATACCATTTCACATTCACAATGGGTCAAACGATGAGTGACAGGCCGGGAATGGAACCAAGGAACTTACTTAATCACAAAAAGCGAAACACTTAAGTAAATGCTAAACACTGGTGTAAATAGCCAAATTCGTTACGAAACCCCCCCATATATAAATATATAAAACATTGTAAGTCGATTAATACCTAATCTTTTCACCCGAGCTTCCAAACTACACTGTAAATAAAATATACCTGGCGAAAACCCTTAAAAAATCCCCACTGGTAAAAAAGTAAGCAAGGAATACAATATAATAATTAAAGCAGCAAAAAAAAAAAGTGTCTGACAACCTACCTGGAAAAGTCTAAAGATAACTACAAAATCCTCCATTCGAGGGCGCACTCCAAATCACGAAAAACGTGAAATTTATAAAACAGCGATCAAAATCCCCTATTCCATTTCTCCCGACAACGCAATAAATCCAAACCGGCCACTGCACAAGGCACGGGGCCCATCTGAATCTTCACACACACACAGACACACAATAATAATGATCCCAATCACTGCCGTCCCCCAGCGCCAACTGACGCACGAGGTTACTACGACTGCTACCTGTCGCCTTACGTAGGAATTAACGGAATGTGTTCTCCTCTCACACGCACGCTCATGTTATGCACTGGCCGCATTCTGTGCCGCCAGAGTGTGGCGCTACGTGCGATCGCTGCGTAAAAGGATGTCCCGCCAACAACCGCATATTACCCTCGACATCACCAAATCCACAAACACGAGGAAACACATACCCTCTCTCTCCCGCCAAACACGCACACACAAACCTACGTACAGACGCAAGCAATGACTAACGTTATGGGCATCCCAGATGACTCAAACGAGGCCGACCTAAGCAAGCCAAACCACCGGCTCAGCATGTGCACCGCGGGAAGGGTTACGCAGCGCCCATGCAAATAGGCAAACCCCGTCTTACTTCCCACAGTTATTCCAGTCCAGTGCTTCCTTGGTGCACAGCCAATCGTTCGATTGTCGTTGCCAGTATTAAAGACACGGCGCCCATCAAGCATATTTGGTTCCAGCAGTCAGTTGGACTGGAGGGTGATTTAATGCTACTAGTAATAATGGTGATACTAATAATGGCAACACTTGCAGTGGTACGTGCACAAACAGTTATTTTAATTAACAACTAGAATATGACGCTACGTCCGCGGACAAAGAGTAAAACTACAAACAGCGAGCGTGTTACTCTACGCCCAACGCTCTAAAACAAACAACACCCTCCACAGATCAAACAAAAGATAAATTTAATCGAACATCAGAAGTGTTTTTTATTATCAGTATTCCGTCAACTCTAGAGGGGAGGGGAGGGGGAGGAGGAGGAGGAGGGGGAGGGGGAGGAGGAAGATATCCGAGCCTCCGGCAGCCACCGCTACCTCAGATAATCGGCTTCGAAACAAAGACATTTAATCGTTGCATCTCGGCCTCCTCCCCCTCACCTCCCCCCAACATCCCAAAAACACCTTTACTGGGTGAGTCAGTGCAACTTCCCACAGGTTGGAAGAGAGAGAGAGAGAGAGAGAGAGAGAGAGAGAGAGAGAGAGAGAGGTTCCGCCTCTTCCGACAGTCTCGTACAATAAAGATTACATAGCGTCACGCCTAGCATCAAATTCCACAGTTGTGTCTCAGCAGCAAACTATTTCCGCCTGCCCTCGCTTGCGATACTCATCCACCGTGAGTCGTTCTATGTCTGTTCCGGTTTACTTCGTCTTCAAAACTAAATCTGTTCAATTACATTATTATTCCATTAATTATATCCGCGTTCCTCGCGAAAGAAAACTCTTCCAAACCTAAAAATACCGCAACTACAAATGCGATTTATGAAAATGTACGCCCACTTACTCGGAAAAAAACATCTCGAGTTACAACATATGCCAAATTGGGAGAAATATTACCTCTCTCTCTCTCTCTCTCTCTCTCTCTCTCTCTCTCTCTCTCTCTCTCTCTCTCTCTGTTTACCTTCGTACTGTACCACCACTTGCCATTATCAAAATTTAATGCTTTCTCTACCAATCTAATATTTTAAGATAATGAATAAAACCTCTCAAATATCAGTGCAGAAGTTCATTAACAAAAAATTCAAAGAAGGATAAATATTCATAATTAGCCAAACCAATGATTTTTAAAGAAAAACTTTAATTCTCAACTTTTGTTTACAGGACACTGGCACTGTATTCATATATATACCACGTCAAAAGGGAAGAGGCTACCATGATTTCCACTGACAAATGTTCGTCAACTGTCAGAAATACTTCCATTTTATCTTTCATAACAGCTCTTTTCTTTGAAATTAGTTTGACTTTGCTAGGGAACAATTTCTGTCTTTTCATTTACTTCACCTATTTCCATCGAAAACTGTATTCTGGAACTTTATTTCTGGGGAATCCTCGGTTTAAGTCGAAAAATGATTCCGTTGTTTCCGACCTCATCAGCTGTGCCCAGTCATATTCGTCATCATTCAGAGGAAAACCAATATAACTTCGACCCTTCTACTCTTCTTTTAAGTTTCCACTGCACTAATAACGGCAATTTTATTCTCTGCTATGAAGACCCTAACTATTCCCCATCTAACATAAAGTATACATGCCATAAATATATATACAAGTTGTAGTACTGACCCGAATTTCATTACGCCATATTTCCAATGAACATCTCGATAATAGCCATAGGTAATTGAACTCAAGTAGCTTCAATTATGTTCATTCGTTCTCCACACTCGAAAATATTTTTAACAATCAACTCAAACAGTGCACTATTTATTTAGAAACCGCGATACCCTTTTAACTAGAAGCAGGTATCTCAAACTCACAATTAATTTAGCCTAAGGTAAAGTAGCCCTAAAGTTACCATGCCATGAAAAGTGTGGTAGCAAGACCGAGGCATACCTTTTACAATCAACACACTGGGGCACCAGGGGTTTGCACCAAGTGGCTTGAAAGAGACAAACTTCAATGATTCTGTGTAATGAAGTTTTCAAACAGTTGTACTGAAAATTCAAACAATGACGTTACACCTAACACTACGGCATGCCAGACGTCTCATAAACTGAAACGGATCGAGAAGCTCTGGAGTTTTCATGTAAACACAATAATAATAATAATAATAATAATAATAATAATAATAATAATAATAATAATAATAATATGCATTCCGGGAGTATTACTAAAGCAATGCGAGTCGTTGCCGACCCCAAGCAAGTTCTACGAATAATACGACTGATGATATCGGAGAGACAGACAGACATCCAGTCGGGGTATCAAGTTCGACTGATATCCCTCCCGATGTGCTGAGGTTCCATGTTAGGGTAAGATTCACAGACAAACCATTCATGTAACCTATACGCGTTGGTTTGACTGACATCCACTCAACCATGTAGAAATTGCGATGACACTGTAAGTATGAAAGACCTGCACAGTGGCGGACAGACAAACAGATGGACGGAGTGGAACATGAGAAAAATTAAATTTTCTTTGACTTTGTCGGTTGGGTGCAAATAAAAAAAAAGATCAGGAACTAAACCAATTGCAAAGAACACACTAAAAGGCGAATCATAATAAACAGAATAATAAAAAAAAAAAAAAGGGACAAACAATCCACAGAGGAGAGGCATAATGTCGAAAACAAATGGTTTTGGAGTAGAGTGTTCCCCAAAACACAACATGGTCTGACAAAGCTCAACCTTCATTCCTCATCAGACAACAATCCCACTGATGAACACAAAGGCTTGGAGCAGATCCCTCTCTCGACTCGATAACCCCTCGTCCCTCAGTTCAGGTTAATGGGAAAAGGTCGATGATCCTAACAGGGTGTAGGAAATGCATGAGAAATTAAATACTCCCCTTACATTCAGCTATTGCATTAAAGCTCTGCATCATAATACACCCAGAGTCTCTCTCTCTCTCTCTCTCTCTCTCTCTCTCTCTCTCTCTCTCTCTCTCTCTCTCTCTCTCAAAGCTCGCATTAATATGGCATTCGCGGACGCGGAAAATAAATGCAGTTTGCTCACTGTTCGACGACCAGGGGCCGTGATAATAACACAAGTACCTCTGAACCTGAAAACACCATAATTCGCATGGCTAAAGAGCGATGAAAAATAGGTCTTTCAGTCAGCTTGCTCTATTCATACAGCTTGGGGAGTGCAGAGTACGGGTAAAAATAGGTCATTCATTTGTGCTACCCTTTTTTTTCTTCTTTTTTACGTATGTGAGACCCACACGAACTTCTCTTCTCTAATTCTAGGACGCAGGCAGTCTCGGAATCATTAACGAAACAGCTAAAAATGAATACTTGAAAAGGTGGAATATATGCAATTGGTTATGTTCTCACTGCATAACTGTTCTTATACAGACACATTATTTCATTTGTTTTTATTCTTTCATATTTTGTTCTTTGGAAGCCTGCTTTGCATCCTCATCACCCTCATAATAATAATAATAATAATAATAATAATAATAATAATAATAATAATAATAATAATAAAAGCAGTGAGAATTGCTTTTCACGCTTCACCCATGGCCGTTAATCCACTTCCTCAAACGCCGAATTCATTAACCTTATAGCTGACTGCAATCTTTAATCTTCCACAACCTTGCTCCAACATCCTTGAAGAGATTCGTCCTCTCTTCCTCGTCTTTCCCTCTCCCTTCTCACCCCTGCTCGCTCCCTCCCCCAGGCATCCACTCCCCTCCCCCTTCACCCTTCTTCAACTCAATGCTTTTCTTAACCTCCTCCCTTCTCACCCCCTTTCCCTAACAAACAACTTTCTTTGAAACAACTTCCTTTGCCCGAGACTCGACCTCCTCCTCCTCCTCCCCTCCCCCCTCCTCCTAACTCCTCATCCTCCCACCCTCCAAGTACCCTCCTCCTCACTGCTCTGCTCCTCTTATCCTGACCCCAAGCACCAGCCCCACCCCCACCCCCACCCCGAGCCCATGAGAGCTTTTCCAGCAGCCTCCGCTACCCACCCTTCCAGCCAAGCCAGTCCCCACACTCCATTCCTTTCCCCAGTTTCCACATGAGCAATTCCTTTCAGTAAAAAATATCTTTTAGTCAACTTTACCTCTCTTATTTTCTCTCTCTATATATAAACACTATCTCTGCAGGACTGTCGTCACAGAAAAATATTTTTCTTCTCTTATTTCACCTTCATATTGACGATGTTTTCGGGCGCGCTGGAAAGCATTGTAAGCAAGACTGTGTGTGCTCATCCTGGAGTGCCCATTAAAAATAAAACCTACCAGGGGATGCTGACATTCCCTGTCAAGCCCACTACGGGGCTCTTCAATCTCGTGACACTGAACAATGTCAAAAACAACCTACGCACCAGCCTATCGAGAATATTTATCCCCTTAAGTATGTTTAGCAGAGCCCGCTTTACAGAGCTAATATTCAACATCAACTTTAAATACTCGGAACCGGATTGCTCTCAATATGCTTCAGACATTATCGAAAACAAAAATTTTCTATTTAGAAACTAACATTACAGATACTGAACATAACCTTATTTTACAACAAAAAGAATTTCTACCAACGCAAAAAATATCCTGACGAAATACAAGCCCTTCAGAAATTAGATTCCTACCCATGGTCTTTCAAGTTGATCCTCAGTTCTCGAGCCAGACAATTTTGATTATATTACTAAGCGCAAAAGTCCTTCTGGACACTTAATTAAAGCATAATTTACATCTTCATGGCCAACAAAGAACGCTCCATGAAGACGGGGAATTTTGTTGACAGTTTTATGTAAACAAAGCTAAAAGTGAACTAAGGCGTAATACTGATATGAAGCTGCCCCAGAAAGTAATGCTTATACTTCATTTTGTTAGTTCACTTTCTTATTCACAGATTAATCAAAAACTTATAAAAGGTGGTTAGATGTTGCTATCATTATTATCATGATTTATATTATATTACGACTCTTAATGTTATTAATTAAAACTTCAAGTATTAATAGAGAAGAAACAAATTATTAATTATAACGTACAAGTATTATAATAGGACAAACAAACAACTTCACTGACCAGAATACCAGTTTTTTATAAAATACACGAGAAAAAATAAAAGCTTAGGGATGACTGTGAAGAAAAAACAAGAAAATGTTGACTGCCACATTCACACTCTAACTACTGTATAAGTGATGAGCCTCCTACTAAGACAACTTCTACAATATGATCCGCTTCGTATATCAACACAGAAGGCTCATCAGCATAGTGTCAACACTCACACAAACTGCATCATTCTTTCCACATAACCAGACCATTTCAAAACAATGTCGGATTCATCCTTACTACTACGATCAGTTTTCTAGCTCTTCAGCATGTCTCCACGATTCTCTCCCTCTAATTTATTCTTATGCGGCATTTACAACGTTAAAAGCATATCTTAACAGATTAATTTTTTTCCAAATATCCACACTTCAGTTCCAAAATGGAGAAGAGACTAAACAATCTCTGCAGACACTCCAACTTTTGCATCCATGCACATTCCCAATCTTTTGCAGTAGCCTTTTACCTTCTTTGCTTCATCCATTCTGTGAATCAGCTCTTCTCTCATCCTGTCATCATCCCACATATAAACTCCACATACCCTGTACGAATTTTCACTTTACTCTCAAATTTACCTTCTTGCGAGCACTTTCACTCGTTCGCTCTTTTGGTAGTTTTTCCATTATCCCGATCAGCAGTGTGTCACTTGAAAACATCATCCAGTTCATAATAAATTTACAATTCATTTTTTCAATCACAACTTTGCACCTACGTCTGATTTTTTACTCGGGCTCAAATCAATACATCTAAGATAATGTCTAGCCATGGACACCACATGTGCCCTTGTCTCGACCTACTTTTACACCAAACCAGTCACTCTCTCATCTATGAATACCAACACAGCTTAGCTTCCATCATAAAAAACTTAATACTCTTAACATTACATCCTCGATGCCTTACACTATCAAGATTTTCCCCTTGGCCTCTCTACTGACGCTGTCGTAAGCCTTTCTAGGCCTAAGTATGCCATATGCAGCATTTTCCCTTTACTTTCCAAATTCTAGCATACCTGCTTCATAACAAGCAGTAATGAGTAAATATTTCACAGATTTGATTTGTGCCCGTGATCATCAACTGTAAGTTATATTGGCACAATCAGCATTTGAGTTGGCTGAAAGACACATGGGAGTTACACTGAAGTTGCAAACCTTACAGAAAACTTCAATAAATAAACCCCCAATAAAAATATTTATCCTCCTTATGATGACACCTCTTAAAACGAGAAGCTCACAATGGTTTAAATGCATTAACTTGCAAAAGAGATCTAGAATAGCATATAAGATTTAGGCCAGAGGGACCTAAGACGTCATTCAGCGCTGAAACGGAAATTGAAAGGAAAAGGTGAAAGGTGTAACAGGAGGAAAACCTCGCAGCTGCACTATGAATCTATTGTTAGGAGAGGGTTGAAAGTATGATAGAAGAAAGAATAAAAACGGAGGTACAGTAAAAGGGAACGAAATGGGTTGCAGATAGGTACCGAAGGAACGCTGCAAAGATCCTTAAGAAATGCCTACAGCGCACCGCATTAGGTGCACTGACGGCACTAACCCTCTACGAGGCGAAAGAGATCTAAAACTTCTCTGTCCTCAATTTCTTAACGTTTACAGATACATGATTTTTACGCAATCTAGGGTTCTATGACTCATCTCTGATTAACACATACAATTAAATGGAAATATACATCACAAAATATGGCACTAATTCGATCTAGAATAAAGTCGATCATTTCGTAAAAAAAAAAAAAATTAAGTTACATCTGATTTTGTAAAAAAAAAACTGTCAGTGAACTCCGTACTGCATCGACACGCGCACACACATCATTCGTGCATAATGAAGCATGAAGCATCAGTAATTCGTCCACATGGTGCACACACACAAAGCTCCCATGCCTAATGAAGCATGAAGCATCACTTTCACAAAGCTCTGTCAAAAGAAGAGTTTTGGATACCTTGACGGCATTTCAACGCACCGAAATAGTTCTTAACGAAGCGTGAAGCGACTACTGATTTTCCCTTAACCCTAAAATCTTTCTACAACATTTTCATAAAAAGAATTTTTTAAAATTATAAATGACAGGAACTGTAGAATTTGCAACAACATACCACTGGAATCTATAAAATACTTTGCAACGTATCTTTCGACAGCTTCGGGACAACGATTGAACTTCCATCGTGGAAATGATGTAAACGAAGAAAAGTAATGGAAAATACAGTAGGTTTATTAATCCGAGGTGGGGATCAATCTTCAATATTGTCGATATCAAATATATACTCAAAATTTTTAGGAGTGAGTCACTCAAAATCAGAATATAATCAGTCTGAATTACACGAAAGACATCGACATATTCCTTGCATGGATAATGAAGATTAATTCCTAGAAAGCCGCTAACGGTTATTTATTGAGATATTTTCTCTGCATACAAACTCAATCAGAGAATAAACCGTAGAACCCCTGGAATAATTCTGTCAGATTTCACAGCAAACTCCTCCCTTTATGATACGATGATGTGACAATAAAAATATATCCCTATATATATACAGTATATATATATATATATATATATATATATATATATATATATATATATATATATATAAAGGATAGAGAGAGAGAGAGAGAGAGAGAGAGAGAGAGAGAGAGAGAGAGAGAGAGAGAGAGAGAGAGAGAGAATGTTTTTTTAAAATATATCCACTAGCATTTACGTGGATAAAAACTCTTGTAAGCAATTACCTTTATCCTGTATTAGAATAACTATATTTTACTCGAATTTTACTTATACGCAGTCATATTACAATAGCAGAAATAAGTTTATCTTCCGGATACAAATAATACGAACAAATTAGAGAAAGAAAATTTCAGCAGCGTATTCGAACATGCGCTCATTTTGCGCTCATCAACTAGAGATATCCCGCAGTGTTTTAAAAGGGCAATTAAGGTAATTTCTCATGAGAGTACGGGAATAAATGAACAGACCTCCAACTGCAGGAATTCAGGAAGACACGAAAACGAATAAAATGCGGAATGGGAGAAGAGAACCACCCAAGATGTGATGGAAAAAAACAGGGTACGTAATACGGTTTTAGAAGGGTGCAGCAAGCCGGGTGTGGAAAAAAAAGTAGCAAAAGCAAGTAAAAACCTTGAAAAGGAAAATAGATATAAAAAAGAGCTGAAATATAAAGCTAAAAACTGGGTTGGCTGTATCACACACACACACAGAGAGAGAGAGAGAGAGAGAGAGAGAGAGAGAGAGAGAGAGAGAGAGAAACGAAATGTTGTTGATTTCTGTCACTCACACTCCCTCCACCTCCACTCTCTTCTCTTGCCTTGACTCCACCCCCAAAAGCTAACCCCCCACCCCTCCCTCCCTGAACCCACCCAACAAAAGTGGGTGACTGCAACACCGCTTTATTGCAGCAGCGGCTGCAGCAGAGGCAGCAGCATCAGCATCAGGGCAGCAGCATCAGCACCAACAGCAACAGCTCATGTCCCGATCTATTCTAGGCAGATGTTCCCAAGGCAACGAGCCGATGACGTCACCAAAAACAGTCTCTTCGAACGATAACAATCACTTTCGACGAAAAGGCATAGATATATATATTTATATATAAATATACTGCATACACGATCTATGACGAATGCCTGGATGACTATGCGCTATAATTCGCAGAACATTCCTTAATAGCAGCCTCATTTGGGAACTTACAGGCGGACGTGCGACTGTGGCCCAACTGGTAAACGAGCGCAAGCAACTACTGAAAGCACAGCCATATCATATAGACGAGTATCAAAGGGAAATGTATTGAGGTGGTTCGCAGGTCAGCAACATAAAAACGAACAGCGTCAACGCCGATGCATTTTCTAATATATGTGCTGGGAACTGAATAAATAAAACTAGTCAAACTGAAATTCACTGTCAGCATTCCATTCGGAAAGGTATCTGCATCAAGTTTGCTCTGCGGCAAGAGTAATAGTGACGAGTCTGCTATGTGAAGAGAATAATAAATGGCAAGTCAGGTCTGTAACAAGAATGATAACCGACAGGTAACAGGTTTGCTCTTTAGCATAAATATTTTCTTACAAGTCTGCTTTATTCGAAGAACAATTACTGACAAGCCTGGTCTGTAACAAGACTGATGTTAAGCCTGCCCTTACAACATGGATAATTACTGACAACCTGCTCTTTAATTAGAAAAATTACCGACAATTCTGTTCTTCTATTCTGAAACCAATTAACATAATCCCTATCATACAGACATTATCAGAGCGCGTATTTATATCACAAAACGCTATTGTTTCGTGTAATAATGCAAGCATAGTGCGCCTCTTTCAGCCACACAAAGACAAAAGTGCCCATACTTTTAAAGCTACCACAAATAGATCTAATTTTGACTAACCAACGCAATCTAATGTGACGATCTTCCGACAATACACACACACACGCACACACAATATGAAAACGTATACGAGAATTCGCAGTAAACCGTGGTATGTGTATATTTCTTAGACCATATTTAAGGATATTAACCAGGTTTGGCATTACAAACCTCATTTTCGTAATTAATCTCTCTCTCTCTCTCTCTCTCTCTCTCTCTCTCTCTCTCTCTCTCTCTCTCTCTCTCTCTGCGATACTGAAAATTTAAGTGCCCTTCCCACTAATTTCAATCTGAAGAGAAATAAAAAATCATTTTCAGTGGAAGGGATGATTAACAGTAAGATACGGCTCTACGCTCGTGCTAATCCAGCCAACCGAGGGCTCGATTTTAAAATCTTAACTGGTATTCTATGCACATTCATACCTACATACATAGACAAATACAAACCCGCCACACACATATATACACAAAAATATATTACACACACATTATATATGTGTATATATATATATATATATATATATATATATATACACACACATATACACACACATATAAAGAAAAGACGGTCACGCGCAAACAAGGAGGATAGATATCTCGCTGAGCTAATGCATAGGCAATGACGCCAATGATGACCTTTAACAAGCAAATAATAAATCAAGGAAACAGCGACAAAACACCACGTACGATCAATTCAGTCGTAAATATGATGTAAAAGAATTTTAAAGTAACTCATAAAACACTTCATAAAATCCACCTTTCTAAATAGTTATCTGACAAGTTTTAGCAAAAATGGTTAGCTTTGCAGATGAAAACCAGTTCATGAAAATATTGTGAATGTTACCAGGGAATAATTGTGCTATCAATAGAAAAGCCTCAAATGATTAAAAACACGGCTTGCAAAGACTATATCTGTATGTATGTATATATGTACGTACGTATGTATGTATACACTCATACATACATAATACATATATATTTTCATTGTCATATTTTTACAAATATACATCAACTTGAGTCAAAGTAAACACAACACGCTAATATAAGAAACAGTACCATTAACACAGTGAAGTGAAAGTATTTGATAAAACTTTATTTACATGATAACACTGTGCTTGCAAATTCGTCATATGAAAAGGAACAGGAGAGAACGGCCTGAAACGTTCATTTAAATGAAAGGCTAAAACACTGGATGGAAAGAAACGCCCTCTTATCCCCAAACCTCCCCCCTCCCCCTCCCACCAAGACAAAAATAAAGTCAATAATAAACAGTGAAAGAAAAAGAGGGTTTTCAGACAAATAACGTCATGAAAATGCGAAGGAAAGTCAACAACCAGAAATTAAAAATGAGAAAAACACTTCCCAACAATTAAAGACATACAACACTCGGAAGGAACGAAACAATTAGAGGAAAATGTTAAAGGCAAAACTTCAAAGCTAAAATTAAATACATATTTCAACCCTTTGGCAATAAACAATTAATGAGAACACCAAAAGTTACAAAAACGAAAAAATAATTACAATCTCTCTCTCTCTCTCTCTCTCTCTCTCTCTCTCTCTCTCTCTCTCTCTCTCTCTCTCTCTCTCTCTCTCCTGATTGAAGCTTTGTTTTCGCTAGCCGCGGAATCAAGTTGAGACCCTGGAATATGATTTCCAGGAAGCAAGTTAATAAACCTCCATAGGTGATACTGCAAATCTACTGCACAACGCTCCAGTTCTCTGCAAGTTGAGAAAAGCAGCAAAGGAGCAGAAAATGGATAACAATAATTTTAGCTACAGATAATAAGCTTCGAATTCAAATAGCCTTTCCGTCAGCAAATTTATTAGCTGGAGCGCGTTATAGAAAGACAGCAGTGTTTCAAGTAATATAGGAGATATTTTCTCGGGGAATAATAGTACTGTGCCGCTAAAGGGGGATATCGAAACTCCACAATGGGAATAATCAGGAAAGGATCCACGAATGAAAAGTCATAAAATTAAATAAAGGAAAAGTAAAGATAAATAAGATATGACAAATCCTAAGTACTTGACGGAAATCAGCAGAACGCTCAGGTTCATGTTTACAAGTCTTAACTCGTGATGTTACAGGAAGGGAAGGACAACCAGTACTGATTTTCACATAATATATGAAAAAATCACCAATACTTCCACAATGAAAAGGCCCAACCGTATTCCAATTTTATACGAAAATAACTACCTACTCTCTTAACATGTGGCTTTATTTATTGTAAACGAACAATTGCAAAAGGTAAGATGTAATTAAAGAGATACACAGATAAAGGGCCAGTCATTCTTTAGCCTAAAAAAGAAAGTTCTTTAGTACTATCATTTACTGTCCTTTGTCTGGTATTTTCCAACCCCAGAACATTTAGGACAACACTATACAGAAAGGGCTGTGATAAAAAGAAGGGGCCTTTTCAGTCCTTCCCCGCTCATAGATAAACAGTTGGGTTAAACTTCAAATAAATTACACAGTTAATCATTCTGTTTGTATGACCCCTCCGGATCCACCAAATTAAAGTTTTTCCGCGTGTCTCCTATCTTAGCCAATAGGGGTCTATCAAAACACTTTTCTCAACAGCCAACCATAGGCCCCATGATGCCATCCGGTGGGTCTCGGTAAAAATAACAAAACGTCGTCCACGAAACTTCTTTTGGATTCGAGGACAAATCAAAATCTATATCTAAAATTATTCCGAAGAAAAGTAGTTAAAAAATTTCAATACTTATGTGAACAACCATAAATTTCTAAAACATAAGTTTTGTACACAAAACGAGTCCTAGTCATCTGATACAATACCGAGAGAGAGAGAGAGAGAGAGAGAGAGAGAGAGAGAGAGAGAGAGAGAGAGAGAGAGAGAGAGAGAGAGAGAATTTCAATACTACAATAAATTCAATTCAATATCTAAAATTAAAGTTCACTCCACCGTATAATATTTGAATCCCATAATTCCTTTTCATTAAATGTAATTAAATTCAAGCAATACCTAACTACCTCTCCAGCTATAAATGACCAGATGCCATTGAAGGAACTTAAAAAAAAAAAAATCGAGATACTCATACCTTCATGAAGTCGAAAAACAACATAACATTTGTGGGAATACGGATGCGTCAGCGTACCACGAAGCCCACATTAGAAGATCATGAAGCTGAGCTATCTTCCCAGTACAAACTAACAACCAACCAACCATAAACAAAACACACACATACATACATACATACATATATATATATATATATATATATATATATATATATATATATATATATGTATATACGTATATGTACTGTGTATATATATGTATGTACATATATGTATATATATATATATATATATATATATATATATATATATATATATATATATATATATATATATATAATGTAGTTATGTATATACATCTATACTGTATATGTGCAATTAATTTTTCGCTTTCATGGGTTAACACTAACTTATATTGTGAACTAGTTTCGCCGATGCCTTTCTCAGCTTCACTGCCTACAATAACACAAGCACAATGGATTTTACATGAAAGATATACAGGGAATTAACCCTCCGTATTTCATAATATATATATATATGTGTATATATATATATATATATATATATATATATATATATATATATATATATATATATATATATATATATTATCATACAAAGAGCGAACCTATTTGAGAGAGAGAGAGAGAGAGAGAGAGAGAGAGAGAGAGAGAGAGAGAGAGAGAGAGAGAGAGAGAGATGGTCTAATATTACAACGAGAACAAAGGCCTCTAAAATTAGTGAGGTACTAATCCAACAAAGACTCTTCCTATGCCACTTTGACGGTTTTATAACTCTGGCCTAGCCGTGTGACAGTCGGGCTAAAAATACCCTAAGACTAACCTGAAGCACGAGCTTATGGGGTGGGTTAACCAAACAATTAATGAAAAGCTGTGGAAGTGGTGTGTGCGTGAGTGAAGGGGATGTGTTAGCAGAGATCGGGGAGAGAGAGAGAGAGAGAGAGAGAGAGAGAGAGAGAGAGAGAGAGAGAGAGAGAGAGAGAGAGAGCGGAAAACACACAAGAACACTCCCAGCCAGGCAGAATGATCTGATCTTTCCTAGAATAAACTTTGGCGTTCGGAAAGAATCTCGAGTATGAGAGGCGTCTCAAGGTGTAAGTTGCGTCATGTATGATGTCATCAACCACCTGCACAAGGTCGTTGCTACCATGTTTAAATTCCTGAACATGAATCATCTTACGACCCTCGCTGCTCACTTGCTAGTAACAGACCCTCCCCTTCCATCACACCCAGAGTTCCCTGGGTATATCACCCTTCCACCTGCTCCTGCTCCTCCTCCTCCTCCTCCTCTCCTCTCCTCTCCGCTCATGATGTGCCTCGAGTTATCACTATTATCCTTCTTCAGACCTCTATTGGAAATATCTTTACAACAATGAAGGGGCCCCAATTAAGAATCAAGATACACATGCTCTCTGCTCGGATATCTTTACAGAAAGTGAATAATAGTATAAAGATACTTAGTGATCATTGTTGCAGTGTGCAAAGGCAATTTCACAAGACGGAGCCGATTAAGCTTCTGAGTGAAGCAGATGAGGCTCCACAGGAACAATGAAGACAAGGCTCTTTATCAGTCTGCCACACCCGGAACATTTACATATATGAAAATTCAAATTCAACTGTCCTAGTCTGTCACGGTTTTGCAAGCAATAGCTATAAACAAATAAACAAATAAAATCACAAATACGTGGATACATGAAGGTACATTCTTGGCAAGTGATCAGATCACATGTCTAAATCTGTGTAGTTCATCTTTTCCCTGCCGGACAGATCCGAGACAAGAATTCCGCCAATCCATAAACACTGTCCCAACTTATATAATCCTGACCCCACTCATTAAAATAATGTGGTTTTATTCTTTCCTCCCTCTCGGCACACATGCATAACTGCAACCGTCAACAAAATGCCTGTCACAAATCAGTCACCAGATACTCGGAGGGTATCATGAACGCGGAAATAACCTATTTCCATCTTTCCTGCTTCCCTGCTGTGCTCCTTGTTGCTTCCCCCCATTGACATCTTTGACAAGCATTCCTTGAACACCTCCATACCACCAGAGTTAGTCAATCTTTACTAAGTTATCATTCACGGAGAAGGGATCGCAGATGAATATGCATTGTTACACTACCAATATCACACAGGCACGAGTATATATGTATGTATGTATATATACATACACACATATATATATGTGTGTGTGGGTGTGTATATTTGAGGATGAAGGTAGACGCGCCTATGAAAGCTTAGAAATAAAGATTCTCTTTTGAACCTTCCATATTATTGAGGTCCTCTGTGGAAGTAATAAATTTATACTCAGTGAATAGGTGTTGTCTGGAGTAATACATACATACATACATACATACATATATATATATATATATATATATATATATATATATATATATATATATATATATATATATATATATATATATACATACACACACATACATAAAATATACACACACAAAAAATTTCATGGTGAGAGAGAGAGAGTTTATATATATATATATATATATATATATATATATATATATATATATATATATATATATATATATATATATATATATATATATATATATATATATCACCATGCAAAATTTCATTCGTGATAAACCTATCAAAAACTTAAAAGTTGTGCATCGATGAGGATAGACAAGGAAGACTGAAAAAATTTTAAAAGTGTCTACCTGTCAAGAAATCAAGAAATCTTCTTTTGTAATGAAGATTCTAGGAATTTTGAAGGAAAAAATTCAAAGGATTAGGCGCGGATGAGAGGGAACAATTGTCAGGAACAGCCTTACACCTTCCAGTACCTACTCCTTCAAAAGGAGACGTCACTGTCAGAAAAAAAAGCAAGCCAAACAATTATGTAAGACACATGGACCATAACCCACCCGGTAGAGAAAATGACCTTCCCTTGTTTATCCGCAATAGGCTACAGTTCTGAGGAGCAGACAAGCGGCGAAACGACAAAGAAACCATTTTTCTCTTTCCTTCGATGCGATACAGTAACTCAACCAATGAATTTGGGGATACGACTCTTAAAGGACATAGCACCAAATTACGATCCCGGTTGCGGGAAAGAATAAAGGAGCAGATAATCTATGAACATCAAGCTCACTTTCTCGAAAGTTGGTGAAATAGAGAGGCCTAACAAGTGCTAAGCGGGCAAGAAAGACAATACTCAAAGACAAGCTAAGTCAGTCCCACAGTTGAAAGTTCTGAACAATATTGAGAGAGAGAGAGAGAGAGAGAGAGAGAGAGAGAGAGAGAGAGAGAGAGAGAGAGAGAGAGAGAGAGAGAACTGCAAATCGACAAACTTGTCAATATTTTAACATGATCTTCACTCTCAAAAATAAAGTTACATTGACGGGACTCAAAAAGGCATTTGAAATGCTTACTTTTAAACTTCAATGTATAAAGAGAAATAAAATTTTCTATTTTAGGCTCCAGGTAATAACAGCTAATCAACTCACTGGCATCGATTGAATGACTGACCACAAAATTTTGCGTTATAAAGTCCTTAGCACTGACATCTTGATTGACTGATGGACTGATTATGTTCGGCAATCTGGTACCAAATGTCATTAGCATCGAGTCTCAATAGAGAAGCGAAGGCCATTTCAGAAATTCGACCAGCTATGAAACTACTAAGTTAAGTGAATTTTTACTGGTGACAATTAATTATGCTGTTCTGATCATAATCGACAAGCTTGACCAGCAATAAATGAATTATCAATAACTCAGGGTATCCTCAATATTAACTATTCAGACGAAATACAGGACAGAAAATGACAAAGATGAACATTCAGTTTTATATATTTGCGAAATGCACAATCTTAGTACAGTGACCAAAAAAAGGAATGGGGAAACATACAACAGAGAGAAAACAAAACAGCAAGAAAAACAAGCAAAAATGAGAGAGAGAAGAGAGAGAGAGAGAGAGAGAGAGAGAGAGAGAGAGAGAGAGAGAGAGAGAGAGAGAGAACTTTACATTTACTGTAAGTTTTCCAAAGCTGCTTGACATGCCTCCTTCTTAAGCTTAATGGGGAACCTAGCCTCCTCATGGAACATAATCTAAGAACCAAAAGGAAGGACCACTTTCCAGCAAAGGGATAAACTTGCTTCAAAATGGTCTCCGCAAAAGCCTACAGATGCTGTTCGTTGGAGGACTTTAAAAACAACTCTAGCATCACAATAATATTAATATGAAAGCCAAAGTTCATGTCTTTACTTCAGTCGTCCGGCAATTTTGGCCCTGAAGAATAAGCCCAATAAAATTGGGACCTGCAATCGAAAAATGAATGTGACAAAAATGTAAGAAACATACACTTGCCAAATTAACCACTTGACAACTTTGTCATTATCAAAGTCTTACTGTCAACATTTCCACTGAAGCTGCACATATCGTCATACCTTTCCTACATGAAAGGCGAGTTTTAAGGAGGTCCTATGCGATGCAATGCGTTGTGAGTGATTATGATGGTATCTCACAACATAGGATCAACAATGAGATATTCTATCAACTTTTTCACAAAAGCAATAACTATCGGTGCGAAAAAATATTTTTGTGCATTTAACTGTTCAAGCAAATGGTCGAAAAGACTTTGATGTATAAAACTCAAGTTTTACCCGGAAATATTACAAAGTTTATTCTTCGTACAACTTAGTATTTCGTTATATTGTTTCTGATCTCTCTCATATGAAATTGCTTAAAGCTAAGGCCATTATACACAGAAATATATATGCATAATACACACACATATATACATACATATATATATATATATATATATATATATATATATATATATATATATATATATATATATATATATATATATATATATATATATATATATATATATATATATATATATATATATATCAATGATTAACCCACAACATCAAAAGACGCATGTGGTTTACATACGCGTGTGTTTTGCGAGTGCATGTGTGCGAGTTGATGTATTGAGTAGAGAGCGAGTACAAACAGGCAAACGTGAAAATATCAAAATGTAGTAATGGTTCCTTCAAAACCACCAGCACGGGAAGTGATATTTTATTTCTGTACAAGGAATAAATTTGCTATGAAAAGTCCAAATACAGTATAAGACGACCGGTAGTAGATTCTCGATATAATTTTTTGTTTTGGGGGGAAGGGCATATTTTTATAACTGTTGAAAACAAGAAATTAATTCAAAGACATAGCGTAAGTGGAAAGAGGTTGCCAATCAGCACTTTTAATTCCTAAAATATTTTTTATGAGTATAAGTATCAATAATTCTCCCTATATAAAATCTTTTCAAACATACAAATTATTTTTCTATAACGTGAAAATTTTTCTTACGCCTACCAAAAAATATTAAGGCGTATGTCAATGTTCAAGGCGCTGTCAATACAGTCAAAAGACAAAATATATATGAAAATATACAAACTGTACAGACAACGGAAAAGTAAAGCGATAATTCCATTGAAAAGTTACGTTCAACATACAAGCAATAGCGGTAATGAAATTTAAAAATAAAAATGAGACAACAATATTAAACTTGAAAATACAAATGACACAAAAAAACACACACACACGTACATATATATATATATATATATATATATATATATATATATATATATATATATATATATATATATATATATATATATATATATATATATATGCATGTATAATGTATGTGTGCACACAATAAACTTAGGATCTTACAAGAGAGAGAGAGAGAGAGAGAGAGAGAGAGATGCCATAAAAAAAAAAGGCATGGGATTCTTAAGGTTCATGCTCCCCACTCCACTGGCTGAAGATTCATTCAACTCATTGAAATGACGATAAAGACTCTCTCCCTGGTTTCATCGCCTCCAACGCCGCGGGACGCAAGGGGCCTCTGTGAAACTCCGCCACTCTAGTCTCGCTGTCCTTATCTTGTACAAATTTCCATTCATCTCCATCCTCAGTTTTCTTAGCTCTCATCCGTGTAAGTATGGATATTCCAATTCTTCTGGCGCCCACGGAAGCCAAGCTGACATCATCACGTACGATCTCTCAGAGGCAGTGCGAAGGACATGTCCAAGCCATTTCCATCTCGTATTCATTATCTCGTTTACATGCGGAACTTCCTTAGTTTCCTTTTAATAAAATTTTCCTCTCCATCCTGCCATCTGACGCCCAATGTCCTTCTTAAAGTTCATTTTCCAACCCATAAGATCTATTAGATATAAGTTCATTGTCATACCATTATTCATGTTAGTATTGAAAGTCCGACAAGCAGTTCATATAGATCGTGCTAGATTATCGTCTTACTTTTATATGCAATTTCGGTCCATTTGCCTTCTATATCTTTATATATATATATATATATATATATATATATATATATATATATATATATATATATATATATATATATATATATATATATATATATATACACACACACATGCTCACGTGTGCGCGTGTACAAGTATGGAAGCTTAGACATATAGTGCATATGCACATATAATGTGTCTATCTATGAACACACATGATTGTATGTATCTATACACTTACATGAATGCTTACGCACACACACACACACACACAAATTTATCAGGGCACTGATATAATTCTATCAATTCTTACCTTATACATATGCAATACTTTTTTCAGCATTTTACCATTAACCTGCTTCTACATTTTGCTGAATTTACGAACAAATGGTAACTGTCCAAAACAATTACTAAGTGACGAGCATTCGGCCACTTGTAATAAAAAAAAAAACACTGTAAATTGAATAAACGAAAAAAATAGCGTTCACCATATGTAGCAACCACTGATTAGCCTTAAATTACGAGATAGTCTAATGAAGTAAATAAAGAATTCGCTGTCACAAACTGCGTTTAAAAGTAAGCGCAGGATGCACTTGCGTTCTCCTTCCAGAAGCTCCTCTGCAACAAAGTGTCCCGTGCCGCCGCGCATTTTGATCGCTGGTCTGAATTAAATACTCAAAATAGTCGCTCTCAAATCGGGTTACCTGAAATCCAATGTGAGCTCACAAACGAAGCCTCTGTGACCTTTCATGGATATTGAAGATTTACAGCGAATGAGGTCTTTGAAGTATGACATAACTCCTACCTTCAAAGGGTACATGGAGGGAGAGGATATGAAAGGGGGAGGGGGGAAATGAAGAAAGAAGGGAAATATAAAAAAAAAGGGGGT
Source organism: Macrobrachium rosenbergii (assembly GCF_040412425.1). Lineage (NCBI taxonomy): Eukaryota > Metazoa > Arthropoda > Malacostraca > Decapoda > Palaemonidae > Macrobrachium > Macrobrachium rosenbergii. The sequence goes on from NC_089749.1 coordinate 28,212,357, forward strand.
GAAAGGATTGAAGAGATGGGTCACGACAACCTACGCTCTCTCTCTCTCTCTCTCTCTCTCTCTCTCTCTCTCTCTCTCTCTCTGCCACCATTGATCTTTGTTGCAGCACCGCTACACTCGAAACTCAACCCCACCTCCGCTACTCCCTTTCCCCCTTCCCCCTCCCTGCAACAATACGGGCTGCGGCTTAAATCTGCTAAAATGATTTCCATTTGACGATCTAGGGATAACTGAGGACTTTACAAAAATGTACTCTCTCTCTCTCTCTCTCTCTCTCTCTCTCTCTCTCTCTCTCTCTCTCTGTTAATATACACGCATGAAAAATGTTTTTAATTACATTTACGCCTAATTATTTCAATCTACAAGTCCATCAAATTCCATATAAAAGTGTGGAGGTAGACTTCGCAGAAATATAGTTTTCTCGCGTTCATTTTGTTTGTGTGTGCCGTTACACACACACACACACCCCGAATAAATAAATGAATAAACAATATATATATATATATATATATATATATATATATATATATATATATATATATATATATATATATTATAATATATCACCTTCACTCATCACCTAAAAAGATATTCCAATGAAATAACTATCATAAAGAGCAAGACACTCAAATGTCTGTAGCTCTGGCTGTTCCCATAAGAAACTGTCAGTATAACTACTGTAGTGTAGTGATGACATGCTTCGTTAAATGTCTCTGCATAGCAACATTTAACTCACGGCAATGTGAAATACGTATTCTAAAAATTTATCTTCATACTAAATGCAAAAATCATTTTTATCTAGATGTAAAATATATTGCAACGAGTACTCACTCAATATGCGATGAACTGCTAGGCAAAGGAATAATTCTGCACGGCTTACCTGGAAACAGAAATAATAAATAATTTAATTAATTTGACACATTACCACTTTTCAAAATATGAGAGAGAGAGAGAGAGAGAGAGAGAGAGAGAGAGAGAGAGAGAGAGAGAGAGAGAGAGAGAGAGAGACTGGGGTAGGGGAGTGTGATCCATGTGACCACGCTGCATGTTATCAATGATCCTTTTGAAAGCGGGAGAGTCAGCGCAGCTAGCCCCAGTACTTGTTCGGCACAGTTCAAAAGAGTCTTTTGGATAGAAAGCGATTTTAAACCAGAATTTCCTGGTACAGATCACCTCTGTGGTTGCAAGCAACTACGACGCATCACTATATTGTCTTCTATTTTTACTCGTTCTCAAGAGCAACTAACAACCGAAGCTAACACCATATCAGAGGGGTGAGCTGGAAACGTCCAAAGGCAGGTCTGTCCCATCAGGGTATAGCAAGTAATAAACATTTTCCTATCACGGCGGTACAGCAAGTGATAATTATTATTCCATTAGGGTATGGCAAATGATGCATATAAGTAAGGTTAAAGTTACTGCCGAAGAAACACTGGAAGTAATTTTATGAACACCTTTCATAAGGCCGAAAGCGGCCACCAACGTTGAAGAAACACGCTGCTTCAAGGCTTAAAATGAACCCAAGCTAGTGACCCGTGTATGCACGTAATCCCGAACTTGAAAGAGGTTGCAAGAGGGCTGCTTCTCATCTGGGCAACAATAACAATGCACACTGAGAGCACGCGAACCGAAAGTTTTTTTAACCTCTCCTTTAAAAATATTCTTAAACTAGACGCTCCGCTTTTCAAGATGTCTCGGGGAGAGAAAAGGATCTTCGGCCATCATTACTACCTTCTATCGCAGAATGACATCTGACGATTAACTTAAACAAGTAAAAAATGCGCCGAAGAAAAGTTTTCTTTACAGCATTTAATGCTATACGAAGCTCTCAGCTCTGACCGGGCAGCGCTCAGTTGCTCCTCAGATGCGGTCCTAAATAAAATAACAACTACTGAGGCTACAGGGCTGCAATTTGGTATGTTTGATGATTGGAGGGTGGATGATCAACACACCAATTTGCAGCCCTCTAACCTCAGTAGTTTTTAAGATCTAAGGGCGGACAGACAAAGTGCCGACAAAAAACATGACAGAACTCTGAACGATAGAACAACAGTACACTAGTCTTCCATTGTTTTCCAAAAGTAGAAAGACATTTTTAAATCAATAAAATCTGGACTTCTCATGGTATAAGGTATTCTCTCATTGACAGTAAAATACTGTGAAATTTCGCATATTCCAGAAAAACAAACAAATGAGAAGCCATTCAATCAACCAAGTCGGAACGGTCGAACTCAAGATGTTTACTCATTTCTCTTTCCTCGTTACTATTCAGCACTTCTTTCGTCGAATGTGCTTCATTTCACTGAGGTTCAGTAAATAATAACAGTAAATTTCCAAGGAAATACAATAAAGTACAGACTGAGAGAGGTGAACACCTCTATATATCCCTTTTCCTGGTCCATTTATTAATTTAGTGCGCCGTGTGAGTTTGGCTATTTATTTACCGCGAGAAATGGCTCACAATAAACTGTTAGAGTTGTGAAACTCTCTTGACTGCTTGTTCCAAATAAACTCCTCCTAAATTTTCTTTTTCGTTCAATCGATGAGGCTCACTGTTAGCATTTCTAGCGATGGCGACTTATCTAGGTTAGCATTACTAACCTTCAAAGCATATACTTCCGCCCATCTTTTGTTGACTGGACATGTACACTAGTATAGACAAGATTTTGCTCATGAGTGACGGAGAAAAATAAACCTGGTTAATACTTTAAGTTAAATGTTCGCGTAATCATTTTTATAGCTTCTTTGATGACAGTCAGTTCTTTCGTTCAGTTTAGGGCGGAAGTATATGCTTTGAAGGTTAGTAATGCTAACCTAGATAAGTCGCCACCGCTAGACATGTTAACAGTATTAAATATATATATATATATATATATATATATATATATATATATATATATATATATATATATATATATTACATATATTATATATATAATATATATTTATATACATACATATGTATATAATATATTTATAATCATACATATACATATGTATATATATAGTACACTATATATTTATACACACACACACACACTTGCAATATATGAACAGTATATTAGTTCTCGTAACAGCAAGCATCCATTAATACTGTCACCAGTAAAGTCAATGCATACATCACTTTCCAAACATAAGTGAGAGTTGTAAGCATTGCAGTAATCGGTTTCATGTCCCCAAATTCATATATTTTACTTATCCTTTCTTCTCTTTAATCTATTCACCTCTTTTTCTTTCTTTTTTTTTCACGTGAAGACGTGTGGCAATTCTTCTGTCTCAAATACGCTACAACCGGAAGCCGAGATGAAACCATAAGTCCTTCCAATAAGGATAATTATTCTTTCACAGAGACAACATAATTATCGCATAGGCGCTTTCCTACTTTAGTTCAGCTATGCCGAAAGCGACAAAGGAAACTTGTCTGAATGGTGCTAAGAATACCTTTTGAACATTAAATTACTAATTTATCGTAGATCTAGAAATAAATACTAAAACATATACATATGAGCACACTTTGATAATGGTTAGAAGTTCAAAGCCAATTTAATGAATCAAACGAAAATACATGGGACAATGGTAAGCCGGTGTTTTATGGAGGACGATCATGAAAAGATCGCCACTAGAGTGACCAAATTTAGGGGGAAGAATGTTCCGACGCTAAAAAACCCGCAAACAAGATATGCTGAGGAATTTAAATGCCAGCAAATCAAAGGAAAGCAAAAGAACAAAAAGGGAAGGCGAGAGGTTAAAAATAAAGGCAACTGAGAAAAACGGTACAATGGCTAAAGAATGAAGTTTGCAACGGCACTAATTTCAAGAACAGGGATGTAATGAAAGGCAGAGAGAAATTCAAAATGTCGTCCATAAATCCGATGAACATCAGTGAAACAAGGGATGAGGCAACGCTTGAATATTAAAAGCTATGAAAGAAATTCAACAGAGGACACAGGTAGAAATTTAAATGTTGAGAACTCGACGGAATAAACAAAGAAACGAATGATGAATAGTTGAGGAGCAAAAACGAAATGTCAGAGAGAAGACGTAGAGCGCTTGAACGTTTACGAAATCAAACAAGGTAAAGGGGTCAGAGGAGAAAGCAATAAAACCTAAATTATATTCAAGTCATCACTATCGATTCTGAACACGGGAGACACATTAATAAAAGACGGAGAACAAAGAAAACGTCGACTAAAGGTGACGAAGAAAAATCCGACACGAATAATAATGAACAGCAAATAATAGGACGAACTGAAAGACCCGAATGTAAAGGGACATATGGAAATAATCAACATCACAATGAAAAATTACAATTGAATCAGTATTAGAAGAAAAAGAAATCAGAAGAAACAAAAATAGGGAACAGACGACGCACAAGGTCTTTTCAAGGTTAAACCCTCCAAGGAGAAGAAGAAAAACATGCGAGGGAGAAAAATGGAGAAATAAAAAGAATGAAATGGGAGTAAAAGCCAAGAACAAGGGATGAAGCAGGGGGCTTCTGCGAGGTAAAAATACACACAGCACCCGACTAAAGCAAAATGATGAGGTCAGGAGTTTCCATGTTAGCCATTCCACAGACAATAACTGGGGAAAGTGGAGTAAGAGTCTTCGAGGATAAGAATTCGAAATAAGTGACGACGAACACACACAAAGAAGGCAAAAGCTCCTTAAGTTAAGAAAGCAACAGCCAAAACTATGAAACAAATCATAGTTAGACTGATAATAAGAAAAACTTCGATCAAGGTGCATCTGTTACAAACCGGAAGCACTAAGCCAGTGGTTCTCAACCAGGGGAGAATTTCAGGGTTTCAGGGGGGCAACTGTGACCAAGGATTTTTACTATTATATATGTGCATACTATTTTGAATGCACCTTTTCAGGCAGACGATTTTGGAAAGGGAAGGGGGGGGAGATTACATTCTGACATAATGAAAGGGTGCATGGGCCAAAAAAAGGTTGAGAACCAAAGCACTAAGAGCTTCAAACAATGGAATAGTAAGTCGCGGTAATCAATCGAAGGTTAAAAAAAAACTGAAATAAAACGCAGACGTAAAAAAGAAGGGGCGTTAAAAAATATATATGACAGAGTTTTTAGAAACAGAAAAACGACAAATTAAAAGTCGAAGCTTCTTGCATACGAAACTGACATGAATCTGTTGAAGACAAAATACAACACAGATTCTAAGCAAACACTTAAAAAAAAAAGCAAGGGTGGAATAAATGAAGAAGAATAGCTATCGGTTTAACACTTTGCAAGAGGAACTAGAGCAAAAAGGATTATACGTGTCTCACATAGCAGACCTGATAACAATATCGAACAAAAGGTGAAACATGGAACTTCCTTAGTAAAAATTTAAATGACATAATTGGATTTTAAGATAGAAACTATCTATCTAGCTATCTCTATATATGTATATATATATATATATATATATATATATATATATATATATATATATATATATATATATATATATATATAGAGAGAGAGAGAGAGAGAGAGAGAGAGAGAGAGAGAGAGAGAGAGAGAGAGAGAGAGAGAGAAATATATAATAAACGACAAAGTATCGGTTTCAAAATAAAAAGCAAAAAATGCGCCGAAGTTTCTTCGGCGCAATCAAGTTTTTTCTATATCTTATAATCAAGGCCATCAAAAATAGATCTATCTTTCGGTGGCCTCGGCATAATGCTGTAGGAGCCGCGGCCCAAGAAACTTTAAACACGGCCCGGTGATGGCATGGCCTATATTGCTGCCAGACCCACGATCACGGCTAACTTTAACCTTTAATAAGAAATAGTACTGAGGCTAGAGGGCTGTAATTTGGTGTATGTTTGATGACTGGAGGGTGGATGATCAACATATCAATTTGCAGCCCTATAGCCTCTATAGTTTTTAAGAGCTGAGGGCGGACAGAAAAAAGTGCGGACGGACGGACAAAGCCGGCACAATAGTTTTCTTTTCAGAAAACTAAAAAGGGGGAACCAAAAAAACAAATGTACAAAATGACACGTACCGAATTGCCAAGAAAAAATCCGAAAAAATGTTTGTAACCCCAAAGATTTCAAATGATCGAGAAACTTTCGCTGAAGCCTGAAACATCAAAGATACCTTGAATTCAAATCCTACCCTCTGCAATTACGGTCGCCATCAATTCATCCATAAAAAGTTTTCACCGATTCATTACTAACATCATCACCGACAGAAATAATGGCTGAGCAAATTCACGGGCAAATTCTCTCCAAACATACATGCAAAATACGTGGGAGAGAAAGAGAGGGAGAGATCGCAACTACCGTAAAGATGACGAACAATAAAAGAAAAAAATTTTTCTGCCAGAACACTCAACCTGAACAACTTTTACTCAAAAAAGTCTAGAAAACCTTTACAAAAAATGACGTCTATCGCAACCAGGAAACCCTCGGCTAGAAAAGCGTAGAAAAATGAGTTGAAAAATAAAAAAGCTTAATTGAAATTCTATTCCGTGGGCAAAAAAGATTAATGTTTACGAAAGATAGGTAACACTGGATACACTCTGCACAATATTTAATTAACGTCTGCCAATAAATACACAATAAATCTCCAATTTGAAATGACGGTGGAACAAAAGTTCGTCCTCTGTTTTGTATGAATTTCGAAACGGCAACATCACAGCTCAATTCGTTCACGCTCACAAAACCTCGCCACAAAATGCTGACCTCTGTTTCTGCGTTTACATTTGAATAAATAGGGGCTCGACGAGGAATACACAAGAACAATCCACCCCACTTGAATTTATTATGAAAAAAAAAAAAATCACGAGTTAATACAAAACATATATCTAATGGTGAATAATACATATGCGTACAAATACATGAGCCCACATTTCTCTCTCTCTCTCTCTCTCTCTCTCTCTCTCTCTGCTGTGAACATATGGTGAGTTTTACCAGGTTTTTAGACATTACCAAGATATGGCTCACATAAAAAGATAGAATTTCACACCCTGGGTCAAATGCAAAACGTTTTGTTTCCAATCAACAGGTCATCAAAGAACGAGTTTCATTATGGGCCATAACGATCTCGTTACCGTGACAACTCAAATATGACGTCCACGTGGATTACACTACTAAACGTGCTTTATGAAATCGGACGATAAAATATAATTATTCCATTATTTCCAATACAACCTACTAACAATCTCCACCAGCACAGGAAAAATAAAGTAATCAAAAGGCTCTACTAGGGAATGGAGACTGGTAAAGAAAATGAGCATACAAAAAAGTAGGGGAACGCGCTTGACAAAAGCAATCTAGACAGCCTAAAAACAAAAACCATTAAGTAACAAAAGGAAGATAATGCCATGAAAGTTCGTTCGTTAGCATGCCTACCTGGACCTCGCCACAAAACAGCAATTCTTATTACCGAGAGTCACCTTGTTCCACTGCTATAATTATATGAGCTCTCCCCCTAACTCCATAAGGGTGTTATAAAACTCTCCAAGAGCATTGTTACCATATTCGGACAAAGCTAACTACTAATATTCTGGAAACAGATTCCTAACAACTCTCCATGAACATGAGGTTAATTTTAATACTTTATAATTTTTCTGTTTTGCCTAATACGTTACTAAAGACTATTCTCTCCATCTTATATATTGCATGAATCCACCTATTTGCTATTTTGCTGAAAGTTTTGATCATTACTTACGCTTCCATGCAGCCAAAGGATTCTTAACCAAATAATATCGCTTAGGTTAATCATTTTCACTCTCTCGCTTACACAAAACAACCGGTTACCTTTTTTATTTCTTGGGGTTCTGCGAACGCCGTTGGTCATTACGTGCAAAAATTGCATCGCATACTGCAAAACCCTCATTCATACCTACTGACTGTGTGGAGGTACATGATACGAATAAAACGATCTGTTTGTGTTTAATGTTGGACATTTGTATTCGTATGGACAAATAAATATAAATTCATGCACACCGGACAGCTAAATTGCCTCTTCATCAAATTGTACTGGATTGCCTTTATACTTCATAAGAGTAACTGCATTATCATGGTTTGACATCCTTCTTTTGCTTTATTTCATTCATTAAAAAATTACGAACTTGCAATTTTTATCTCTCTTATAATAATAATAATAATGATATGATGATGATGATGATGATGATGATGAGGATGATATCTTCACCGTACAGATAAAACTCACACAGCGACGTAACGATAACAAAAATAGCTCTGTGCTCTAACCCCACTAAACTGCAAAAAGCAATCACAGCTTTAATAATAAAGCGGCCCAAACTTGATGCTACACACACAGATACTCGACAGGTAGACGGCATATGGTTAGTAATCACCACCTGTAATGGAGGCCATTTGGAGACCCCGGTGGTGAATCTTCCCCATATACCCTTGTGCTTACATTAAGTAGCAATCTCCCTAACTTGCACCACTTTCCCCCGTAGCCGTTAACAGCAAAATACATTAAGGAATTCCCATTACTGCCCACAGCCTCTAACAACCCCCACATCCCCACAACTCTCGGTCTCTAACCCTAGTGTTATTATTCACGGTGAATTACGCTCTTTAAAATAATATTCGGATCAATACGTTTTCCGGCTCACCAATGGCCACGGCTGGGTTACAACACACAGGTGGATTCGAAGGCTACAACACGGGAACTTTTGTACAGGTGTTCTGCCTCACAGGTGACACCTTTACAAACTGTACTGTAAACAAAGCAGGTCGCACATTTATTTACTTTATTAAAACAACGGTTATAAATGCTTTAGTTTTACGTTACTGAAAACAAAGATAAGCCTTACAACACGAAGGCTTAGGAACGAATAATTGTTAGTAAGTAACTTTCAAATTGTATTTAAAATTTTGAAAGCTAAAGCGAATATCATGGGCCTTTGGATATGCACTGTTAATTATACGATGAAATGTCTTCATCATCTTTGGAAGCAAGTTATCACACGCTCACTAATTTTATATATAGTATATATATATATATATATATATATATATATATATATATATATATATATATATATATATATATACACACACAATTCTCGAGGTCTAGTACCAGGACATTTTTCTAGCTAGTGAGAGAATTGTGCCAGTATACCAAATAAAGACCGCAAGATATACGCATATTCCTTTAAAATGTATTTTTCCCAACTAATGCAGTGAATACTGCGCTTGGCTGATCGACAATGGTGGAGTGCAACAGGAAAGAGATGAGAATGGCGCTAGAAAGCTCGTCCTAGAAACTTAGTTGAGAAACGAAAGGATGACACCTTCTGATGCCAGCCATTTATAGAAAAACCTTTATATATATATATATATATATATATATATATATATATATATATATATATATATATATATATATATATATATATATATATATATATATATATATATCTATATGCATATATATATATATATATATATATATATGTGTGTGTGTGTGTGTGTGTGTGTATATATATATATTTATGTATTTATGTATATATATATATATATATATATATATATATATATATATATATATATATATATATATATATATATATATATATATATACACACACACATTTGTATGTGTGTGTGATTTCAGGTTTAATTTACATCCAAAATTTATTTATAAACAAATTCATACGTATGACAGACAATTATACTTATACACATCATATATATATACACTAAAACACACACACACACCAACACGCGACGAGCTCTTCCTCCCCCAATATACTTCACCCAAAGCCAAGTAAAAAACAAAAAGATAATCCCTATTTTTCTCTCCAGAAATACCAGCTTCCCACTCTTTCCATTACAGAGTGATGGTTCCCAGAGAGTGAAGAGGAGTGCAAAGGCAGGTAAAAACAAGAGCTATATCGAGAGAGAGAGAGAGAGAGAGAGAGAGAGAGAGAGAGAGAGAGAGAGAGAGAGAGAGAGAGAGAGAGAGAGAGAGAGAATTATAACAAAAGAGAATTAAAAAGGAAATACTACAAAAATACGCATTAAATAAACAACTGCCAGAGACTAAAAGATAACAAACTCTTGGCCTAAACAGGTCAGCCATCATTCGAAGGAATAACAACAGTACCCTTTTTTCCAAAACAAAATTCCTCCCACTGCAAGCAAATTTGTATGTGCATTTTCTCTTCCAGTTTATACACCAGGTTAAAGAACTAATAATGGTAGTACGTGGAGGTAATATTCCACAAAAATCATAGCATCAATTACGTGTATTTTTAACATGAGACGTGTAAAAGAACCTCATTGTTAGCACAAATCTATAACTTGTTTAACTTGCATATATTTATTCACCGGGTAACTTTTTAAAAAAGAATTGCCCCCAAAAAATGTGTCTTAGAAAAGATGTGAAAAATAGACCTGTTAAGGAAGATGGAGAACTGTATAATGATACGCTGCACCCCTAAATATGGTGCCAGCAACTTCCTATTATTCCAGCAGTAATAAATTGAAAACTAAAGCTTAAATTATGGACAGTCTTGAGAAAAGCCTTGATTTAAAAATAAGAGAAAATTTTCACGAATATATTAGATTTACCCACTGTATAAAGATAAAATAGGAAACAAATGAAAATATGTACACGAGAATACCAAGCCCCTTGCTTTATTAAGTAACTCAAGGGCTTTGCTACAACGAAAATGCCGTCTGAACAACTGCATTAATTATTTTTGTACAACGAATATTTCAACTGGAATAAACGCACGAACTGCCAGACAGCCCAAAAGGGGGAGAGAAATATTCTGCACTCCTCAATGGGCTAAATCTCTGGTAACAAACAAGGATACGACGAGATCATCTCTTATCTCGATACTGGATGAGAAAAGTGTAGCAGCCAGGTTATTGGTGAAAACTTGAAAAAACTTGGCACAAGAACAAACACTGCGTTGAATATTATGTTGCAGCGGTGTTTAGGCCTACGACAGCTGGGAGAGCGTTGATGGGAAGGGGGCTTCTAAAATGTACAGTTGATGGGGGTGACTAGCTTCTGGGAGGGGAAAAGGGTGGGTGAGGGGAATGGGAGAAGGGGTTGACGCACCGGGAAAGGGATAAGTCAGGAAAAGATTTTCATAGGGAGCATCATCCCCCAATCTCCCCTCCTCTTATTACACCTTTAATGACTAATAAAAAAAAGTCCCCGCCAGTGCTGAACAAAAAATGAGGGTGAAATGAAAATAAAAAGTACTCGTCGAAAAAAAATGCTTAGCATACTGATGCGAACGCCAGTTTCTGACAACGGAAAAGGTCTACGAGAGAGAGAGAGAGAGAGAGAGAGAGAGAGAGAGAGAGAGAGAGCAACTGAAAAAACTGAAGCAAAGGATTACAGGTATCCCAGAGCAGAGGCATGGTGAAGGAGGCATAAACACGGGATATAGTTCGCAAAAAAATTGATGATAACGTAATTCATAAATTTGCAATTCAAATATTGATACTCTGCAGGATATACGAAAAATACTCTGTCCTAAGTGTCAGCATTCTCACAAATGTAGAAAAACGCACTAAGAAAAAAATGTAAGATGGCGACCCAACTCAGACGCGTCTATAAAAAGGTTAGGGAGCTTTCTCCTCAATACAGAAGTCTGAAAATTCTTCCTACTTCTTCCAGATCTGATGTAGAGAAAAGCTTTCTTCAACGTTCCGCTCCGCTATAAGCGTCCCAATTCCTTCCGCATCCGCCGACGTCCATCAAATTACTTGATACAATACTACACACTACGCTTTCGTGCTACTGCCTTCCGGGTTAGGCCTTCTTCTCTCCCTTCCTGTCTCCACCTTTCTCTTCTCTCCAGCTCTTCACTGGGTGAGTCGGTAGAGGTGCGGATTGTCACTCGATGGGCCGGAGTTCAATTCCCCGGCCGGCTGATGAAGAGTTAGAGGAATTTATTTCTGGTGATAGAAATTCATTTCTCGCTATAATGTGGTTCGGATTCCACAATAAGCTGTAGGTCCCGTTGCTAAGTAACCAATTGGTTCTTAGCCACGTAAAATAAGTCTAATCCTTCGGGCCAGGCCTAAGAGAGCTGTTAATCAGCTCAGTGGTCTGGTAAAACTAAGGTATACTTTTTCTCTTCTCTCCTTGCTGGACCGAACTTGATAAGGAGTTTAGAATGTCCCTTCGCCCACAGTAAAATATAAATAAATAAATAAATCATAATGAAAAAATTTTCAGTCTTAAAAGAAACTACTCTTTATGCCACAATCATACTCCGCCATATTCTCCATTATCAAATTTTCATTGCGAAAATAACGTGGCTTTCCTCCACAACCCGAAACTGATTATGATATTAGCCTCTGAACACAATCTCATTCAAATGTAGAAGATACTACCCAGCAGCTTAATTTGTGTTACACGTGTACATGAATTAGTCTATGGCCTTGGGGACTTGCGTAAGGGAAAATAGTAAACCTGCTAAGAAACCCGCCAGTCAAAGGCATCAGACAGGACAAGATGACTCAAACCTTATTCCCAAACATTCTTAGACAGGATAACCACGCAAGATAAGATAAGAAAACCCATCAGCTATCCACGTGCTGTACATTCAATCTGTTGAGAGCATCAAATTTTATTATTATTATTATTATTATTATTATTATTATTATTATTATTATTATTATTATTAGAGAGTTTAGCCTCACAACTTCAAATAGAGCATGAGTAATCTGACCTTAATTTGGGTTAAAACTTGAACCCTCCCTCAAGAACATCCTAACATTCCGCAAGGATACGACAAGCATTTTCAGGTGAGGGTACACTGAAACAAGTTTCTGGGTTAACTCCTACACAGATTAAGTAGGGAAACGAATACGTTGCGGGTTACATTACCTTCCAAGGCAATTAGATCAGTCCCAGTCATTTCGCTTAAGAATACTCTGAAGAAACAAGAATATATAAATAAGAGAGCTTTCTAAGACGCCGGCAGATACTGTACTATTATATTAAAAGAGAGGAACTATTTGAACAACTGCTCTAAAAATGCCTTTACCTCGGGATACTAATGCACCAATTCCCACGTAAAAGGCGAGCTTAGTAAAAGATCATCCCCCTTTGAGAAAGGAATTAATCCCACATGGCAGGGTTACCATTCCATTTGCGGCCAACAGCAATCACTTTACTGCTCCCGAATGTGGCAGAGTTAAAAAACAGTTTTCTTCCCATTAGAGGAAATTACCCACTGGCCACAACCAATCAGCATGGAGACGAAAAAAGGAGAATAAAAGAAGATGATGGCTGGTATGTGTTTGTGCTTACACAGTGAAGTAACCGATGAGAGAGGTCTGGTGATACAAATGCGTAGAGATAGCAGATGATGTTCTATTTCAGCAGAGAAAGATAACGAGCAGTTCTAGATAAAACTGGAGTTTGCTGCAAAGATCTATTTTTCACAAGAGAAAGCTGTTATTTTGGCATCTGCTAAACGGTGAAGGATGTAAGCTTACAAAATGTGTTTCATCTTCAAGTGCTGGAAACTCAAAGCAGACGCACAAAACATCACGGGGTTGCTGAGCAAAAACAAGGAGGAAAGGGGCACTGACAAAAGTATTTAATATCTAGGCATAAGCAATATTGCGATATTCAAACGGCAATGGTCCAATATACACAAAAGACGAAGACGTACTTGTGAAGAGGATTTTGTTCCTTCATGTATAGCCTATATTGAGAGTGACAATCATGTTCAGAGGTCAACTGCCACAACATGTATTAACGCGCACTCTTTTAAAAAGGGAAAAAATCAAATCAGCACTGACCCTAGAATCTCGTCTTTGTATGCTGTGATGCGTTATCTCAAACCAGGATTAAAAATCTTCCCTTTGTAGAATAGTGTCTTTTTGAACGAATCATTTCAGACTGGATATATACCTCTTCCCATTTTAGAATTCCGTCTTTTACACTGCATGCTGTATTATCCTAAAATGGGATTGAAGCACCTCCTGTTTTACATATTAGTGGGTTGATATTTCCGATGTTTTTCCTCTGTGTAGCGCACTCCGCTGCAAAATCCATTACACTATATTATACGAAGGCATGCAAGTCCCTTCAGTTATTTATTTATTTATTTATTCATTCATTTTATTTTTCTGGTCATATAAACGACGTCCTCATCCTATCCAAATACCCAATACCTTGGCATCTTCAAGGCCTAACAAAATTTACCTTCCTTCGACCACTCAAAAATTTTCACTTCCTTTCTACCCTCCTCCGGGGAATAGCGCTCTCTCTCTCTCTCTCTCTCTCTCTCTCTCTCTCTCTCTCTCAATCTGTTGGCAGAATAAGTAACTAAATGCACACCGCATGGGCTCGAATTACATATTTTCAAACATTTCATAATAACTATTTTTCAGATTGATATCATAAGTCAGAAATTAAGAATCTCAGGCACTAATAAACACAAGAATTGTACAAATAACAGTGAAACGGTAAGCCAAAGCCACTATCATAATCAACTCACAACAGATGCATCTTTCGGGTATTTCAACCATTCAAAAAGTATTGGCTCCAGGACACGACAACACTACTTTCACCGACTCGCTTGTTTTGTGACATCAAGTTTTAGCAATTCCTTCACAAGAAAAGCTTAGGAAAACATCATAACGATAATGAGAAATCTGCAAAACAAAACAAAAATATCAAAACGTTGCTAACACAATGATAAAATGATTTTTCCTTTACCAAACTATGGCGTCCTTCTCCTGAACCATAATTCATCCTAATAATATATATATATATATATATATATATATATATATATATATATATATATATATATATATATATCACACGAACATACGTATATAAGTGACATATACGGCTTCCTTGAAATAACATCCTTAATCAATACCAAAGCAAGGACAATTAGTTCTCGAATAAATCTTCCACGTGGGTTACCTACGTATCATCCCCATGCCTCTTACTATTTCAATGAAACCTTAAACATATTTACGTATAGAAAATGTTGTATGAGCTGAAATAAATGGCGTGGAGTGACAAATGATCTCAGTATTGTGTGACCACGTCTATCGTTTGCATCGAGGCAAAAATCTAACCCAGGTACTACACTACCTAAGGCTGATTCGCAAATAATTCAGTCCATTTATATATAAAAATGAAAATTATTCATTCCGTTTCAATCCTAGTCTATAAACATATATCTGCATACCTTACATTAGCTTTTCAAATAAATCTGAAGAGCAGGGCACTTCTTAGTTATCAGAATTTTCCAATCATCTACTAAATACCTCAAAATTTAATTTGATTGTTGAGAATAAGTCTAATGGGCACAGAAAACTAGTAGATTCAATGTGATACTAATTGTGGTTTTATTATATCGAATCTGGAGCCTCAACTCATATAGTTCAAATAAAATGACAAACGCCGTACGGACAGCCAGTTCTAAGGAGCAACCTCCAGTGTAATAAATGGAAAAAGAGGTGCGGAGGGGCATTCGGCTGGCTGGAAAGAGTGTTCTTCATGCAGATCACCCTTGGAAGAAGAAGTAGTGGATACGACTTTCTTTACATCCGGAAGTAGAATCCTCGTCGATGGTGGAAAATTATGGCATGAAGCTGGAAAAATCTTTTTACCATGAACCCAAACTACTGAAGTCGCAAAGTCACTTGAGTGATTCCAGAAAATATTTCCTGCTTTTATTTTCAAACAAAATCATTAAAAATAATCTCTGAAAGGTAATCAAATAAGCATATATCCAAAGTTAAAAGACAAGCACTTGCGGTTACTAATACATTTAATGTTATGTGGTAATGAAGCACCGAGCACACGCGCACTGTATCACACACAGGGTTACAACCATAAAGGTAAAATGAGGTCATAACGAGAAGAAAAGTGTGGCCAACTCCGTTAACGAAACCATTAGCATCGGCCAAGGGATGATCGGTAAAACCATCAGTATCCCATTTAAAACAAACAAAAACACTCAACAGCCTCTGTTTAGGTGACTTTCAAAGCCTCTAGTTACGACACTGTCATTCTGGCAACCAGAATCTCCAATGAAAACTCGGTTATATTTTGTTGCTTGTAAAAACAAAAATCGATCAAGTGATATTGTGGCTTACAACCGTCAGTATACTGCATATCTTTTGTTTACGAATAAATTTTAAGAATGACATCCTGTCCACCGATACAATTTCAAACCTATTGTCTGTTCAGTATGTTTTTAAATTCTACTATCTGTTCTCAGATTCTTTTTAGAACCTTATTCACAGATGCATTTACAAATCTTCACTATGTTCACGGAATATTTTCATAACTTTTACCTGTTCGCAGTTACATTTTTAAAATATACTTCCTGTTCATGGCTACATTTGAAAATATACTTTATTTTCAATTAAAAATGTTAAAATCTACTTTCCGTTTCGGGAATATATTTTTACCATGCCTTCTGTTTAATACAGGCATCTGCCTTCCGTTCCTACGCCAGTAAATCTGATCAGCGCCAGAAAAGGCGACATAAATTCACCGGAGAGGAACATTCAATGAATTTTATGCGGCATATCAAAAGAAAGAACCACGGGTAAATGATGCAACCTTTTATCATCTAAATTATATATACTGGAAACTGGAAATTTAATTTCCCCTCCCTTTGCCAAAATGATTAGGAATTTAAAACTTTAATCAAAGTTTAAAACGGAATACTTTTGAAATGTTATCTTTCATTCTGTGCGACAAATAAATGGCACTAAGAATTCTCCATTTTCCGGGAAATCATTTATATGAAACTGGCATTTACAAAAATCGTTCTCACTCGCAAATTTGGTCTCTATATACTAAATTACAAAAAAAAAAAATCCAAAAACCTCACTCAAACTATTCGCGAAAGAAAACCCGTGTTGTGATTTCAGAGCCCCTGATAAAGCAACATTCTACATTATAGCGTGGCTATGACAAAGCACTATATCAAAATGAAACCATAAACGGACCCATGTAACATTACCCTGGGAACTAATGGGCCCTCAAGTAAACATGATATATAAAAAACGCAGCCTTCCATTAGTGGTGATCTATGGCATTAATTGTTATCTGGGTGGGGACTATTCCTGGATCAACTGGCTAATAGCTCTGGTCTTCCCTGAATTTTGTGTAATGACAACAACGAATAAACACTCTGTAAGAAGCTCAAGTAGGAAAGGTGATCTTGTCTTGCAGAAATGTTAACGTGGGTTTATTAAAAATGATGAATTCCGATCGATGTCGTTCGAGCAAAGATTCTGTAATAAAATTCCAGTGAGCAATCGAGCTCACTGTCATTATCTAATCAATAGGTGCTTGTCCCTCAACAACCTCTGAGGGGAAAATTTTAATAAACACTAACAAGATTTCGAGTTCCCCGCTTAAAGATAAATGAACTTACTGAAATAACATAACTTGCTCGATAACAAAAGAAGCAGAGAAGCACACGCAGCAACAAAACACACGAATCATCAGACAATTAGGCCAAATATCACAAAATAATCGAAATAAAAACAAAAGGACACCAAGAGCTTCCATTAGCTACAATCTGACCGCAGACACAGATAGAAAAGCGTATAAAAACAAGAGAGATTGGTTGAACCTCTCCAGATCCAAGCTGGGAGCGATCCGCATGTAAAACGTAACGGGATGACATTTTATGTAAACTATATGAAGTTAAATATCAAAGACAGCGTAAACAAAATATAATAATAATAATAATAATAATAATAATAATAATAATAATAATAGTTTAGTTTTTATTCTACAAGAGAGGATGAATTTGAGAATGACTGTGACTGCTTTATCTCTAAACCATCCTCTCATACAAAGTGATGATAATATTAAGCATAATATATTACCCATAATAATGAAAAGTATTAAACAGAGAAGAGGTCGCACGCACAACGATAAATCAGGAATAACAGATAACATTACAAGTTAGGCTAACAAGAATAAATGACAGAAAAAAAGAAAGGCAATAAAGGAGGCTTGGAATACTGCTAAAATATGGAAATGGGAAAATGACATAGAAGCCCCGAAAGGTTCTCTTGCAATGCACACACGTCCACTGCAGAGGTGGGAATGCGGCAACAGACGAGGTTGCCAAAGCGTTACTATACCGCTGAGGAAAAAGAGGGGGTGGGATGGAGGGGAAAGAAAGAGGAAGGGGGGATTTTGTCTAAAGGGTGAGGAGGAAAGAGGGGGAAGGAGAAATAAGGAGAGAAGTAAGAGATTTTGGAGGAAGTAAAGGGGAGGAGGAAAGAAAAGGGGAGGGGGTCTCTAGGAGGGAGAAATCAGGAGGATGATTTTGGAGGGGGAGGGGGGGAAGAGGAGGGACATTAGGATCCACGATAGAAGGAAAGGGGATTTTGCTGGAAGGAGGAGGAGGAGGAGGAGGAGGAGGAGGAGGATGAGGAAGGAGAGAAGCTAAATATTCCCCTCCACCCGCTCGAAGCTTCCCCTTCCCCTTCCCCTTCCCCGTCCCCCTCCTACTCCACGCTCACACCCAAACACACAGCTAACCCTCTTCCTGAATTGAAGGTTTCAAAAACAAAGGAAGGGACCGAGGATTTACTTAAATTCGCGATACCCACTGACTGCAACGGGCTACCATAAAGACAATTTAACGACAGCCCGCTGACCCCGAGACTGCATAGATTACGTACTCTTATAAATTGCTTGTATGTGCTCGTCTGCATGTTTTTGTGGTAATGCTCTCTCTCTCTCTCTCTCTCTCTCTCTCTCTCTCTCTCTCTCTCTCTCTCTCTCTCTCTCTCTCGCGTGAGTGATCAGTACTTCGTTACAATGCAACTCACGATTTTCATCCAAACGCCAAAAGAGGTATAAATACGTTTCACAACCTGAGAATAGACGAGCTTTTAGAAGGCAGGCACTCATGAAGATACAGACACTCACTAATAGGTGCGAATGGCTGCTGCACTGCACCGACGCCGACCTCAGAGTAAAAGTAATAATCTTGTATGGGCAGATGATTTTTAGTACAACATATACTCCTGCCTAATGAAATTTTGACAAACAAAGACCACAGAATCATAAATATCGTGTCCAAGCTGATGCTGAAGAGCCATGTTATCTACGTATATCGGAGGTCGTTCAGTGAAACATATGGCAGTATCGTCAACGACAGCATAGACAAGGATTATTTCAAGTTAGAAAAAATAATTTGGAACGGTTACACGAGAGAGAGAGAGAGAGAGAGAGAGAGAGAGAGAGAGAGAGAGAGAGAGAGAGAGAGAGAGAGAGAGAAATCTAATGTCTTAAACCTTTGCCCCATGAATGTGAAGCATTCCATCTAAAAAACACGATACTGATATCAGAGGTTTACTTAACAGTTGGGCGTACCCCCACTATTTAAAGTCCATTAACCACAGTAGACGGCACCACATTACGAAGTTACGCACAACTCTTCGAAAGTGTGCTACAAGTTTCGTCAGCTTCAGGTAACAGCCAATTAACAATCCACTTGTTTTATATGATTGGCATCATTTAGTCTGTAAAAAATAATATACAGCGACGTTGTCGCAACTGAGTAATAAATAAGGTACACCTCGTTTCCAATCGTACAAGAAAACGTAAAAAATTCTTCTCATTTCCATTCAAGCCAACTCACGCTGAAATATACTAATTGAAAACATGCAAAATTGTTGTAAAGATATCCGCAATAAATTTCTTTATTTATTCGTATCACAATAAAAGGCAACAAATCGCCTAAAATAACACATTGCAGGGTACAATACAATTTTTCCAAAACATAAATAAATTTATAAATAGAAGTATCAAAATATATATATATATATATATATATATATATATATATATATATATAACAGATATCAAATGCCAAAAATTTTAAAAATATAATAATACAAGAACGAGTCAAAACTCGGAATGCAATTTATAATTCGAAACAATGTCTAAGCTACATGCATGAAGTCTGGAAATCTGGGAACCATGAACGCAATCAAGAACCATTACTTGTTACAAGAGATGAGTACTGTACATTGTAGCATGCTGAGCAAATTCATATATTTGAAATAACTACAAATTAATGTATGACTTTACGTATAATGACACAATTAGCTCGTCAAATTTAATTATATTTCAATACTGTACAGTGGACTTCGCTACTTTAAGTACTTCATGGAAACATCTGACCTACCCTGTAAAAGTTGAAATAACAATACTACTAGAGAATCCCTATGGACGCTAATTCTGAAATAGATCTGAAACTGCATCTTGAGGATCGATTTACATCAGATTAAAACATAACCTTTCGAAATCTTCTCCAACTTTTGTTTTCTGTGACCCATACAATCTTCAATCTAGAGATCCGACGATTTCTTTCGAATAGGTCACACTTTCTGAAAAGGGAGGGCTGCACAAGACATCATGTTGCCAGCACCATCGGACTCTCCTAAAAAAGGTTACGTTTATGTTTAAGCGTAATCGAACATTTGGAATTAACCGGGAAACTTAAATTAACTAAATAATTCCTTAATGAGCATTTCATCGCGGGAGTTACAAAATAATAATAATAATAATAATAATAATAATAATAATAATAATAATAATAATAATAATAACAGGTAGCGCTAAACTTAAATTAATTAACTAAACTTCTTAAGGAGTATTTCATTCCAAGAGTTACAGAATAATAATAATAATAATAATAATAATAATAATAATAATAATAATAATAATAATAATACGTGGCGCTATGAAACCCACAAGCAATTGATTTCAGTGGAGAATACAAGAGCACAAAAGAGAGCAATTCCAGGAGTCACTTATTCCACGTGTAAGATATATATAAAAACAGAAAATATAAAAAGAGAAAATCAATATTCTACGTTGAATTAAAATAATATCGTCCCCTTTACTGATGATTTCTGAGATATCAGATAGTACGTCAACCCCTACGCACGTCTCTATGGAAAAACAACTGAGTGAAAAACTCATCAAGTTATTTCAAACATAAACCATAAAGTCAACGAAAATATGTATACTCGTATAGTTTTCCGGTGTTATGGAAATAACATAAACGAAAAATTCGCTATCTAAATCTACAACTACTAAATTTTCGGCTTTTAAAAACCACGATTTCATCACTTTAGAAGATATATTTTTATCCAATGTTTTCTTAATGATTTTCCCCTCCCTGCCCGGTCCTGCCATCAAAAACGCTCACTTGATTCCGATTAACTTGCAATATATTGCCAGCTAAACCTCTCCTAATGAACTATGTCAAAGATTTAAGACCAAGGGCCGCCTGCCTGCCGCCTTTCCTTCATATTATATATATATATATATATATATATATATATATATATATATATATATATATATATATATATATATATATATATATATAATATATATATATATATATATATATATATATATATATATATATATATATATATATATATATATAATCTGCCATCAAGTTCCTCAAGTAACTTTGACATAATCAATATACATATGTGTGTGTATATGTGTATATATATATATATATATATATATATATATATATATATATATATATATATATACATAAATACACATAAACTATCTGCCATTAGGTTCCTTAAGTAACTTGGACATAATCAAAATACTGGGAGGCTGACTCTGACAGCTGCTAGTTAATAAAATGGTTGGTATTATGAAAATGATAATGGGCATGACAGTGGAGGATACAGAAAGGTTCGTGCGAGTTGAAGCGCAAATGGGAAAACAGGATGTTACATTATACTCTGGGCAGTATATTGCAGAAGCGAAGAAGAAACGGTTCAAAAACGCCAGGTCCCTCAACATGTTAGTGAACGAAATGAATGTCCCAGCGACTCGTTAAAAAGTGATAAGCAAAAATGTACAAATAAGAGTGACAGACATTACCGTGAAATGGTGAGAAGAGTGCAGTTTTAGCCAGGAAATGACTGTGTATGAGTGACATCAGACCGTTGATACAAACCCCGCTTGAAGTAAACTTAAAGCTTAGGCTAGTATCATGAGACAAAACCAATCGAGTTGAGTTGTACAAAGCGTTACAGAAGTGAGATGTATTCACGTGTTTTCACCAAGAGAAGCTTCAGCCTCATGACAGTATGCAGATGTGGGTGCCTGACCTCGGTATGAGGTAAGGATGCGGTGTCCGCCTATGAATATTTACAAAGTTTAAGGATGCAAGGATGAGAGACATTACGAAAAGGATAATACAGGGCTGCAAGTTCGAGGGGTGGGAGGAGTGGACGTGAATAAGTGGTGAAACGGTTCTTTTTTTACTGGTAGTGAAAAATCGCAAAAGTATGAAAAACTTTTCGAGCGTTCTATAAAAGGCAGTTAACTGGATGCAGCATTCTGAGAGTATTACAAGAAGCTTGTAGTAGGACAGAGGTTAGTGCGCTGAAATAACAGCTAAATTATTAAATCACGTAGGTATTTGGTATCAATGTTACAAAACCACTATGGAGAAAATGCGCAATCAACCTTGGATTCCAAAGCAGAATCCTTTTAAGGAGATAAAGTCTGGGTGTTCAATAAGCAGGTAAGAAAAATGAATTACTTGTACAAAATATCAATAATGAAGTGAAAGACAAAATATCATTAAAATGAAGCATGTACAATAAAAAAAAAAAACCGGCAGGAATGGTAACACTAATAACCCGAGTACTGAGGAAGGGAGAATTCCTCACATGTAGAGAGAGAGAGAGAGAGAGAGAGAGAGAGAGAGAGAGAGAGAGAGAGAGAGAGACTGCTGGAAACATAGTGGCCAAAGGATATTAAAAGCACCAGAAGCAAGTGACAATGCCAGAAGGGGACCTCACATAGTGCTTGCAAAGCTTCTGACTATGACTGCCAAGTGAATTTCTTAAAGACAGGTGGATTTCCTGAGAGGTCCACTGCAGATGCAAGGGAAGATGAAGCATGAGGTTTCAATAAGAAATCACTACATGACGTGTTGGCTGACTTCTAAGACGACTGATACTGTTGATGCTAATTATACGTAGCAAACTACAACTATCAATACTAATTATAATAAAAATAATCAAATATGAAATGCCACTTACCTTTCAATAAAAAAAATACTGTTCTCCAGTATTACATAATCATTAGGCATTTTGTTTAGGAAATTAAAAATCACCATTTCTAAGGTATTAGGATCCTTTGCTCATATGTCTGTCATTCCAGTAATAACTCTTCCCCAAGAAACATTATATATATATATATATATATATATATATATATATATATATATATATATATATATATATATATATATATATATATATATACAATTAGTGTTCGTGGTTGTTGTTACTATATTTTAAGATAGCTCTACAATTAGTGTGCTCGTGGTTGTTGCTACAATAATTTTTAATGTTAACCAAAATGAACAAGTTTATACAGAAAAACCCAAACAAGCCATTACCTGTTAAGAGAGCTTCTTCAATAGAACCGACAAATTTGGCAGTAAATTGTCAATGCTAAGAGAAATGAAGCAGGGAGGATAAACGTATATGAGAGAGAGAGAGAGAGAGAGAGAGAGAGAGAGAGAGAGAGAGAGAGAGAGAGAGAGAGAGATTAATTAGCAAAGTACAAGCTCACCGTTTCGCATTCAGGCCCCAGTCCATTCAAGACGCCAACGCTGCTTCTTGAAGCGTTAATCAATTTAATAAGAGCCAACGTAAGTTCAAATCCAACATCATGCATTTCCAAGACCCCTCTCCACCCCCACTAATATTAAGCAAAAAAAAAAAATATATATATATATATATAGATTATATATATATATATATTATATACACACACACACACACACACACACATATGAAAGAATGACAACAGAAAAGGAGAAACGGTTACACAAAATAAAGACTACATGAAATCACAATGGACTTGCTCTTGTCACAGAAATTCCATCTACTGCGAAGCTGTCAGCATCATAAAAAATAAAAAGCACTTATTCTAATAAGTCTCTGTTTGGTCCCTCTGTCACCGTGACCTAAAAATTACTGAAGTGAGAAATTTCCAAAATCTAAATCTGCAGTCTAGAAGTAGTATGCATCTTATCATGGGTATTTAACAGCCTTCAACTCAATATAGTTGTCTTGAATCTCATCCGATAAAAATCCATCTTCCAACACTGTGTTAATTGCAAAACTGCAGGCTGTAACGCATGTTGCTATGGTTGGATTACAGAACACTTGTTAGCCTTCGAACGAAGGGCACATCATATACAGATTCATTTCGCATTTATGACGTTTTTCTACAGAAATCTTCCATTTCTCTGCTTAATGAACAAGATTGGTCTAATTTTCTTCTTCAAAAACACAGTAACTCTGATTTATAAGCGTAACTATTGTCAAACACGTATCCTCATAAAGAAAGATTTAAATTAAACTGACTAGAACCCCCTTTGCATTTTATTACCATCGTAAACTAGGTACCTGAATTAACAAGAATAATAAAACATACGTTCAAACTAATAAGGAAATTAATACAACACTCACTCCATGATGTTAATTATGGCTTGCTAATTAACTTTCGCTGTTTCTGTCGACAATAGCTACTTTTACTAATAATAATAATAATAATAATAATAATAATAATAATAATAATAATAATGTGAATTAAAGTAAAATAAAATTATCACTATTATTTGCACCGTCACCTATCATAAACTACCCCAAAATTAAAAAGTAAGCATTCACTATTTGTAAGGATCGAATCTTTTTAACAAAACTGTATCACTACTAAAATAAAAGTAACTAACAAGTAAATAAAGTGAAACAGAAAGTTTGAAAATTCAAGAGACACCCAGCTCCCAATTAAGTTTCATTCAAATCAACCGTCCGAAAACAGCAGTCATCTTGAATGAGAGAGAGAGAGAGAGAGAGAGAGAGAGAGAGAGAGAGAGAGAGAGAGAGAGAGAGAGAGAGAGAGTTCACTGCTTGTGTCCTTGGCAGACAGACTTGAACCGACTTACTTAATATCGACAACTAACAAAATACTAAAATAATATATGTACGATTCATACAATTCTGACTTTACCCTAAAATTTCTCTAATATTCGGGAGAGAAACTACCACTACCCACGCAAATACAGACATTGATTATACTCAATATCCGTATACACAGTCAGTAGAGAGAGAGAGAGAGAGAGAGAGAGAGAGATTGCGCGCGGACATGGCAAGTGACTTCAAAGGAGGTTTTCGAACTATAGAATTGCCCAGAGGGAGAGGTAGGGCGAAGAGCAGCACCAGCTTCGGAAAGGGACTTAGTGTATCAGGGGAGATGCCGATGAAGTATAAGGAGGAAGCAGGGACTAGGATGACGACGGCGAGGAGCAGTAGTAGTAGGACAGCGATCACATCCATGAGGAATGAAGGGGAGGAGTGGGAAACACCAGAGAGAGAGAGAGAGAGAGAGAGAGAGAGAGAGAGAGAGAGGGCGGGAGGGTGAGGGTAGCGTGGTTATCCCAGCAGCGATCAATAGCCCTCCCCCAACCCGGTTGCCGACGACGCCCTGCCCTTCTAACCTTATGCCGTGACGACCTCCTCCTCCTCCTCCTCCTCCTCCCCCACCTTCAACTACACCGTCGAAATCAAATCAAAATGAGGATGGGAAAAAACAGAAAGCAAACAGTCGCTACCAGATATGTCCCCCGAACCCCGCCTCCTGCCGGTGCTCAACCCCACGAATCCTTCGGAACCTGCAGGCCTTCAAAGATGTTCCTCCAGCACCCCGCCTCTGGCTGAACCCAAGGCAGCCAACTTCTGAAACCCGGGAAAAGCCAACGCACACACAAACAGACTTAAGAGAACCCCAACCTCCCCCACCGCCAACTCCACCCCCCATCCACCCTCGCCCCTCCGGCCCAGTGCCGCCAAAAGTGATAATTTGCGCTGCGGTTTTAATGTAATCGATCATTTCCCCCAGTTATTAAGAGGACAACACGACCCTAGAGCACGGTGCCACTGATGGTTCAACATAAATAGCTAATTAAATGGCCATGTCATCCAGTCCAAATGAGGAACATTATTTGTTTATTCAACAAATGTAACGATGCAGCCCTGGCGCTAAACATTCGGTTTGTGGGTTCATGCGTGGATATGTTTATGGCCCGTTTACGCCAATTATCTGGGTAAATAACTGAGGCTTTTTTATGACAAAATACTGAAACACATAACCAATAATGGCATTCGTAAAACGAAGTGGATTCAAATGCTATTATAAAGACATGTGTTAACATTTATGTAAACTGTAATATATAAAGACACATGTGTTAACACTTATGTAAACTGTAACACATAAAAACGCATGTGTTAACACCTATGTAAACTGTAATATATAAAGACGCATGCGTTACCACTTATGTAAACTGTAATATACAGTATAAAGACACGTGTTAACATTTATGTAAACTGTAATATATAAAGACACGTGTTAACACTTATGTAAACTGTAATATATAAAGACACATGTGATAACATTTATGCAAACTGTAATATATCAAGACACATGTGTTAACATTTATATAAACTGTAATATATAAAGACGTGTTAACATTTATGTAAACTGTAATATATAAAGACGTGTTAACATTTATGTAAACTGTAATATATAAAGACACATGTGTTAACATTTATGTAAACTGTAATAAAATACTGGACGCACGAGTAATTGGAATATAAAAAGAAATTTACAAAACAAGAGAGAAACAAATGTAACAACCTCAAACCAAAGAAAGTGTGATTTTTTTTTCTTTTTTAATATGGCAGATATATGAGCCATGCAAATGACTGCAGCGGCGATACCAGGCAACTTACAGGGTAAACCTTAAACATTATCGCTTGCAGGAATAACAAATGAGCAATTTACATTCGGTCCCATCACAAAAGCGAGGTCCTCCCAATTCAAGTGTCTTTAATTGCAAGCTTTATTCGTAAAATGTCAACTGTAACAATAACTGAAATATGCCAACAGATGAAACCAACTAGAAACACGGTGTATCGGTGCGAATTATAAATGCAATGATAAAACACTACAGATGTAATAAGCAAATAGAATTATATATATTACGAATTAGCACATATATAGTACACACAGTATTACAAAAGGGAAAAAATATGTTAAAATCTCGTAAGGAACACTAAGGGGACCTTCAATAACGAGGATAATGATTATGATGACCCCCCGCCCCTCACCAGTCACAATCAAGGGTTAATCCTCACCACCTTTTGCGATGTAGGTCATATAAAGCATTGCATTGCTGCCGAGCTACAAATGCCGCTCAGACGCAACCCCTTCAGTTAGGACTCAGGATACGAGCATCCTTTGAGTTTCAAATGGCTACACGAGGACGCTTCTCTCTATAATACGGTTTCCTTGACCTTATCAAACAAAATCTTTCCAGTCTGTAACATTGCGTGCTGGGTATCCGTGTGACGCGTAAGCAAGGACTTGCTTCAGTTTGTCCTGAACGTACACATATCTAGCCTTGACGAACAATAAAGGTGTATAATACGTGTAAAATAAACATAGATCTTTGTAATTTACTACACACCCTACATCCACGTGAGAGAACACATCAAGTTCGTCATTAATTTGGGAAAACGTTATTCTACCTCTATCACATCACTGTAACTTCATGGAAACTGGGTATTGCTTGTCCTGTGGAAAAACGAGATATTCAAATCTCATTAAAATGATCCTATGAACCATAAAAAACCACAAGACTCAATTTTTTGGTCAGTCTAAAAGCCGCTGGGAGAAAACAATATATCATCTGGACATTTATTTACAGCAGAAAATTCAACAGTGTTTCCCCCACACTGAGTCACTCAATTTTTCATTGTATAATAAACAAACAAAGAAAGACACAAACAAACACGTACATAATATACATACATGCATACACAAATATACATGTGTGCGTGTTTATTATTGCATATAATGCATTGAGTATGAGTGCGCGCACGCATATACGTAGATACGTACAGGTAAATGGAATACACGGTTTACCATTGTTATTCAATAGTCATTTGAGCTTCATTAGTGAGGTCATCCCACAAAACTGTAATCAATCATGTAAGGCCAGCTTCAAGTAAGTCATACTATTCTCCCTCGTAGAAAATCTTTCTCTTTTTAAATAAATAAAAGTCCCACAAGACTTGCTTCTTACGAGACTGTATTTGTTGTTAGTGCACATCTTCCAATCACAATAAAATAAGGCGATAAAATGCTGGTTCATTGTTAAAAATTATTTCTAGTTTGTAATACAAGAGATAAATGCTTATTAAACATTCTACTTGGAGCCCCTTATTTCTTACAGCCATTTACTTTAATTAAGAAACAGGCGCCTTGTTCATTGGGCTCCTTCAGAGTTCTGCATGACGCTTTTTTATAACGGGATTCACACATACTGACCATTAAAGCGCAATAGCCACAAGAGCAGTTACCAGCGGTGGACCCTTCCGATCTACTGTATAGTCTATTTTTTTAAACCTGGCAAACTTGCACTTAGTTGCTTGCCGCTGATTGGATGGACGTCCTGTTGTCCGAATCTCACAGTTTTGTTTTCACATTGTTTCAGAATTGTGATTATACGGTCATAGAGCGAGTTAATAGTTCCTCGCTGGGTGAGCGGCTTCCGTTCTCAACTACCACTCTGTTGGTCGTGAGTTCGAATCTCCGACCGGCCAGTGAGGAACAAGAGGAATTTGTTTCTGGTGATAGAAATTCATTTCTCGCTATAATGTGGTTCGGATTCCACAATAAGCTGTAGGTCCCGTTGCTAGGTAACCAATTGGTTCTTAGCCACGTAAAAATAAATCTAATCCTTCGGGCCAGCCCTAGGAGAGCTGTTAATCAGCTCAGTGGTCTGGTTAAACTAAGATATACTTAACTTAACTTAAGAGCTAAGTTATGTAATATTATGTAAATACCAGTTGTGATAAATAAGTATTAAGAACTTACATACTGAATTATTATATATATATATATATATATATATATATATATATATATATATATATATATATATATATATATATATATATATATTTATATTTAACAGTTATGAAACAACACTTATCGATGCCGTAAACTAGAAATTTTTCAACCGTATGAACTTTAATGTTTCATTTCTAGCTAGATTTGTAGCGTAATCTTGCCATTAGTGGTTTGGAAATTACCAAAATGTGTTTACTGTACATTGCTGAAAGTTCTCGAACACCTAAGAACAAAAAACAATCGTAGAAATTTAAGCTTGGCGGAAAAGTTGAGGAGGTGGAGTTGTAGGAGGAACAGCCGGTGAGCTGTCGTCTACACACACCACTTACACCCAGAATGATTCGGCTTAGAATCGGCTATGGAGCAGGTGCCTCACTATCTATTTCACCTATTTCAGCCATGGCCACAAGAGACGATACAGACCAAAGCACACATGAAAGAACTTCAAACACCAGGCAAAGACATAACTGAAAATCTCTAGTTGAAGAACAGTCAATTTACTGAAGTTTTATATAGCAGAGAGTAGCACACTAAAGTATACCTTAGTCTTACCAGACCACTGAGCTGATTAACAGTTCTCCTACGGCTGGCCGGAAGGATTAGACTTATTTTACGTGGCTAAGAACCAATTGGTTGCCTAACAACGGGACCTACAGCTTATTGTGGAATACGAACTACATTATACCGAGAAATGAATTTCTATCACCAGAAATAAATTCCTCTAATTCTTCAATGGCCGGCCGGAGACTCGAACTCGGGCCTAGCAAAGGAATTTAGCTAGAAAAAAAGAGTATTCATAAATTCAATGCATGTTCAATTTGCCTTTATACACATCCTAAAATATTAATGACATTCCGTCTGCAGTATTTTTGAAATGAAAAAATGAGCAATATGATATATAAGCATCTTAATGATTATTTTAGGAACACAAGAGCACCACAACCCAGATCTGAACCTCCCGCTGAAAGTACGTCAACCTTGTGTCAACCCTGTGGCTGTTCCTCTCACAACTCCACCTCCTCAATTCTTCTGCCAAGCTTAAATTTCTGCGATAATTTTTTGTTCTTAAGTGTTAGAGAACAATAAATACGTTTTGGTGATTTCCAAACCACTAATGGCATGATTGCGCTAAAAATCTAGCTAGAAATTAAACATTAAAGTTAATGCGTTTGACGAATATTCCTAGTCTACGGCTTCGGTAAGTGTTGTTTAATAACTGTTAAGTATATATAATAATTCGGTATGTAAATTCTTAATACTTACGTTTATTATAACTGGTATTTACATAATATTACATAATTTAGCTCTAAACTCGCTCTATGACCGTATATTCACAATTCTGAAACAATGTGAAAACAAAACTGTGAGATTCGGACAACAGGACGTCCATCCAATCAGCGGCAAGCAGCTAAGTGCAAGTTTGCCAGGTTTAAAAAAATAAGAATATAGTAAAAACAACAACAACAACCTACTCAACGTCGCAACTAGGTAACAAATACGAATGACCTGATAAACTAAATTCTAGGCTAAATTCTCGTTACCATTCCAACCTAACATGCACTGATATGGCTAAATAACTGTTGAGCCACGATCCTATCTACAGTATCTACATTATTTGTATTAAAAAAAACCTTTTACGCGTGAAAGAGCACAAACGCGATATCAGGGCGAATGCCATTGTCTTCCAGAAAGACGCTCGTTCGGTAAAACGACCGCGGCGTTCTCCTTGCTGCAAAATGGAGTCTATTCATCAGCCTCCTTCTTATCAACCGCACGCAGCCGCCTCCGCTTCAAGCAACGCTGCGCAACGTGTCTTATCATGTCATCGACCATTCCCATTAATAAGTTCAGTCTGTTCAAACCATCAATCTGTCACGTTTAATTGCTTACGAAATAGATGGCGAAATCAACCAGTCACATTCACTATATCCGTGTCAAGTCAAGTCATATGTGGGACCCCTAACTTACCTACTTCCTATTATCCTTGCAAACGATTTCAACAATTCTTTGAACGCTTGGAAATAATGAAACAGCGTATATACTACTCCGTTTCTCAGACGGTCTTCGAACCGAGGTCTGAGGGAGACATGCGTGAAGCACTTCTCCCAGATGCTACAACAGACGATTATTTCTCATGGACGCGTCATTGTAAGATGATATTCATGCTGTGCTGATCACCCAACACGGCTCGTTTTAGTCTTTGCTGGATTCTCCTTGGATTGTGAAACAGAGCAAAATGAAATTAAACTCGATCTAGGTCCCGCCCATTTCCCACAAACGAGCAATACCTACTCAGAATCTTCATGCTATTTCACGTGATATATTTTAGCCCGCTCCTTTCACTAATTCGTAACTGTTCCTTACATCAGGTCAAACTAGAAATAAAAGCAACTATCCAATTAAAGAGACCGAAAGAAGAGAGAGAGAGAGAGAGAGAGAGAGAGAGAGAGAGAGAGAGAGAGAGAGAGAGAGAGAGAGAGAGAGACTGAAAAATCAGGTCCTTCTAGAATTTCTGATACCCCTCCTTATCCATTCGCTAATGAAGAAACTATTCCAAATTTATCCCGAACTTCATTAAAACCGAAAACCTGGCAAACCATGTAAATGCAAATGAAAATTGGCTGAAGTTCAGCGGGACGTTTCACACAAGTGGTCTTTGAGAGCCATGGGAGCTGCATCTTCACTAACGTTTGAATACGAAGCAGTCTCATCAAATATTTATATAAAATATGGCAGAATAAAATAAACTTTTCTCGGTCCCACCAGTCTGAAATCAAACATGATTCCATTAATCCTTATTACTAAGAAGTTATGTCCACCCAACACCCGATAAATATAAATACACAACATTTAACATGTCAGTTTCACCCACTTGTCGCTACAGCTGTATATATGTATATGGAATTGTATATGCATATTTAATATATCTATAAATATACATACATATATATAAATATACATATATATATAAATTAAATATATAACATATATCGTAAAATAAAATCCACGTAAGACGGCGAGTGAAAACCGGGACTTCGAAAGAAATACTTTCGTAGTTTATTCTACATCTTCTTACGTGGATTTTATGATATTCTCAAGCACGCGTTCCTTCGTGTTGCATTGGATTTATATATATATATATATATATATATATATATATATATATATATATATATATATATATATATATATATATATATATATATATATATATATATATATATATATATATATATAAATTATGTACATGTATATGCATGTATGTGTATATATCTACATCTATATATATATATATATATATATATATATATATATATATATATATATATATATATATATATATATATATATATATATAATCGTGGAGCACTACCTATGATAATAAAATAACCCCCTACCCTACCCTGTTTAAAATTCCAACAACTCAATCCAGCGAAAATCCCACGTAAAAGTCCACAAAAACAAAGAACTTATAAAAGCGAGAAAATAAAACATTCTCACCTCCACTGACAAAAAAACACCAAAGCTTTGCATCATCACCCATTGACCAACAAAGGAACAAACAAGCTGTGTTACAAACTTTGACGGGTGGCCAGTCATGCATACATTAACAATACATCCAGCTTAGCCTCTACCCCCTCCCTCCCCCTAGCCCCACAACTCCCACCCCCTTCCCCCTTGCAATCCCTCCGTGGTAGTATTTGGAACAGTCGGCGGGATTCAAAATCTCCCGTTGGTATAGAAAATAGGCGGGTCGGAAACGGTCAATATATGAAAAAGCCCCAACTCACTCCGTCAACTCAAGTATCTAGGTAACAAAAAATGGGGCAACGAGGGGAATGACGAGGACTGTGACGTGAAGGGAGCATGCAAGGCTTTTTTTTTTTTTTTTTACTTTTACCCTTAGTCACGAATCAAGAGTGACCTCCTTATGACATGTGGAGATGACAATATGATAATAAATTTATGCTACTGGTGTGGCCAATATGGAACTGTATTAGATATAGTCAATGTCAATTTAATCTGAAGTCCCTGTATCAAATCAAAATGAACCAGGCTCCCATACAGAATGTTTCCAAAAGAAAAAAAAGTTTTCTTGAAAACGAACTGAAAAATGAAACAAAAACAGAGAAATGTTGTTTACTACAAATAAAGGCGATATTTGAAAAACAAAACAGCTAGAATAAATTTATTTCAAGAAATGGGCTAACAAGAAACATGAAACTTTGCTAACATAAGCTGCAGTGCACGCTATACAAACATGCATAACTTTCGTCCTCAATCAAATGCGTAGTCCCACTTACCTATCGACCAGTGTTTCTCGAACACTGCACACTACTATTCCATCGATGCTAACCTAACTTTTTATAGGGTATCCGTATCCTACCCAATCAACGTCGAAATCAGTGACATCACCGAGAAGAGAAGCCCCGCTTCCTGTATGCCCCAGATCTACTGTACTGTGATTGAATCTTGTACACAAAGAATTTGCTACATGGAAAATTCTAATAACAAAAAAAAACTCTATTTACCATATTCGGTGAAAACCAAGTCGTTGTTGATGCGCAACAGGGAATGCAATATTCAATATCAATTATTTGTAAAATATAAACACGTCAAGCAAATTATCAAAAAATTAACTATCACACTGAAAATGGCGTAAAACAACTTTATTGTTTAATATTTGGTAACCCGTTTTCCTAAACACAAGTTTTATTATCAACAAGCAAGCTATGTACTGGTGTTGAATAGACATAAACGAAGCAATAACATCAGAACCTGAAACCTCGAAAACAGAGTAGCCTTCATTTACAATGCGGTAAGCAGGTGGCTCAAGGAAACCTAAGTAACCTCGCCTCACTAAACCTCGGTCGAAGGCTGACATGATAAAGGGGACCAATATCCCCTTAGGAATGAAATCAGAGAGAGAGAGAGAGAGAGAGAGAGAGAGAGAGAGAGAGAGAGAGAGAGAGAGAGAGAGAGAGAGAGAGAAACGAAAGTGTATCCACCCATAAATTCTAGGAAAAATTCACCCAATTACAACGTGGCTTCGTATAACCCTTCATCACTAGTTACATAACATCGTAAAATGTGTGCTCGTCCTATATATTGAGAGAGAGAGAGAGAGAGAGAGAGAGAGAGAGAGAGAGAGAGAGAGAGAGAGAGAGAGAGAGCAGCATCATAATAGAGAGGCAAATCATATTAAAAAATAAAGACTTACCGAACAGCAAAAGGAGCAGATGATAGTCAAAAAGCCTGTTTAATTCATACATAATAAAGTTATCATAAGAAGTTATAATGATATACCGCTCTTACAAGAACAATAAATTATAGAAAGAAGTTTCGAGCATCTACATACACAAGCCTAAAAAGAACCACTGTATTTTGATTTAAAATTATCTTTCACATACAATTCACTTTTAACAATATGATTAATATATATATATATATATATATATATATATATATATATATATATATATATATATATATATATATATATATATATATATATATATATATATATATATATACAATCGACGAAGCAACCCCAGAAGTCTAAATGGATATTACTTCATTTATCCTCAGGATTATATCTATAACGAATCCTCTGAATATTACATAAGAAATTACGACAAAGCGAAACCTAAACGCGGTCTTACAATAAAAAGGCTCCTAGAATCGACAGAGAAAACAAGAGTATCCCCGAAGCCCCAATAGTACGGGAAACCCTTGACATCATTAAAACCATAAAGGTCCCACAAGTCTTCTTTACGTGAACAGAAACAAACCCAACATCATACGTTACCCTGAGCATCGGCATCTTCATTACCCGGAGTTATAAGGGTTGTTCGTGCTATCATCGCCAATAGCCTTTTTACCGTCATAAACATCATTATTATTTTGAAACTTCCAGTGGAGCAAAATTTTTCTTTGTCTATAACCACTCATATCGACTTGACTTGAATTATCACAACCTGACCACTCGTTCACACATTAAAAATCTACCCATTCTATGAAAATGCGTGCCGCTCCATATTGTAAAATGCGTCCTGGAAGGAAAACGGTATATATACACACCTGCACAGAGTAAGTTTTTCAAGTATGAAATACAGATTACGCAAAACAAATGCATAATTATACAAAACGTTTAACAATGTAAATAACGATGTAAATCCATTGGCCCGAGCAAAAGAAGGGCAAGCCAATAATAATACCGAAGCCCTCATAAGTCTCCCAAACTTTTTACTGAAACGCCAAAACGATCGTTTAGAACTTAAG
>NC_089749.1:28252661-28287661 GCF_040412425.1 Macrobrachium rosenbergii
AACGGACGGAAGGAAACTGTGGTGGTCAAGGAGTCTGAAGAGCCCTGTCCTGCATTTTCTTGGAAACGTGTGTAGGATGCACATGAAGTGGTCACAACTGAGAAAAAAAGAAAAATCTATCTACGTGTTTCCCCCCCTGCACACACACACATACATATATATGTATACATACATAAATAAATATATATATATATATATATATATATATATATATATATATATATATATATATATATATTAATTATATATACTGTATATAAATACGTATATGTATGTGGCTTTTTCCCTTATAGAGGTGTGACTCCAAATGTGTTAATCTTCCAGTTCTTAGTAAGTCTTCTGGGATGACGTTGCTGGACCATGCCTTCTCAGCCTGGTTGCGATCCAACACATTCGTCTCATCTAACAGGCACAAATTTATTGCTTAGATCAACAGAGGCACATGGGATTTAACGGAACTGGTTCAGAGAATGTCCTAGCCACTGAAACAAAATTGTATGTATGTACGTATGTATACACATACATGCATACAAACAAACACAATACATATATATATATATATATATATATATATATATATATATATATATATATATATATATATATATAATGTGTATATATAATATGTATGTGTGTGTTTTGCGTGTTAATTCATTCTAGACTTTTACTTATGATTATATTAATTTTACAAGCATTCAAAACGCAGCTTTCACACCTGGCCATTTTACAGATCCCAGAGTAAAAGCATGAAACCAAATCTACAGAATAAAAAGCAAAATCCTCAAACTGAATCTAAAAGTTCTTCATTCAATCATAAATCTACACTAAAGGCAACAACCCACCAACCGTCTGAAGAAAATTCCAGGACGTTGACTTAAACAGGAAAAATAAATAAAAACAATTCTTGAGAAATCATTGGGGTAATAAACGCAATTTCAACCGCCTCAACTACTAAAATTGGGTAATCTGATTCTCTGCAGTTGGATCATTAGTTCGTCGGAAATTGGATAACTCGTATCAAAGAAATTTCAACCAAGAATCTCCCTCAGGTTTACCCCATCTTTCCTTTCCAACTAGAAAATCAACAAACAAAAACCGTTAATAATTTTCCCCCTTCAACTTTCGCCCTAGACGGAAATTTAACACAATGAACTACAGCACTTGAAAAGTCAGTTTCCCAGCCACTCCCTTGTAGAAATTGACAAAATGATTTGGGTGATGCATATAATTGCGACAGCAATCAACGAACGAAACTAAGTGTGCTAAACTTTTTGACTATATACTAGACGCTGCTTTCGAAGAAAAATTCAGAAAGCTCGTCCCTCAATTTCATCTGCGCTGCATGATACAGGATTTGCTCTCACGAAAAACTCTTTTGCTGTTTGTTAAAAAATATTCATTAACTAAGAAAGAGTAAGAGAATTACAAACTTCCTAAACTACGAAAATTATGTATCTCTGAGAGAGAGAGAGAGAGAGAGAGAGAGAGAGAGAGAGAGAGAGAGAGAGAGAGAGAGAGACTGTAAATATAATGAAAAAAAGAATGTCATGCATTCTGTACATGGAAGCAAAACCTCCGAGAGAGAACACTGGAATTTTCCAGACGCCAAGGGCGCTCAGAAAAAGGTTACATAAGCAACACTCAATAGGAAACCTTAGAGGAATCGCCCTAGAAACAGCCCAATCCGCTTATGACAAGGCGCGCGCAAGCACATGTATAAACGATGTTCACAGGGCAAGTAAAAATCATGCAGTCACCCATCAGAACTCGCGAATGCCCTAAGAAGATTACGCCTCGCATGCAAGCTGCAGGTTCTCAAATACAGAATAAAATGATAAATGTCAAGCTAATGCTTGACATTCAACAACACAAGAGAAAGAAATAATAAAATATGTTAAAATCCTAAACACACATTTAAGATAAAAGACAGAAAGGCGTAACAATTTGCAGAGAGAAGAAACTAACATCACAGGCAGATAGACCAGACGCACAAAGACATGAAAATACACACCGAGAGACGTAAAAACACAGACAGACGTAACAATCCCACCGCCAGTGCAACAAACACATATGTAGACCTAAAAATCAAAGCCATACGGATCAATCACAGACAAACATCTCAGCCGACAACCTCTCAGACTGACGTCCTAAACT
Source organism: Macrobrachium rosenbergii (assembly GCF_040412425.1). NCBI lineage: Eukaryota > Metazoa > Arthropoda > Malacostraca > Decapoda > Palaemonidae > Macrobrachium > Macrobrachium rosenbergii. The sequence continues at coordinate 28,254,816 of NC_089749.1, forward strand.
TCAGAGGGAGTCGTTTCAACGGCAAAAGGGACTGACAGTAGTCCTTCTCCTCCTGTGGCTGATATAAAATCAAAATGACCTAAAAATGAGCAAATAAAGACGCGAAAATCTATCTTTGCAATAACATCGCCACAGTTCGTAAAACACACAAACCCACAACCCCTTGCAAGATTATACCCCTTGGACGTCAAAATAAAAATTCAATAAAGGCTAAAAAAGACCTTCCGAAATAAATAAATAAAAAAAAAACAATAAAATTATATAACACAAGAAACCCAATATAGGACATCCAACAGAAACCTATATCGAACTGAAATTGTTGGAGACTTAAGGAGGCGAAGTCTCCCCGGGTGTGGAGACTACTAGGGATGGAGTCTGGCAGGGGTAGGTTCTGCTAGGGGCGGGGACAGGGATGTAAATGGATGGGGGGGGGGACACCGGAGGAAAGAAGGAGAATTGGAAGAGCTGGGAAAAATAGGAAGAGTGAAGGGAAACAACTCAAAGGCAGAGGACTGGAACTGCTGATACGGGGTGAGGGAGAATAAACTGGTGTCAGGCCAGCAAAAGACATCAAAAGAGAGAGAGAGAGAGAGAGAGAGAGAGAGAAAGAGAGAGAAACAAAACTGTTACGTAGCAGATACACTACGCTTTGGAAAAAATACAAATAAATAAAAATATAATGTTTGTAGAGAGACGGAGTATATGAGAGCGAGTGCAAGAGAGAATACCGAAGGAAAAGTCGAAGGGAAAGAGAGGTTCACTAAAGCCTGTCTCTGCGGCAAGAGTGGGGCAGGAATTGATTGTTGCCACCATCATCACTTCCGTCTACTGATATCTGTGACGAAAAAATGGAGACGGCATGTGATGACTGGGTGCAACAAATCATAGGAAAAAGTGGTTACATTTGTAAACGAACATTATAATATACAAAATTCTCTCTCTCCTTATTTGTCTATCGAAATACTGAGGCTATGACTATATATCCAAATAAAAATACGCAACACAATGACAACTACAAATCTACAGATCATAATATAAGAGATACCAGAAGGACCAAGAGAGAGGAGTCGTCCTGCCTGAAACCGTGAAGAGGAGAAAGACGGAACCTTCAAAGCATTCCTGGTAATTCTATGTAATCTTAGGATTCATAGAAAACATGGCAGCAAAATTCCTGCGGCCAATTTTCATCAGAAAAATAAATCTGCTGAATGTCTATGACTTGAATTTTTACAAACATACATTTTCCGCAAAACTATGCGTGCACCCTTGCATGCGATGTGTGTGTGCGTATATGAGAGAGAGAGAGAGAGAGAGAGAGAGAGAGAGAGAGAGAGAGAGAGAGAGAGAGAGAGAGAATTTCACACATGAAAAACATTAAATTCTTCCGTTATTTTACAACCAGAGATAAGACGGGCGGTGATTTACATATCTCCCTCAAACAATCAAAATTGGGATGAAAACCCAGGTACTGGTAACCTTCCAATTATTAGGGTGAAGACTAAAAAATGTGCAATGCCGTTATTTGCTTCCTATCATTATATGAGCACAAAGTTAATTTCTGTAATAATCACATGAATCTATTTGATATATATATATATATATATATATATATATATATATATATATATATATATATATATATATATATATATATATATATATATATACATATACACACACATGTATATTTATGTATGGAATATAGATTTAGGCCAACGGCCAAGCACTGGGACCTACGAGGTCATTCAGCGCTGAAAGGGATATGGACAGTAAGCTGGTTTGAAAGGTGTAACAGGCGGAAAACCTAACAGTTGCAACAAGAAGCAATTGTTAGAGAGGGTGGAAAGTCAGATGGAAGAAAAAGAATAAGAACGGAGATGCAGTAAATGAATGAAAGAAGTTGCAGCTAGGGCCGAAGGGAAGCTGCAAAGAACCTTAAGTAAATCCCTACACTGCACCACGTGAGGTGAACTGACGGCAATGTCTCCCCTACGGGGGTATGTGTATGTGTATTACATATATATACATATATACATATATATATAGATGTGTGTGTATACATATATGTGTATATATACATATAAATATATATATATATATATATATATATATATATATATATATATATATATATATACACACATACACACATACACACACACATATATATATATATATATAGATATTATTCTAGTGACCACTTCCTTTTTGGCTAGGCCCTACCCTTATTTTCTTTTTCCTTGTATTTGGTGTCTTCAGGGCCGGGTAAGCAAGAGCCACTAGTCTGCCCATTCCACCGGCCTTTGCAATGAAAATACCGTACACATGAGCACTGGAAAAAAGAAAATGGAAAATTTTTGAGTCAGCCTATCAAAAAATCACAGTTCAAAGCATGCTGAGGGGGAAAAAGGGGGCACATTAAAGTTTGACAGAACAGCAGCTATGTTAGAAAGGGTACAGCGACCTAGATATAAACGCATTAACGCAAGTTAGACTGGCTCACAACCCCAACCCTCTTCCCAACGATTTCGAAAACGGCTGAACTTGTCTCGCTTTTCAGCACACCATAATAAAATACCTCGGTTTTTAAGGGGACAACCAAAACGTAACCTGGTCCTCCACGATAAGCTACTGCCCATATTACATTTCCTTTTCCCCCCACTAAATGTCAATTTCTACTTCGTACACTCCTATTATTTCCACTCCTTTTCCTGAAAACTTCCTCTTTGTAACACATTTGTGAATAACAAACACGTCGAGGGGCCTCGATGAACATACTGAGGACCACCTGCTTCTCCTTAGAAGAAAAATAATACGTAGGTGTAAATGAATATGCCGAAATGCTTATAATAAGTCTAGTATGTAAACTCTTAATTACTATTTACATTCGCTTGAATTATGAACGAGGACTGAAGCCTCTAAATTTCTTCAACCTACATTACTTAAGTAAAATATATATGTGAAGGAAGCCCATGGCAAGCATCAGTATAAACTTAAGGAAAAAAAAATAGTCGGCTGATTTTCTAGTTCCAAAAATGTACGGGCAAGTTACACACTGTTCACACCCCCAAAATAATGGCAGCCGGTTTGATGAAAGAATACATTTAAACATCTCCGTAGAACTTTCACTTACGTCTGAAAATTATTCTGAACTCAGGTCGTCATCGGAGATAGATCTTCAAGGTACCATAAAGAAGCGATGCTCCAAATATTTGACAACTTTTATTCTACTACTAAACAAAATCTATACTATAACAACGAGACGTCAGGATCAATAAATAGAGAAGTATGAGCGGGGATGTAAACTAAGCATTGTAGAACAAGATGCAGATCCAGTAAAGAAAACAAATAGCACAATGTAAAAGGAAAAATTTAAAACAGAAAAGAAGTTACGACTTGAGTGCTGACATGGAAAAATTCTAAGAAATATAGCTCTTAACGCTGCAACAACAATAATAAAAATTAGTTCGGCATTTCTAATTCTTTTCCAGGGGATAACCTGGATCACCAAGAAAATCACAGTCGGTAAAGCGTATGGCCTCCATAATTCCTACACTAAGTTAAGTAGCATTGACAGAAATAAGGCTTTACCAGACAAACAACATTGTCCTCTTACTTCAACAGCTGTATAAAAAAAAAAAAAAAAAAACTCACAGCAAATAAACACGAAACATGGGCAAGCTCCAGAACGCCCCTCTCCCGGCCAAAAATAGTCTCCATAAAGATGAGTTTTCCAAAGTGCGCGCGCGCGTACGTGTGGTGAGAGAGAGAGAGAGAGAGAGAGCTTGCAGGACTGTCGTTTTCTTCCGGGGGACCTCAGTCCGCTGTGGTGGCCTATGACTTCAATGAAAATCATCTTCCGTAGGCTGACCTACAGCTAAAATCGATAAGATGGACGCTTGAGCTGGGGACTGGCGAGGCCGGTTTCATTTAAAAACTAGCCTTGAAGATACTTAACACAGTTGAAAATGTCTTTTTAGTGCCCTTGATAAATTGAAACTCGACAGCGATTATGGTCCTTGGCTGAAATCATGGGGATTTTAAGAAAGAAACTTACTTTAAGATTCTTCGCCGTCTCCAACCTTATACTAAGTCGCTTTATATAAACATTTACTTTCTATATTTCCACTCCATATAGGTCTCCAACATCTATACACACACGTGCTAGCGTATTTGTCAACTTGACGTTAATAAAGTAAACCAAACATTGTCACACGAAATAGTCTCCGAGCGTTTCAAACCCCACGTTCCTTTCCCATTGTGGATAAAAAAGACTTCGACAAAAATCTGTCATTTAACATGAAAATATATCACAAAAATTTTTAAACACTGAATGAAAACGTGAAAAATCTTGAGCAACCCTTTTCTGAATCTTTATATAATGTGTGAATTAAAGTATCGAATCTGAATTGACCATCAGAATGACCAAAATTGGGTCATGCCTATATTTTGTACAGAATTCCGAATGTATTCATTTAAATCACTTTGGAAGTTACTTATGGATTATTCATATCAATACATTGCTTTTTAGAGTTACACAAGCCAGAGAGAGAGAGAGAGAGAGAGAGAGAGAGAGAGAGAGAGAGAGAGAGAGGGGGAGGGTGTACAGTAAGTGCGTAGTATTTTGTAACACAGTATTTTGAAAAAAGAAATAATATATGTTTTTTTTTATATTGTATGGTTTCAGAATGGTGTGGTGAGAATAACCTTGTGAAGGCCCTTCCGTTTTCAAGTATCTGATGCTAAACATTTGCGGCACACATCAGACTAAGAACCATGGAGCCTCAAGTACCAGCTAGAGAGATTGCGAGTTCATCATTTTGACCTGCGTTGAGAGAACAAAATTCTTCACAGCTTGTTACGAAAATACACATGCACACACACTCGACCCACCCAAACACAGACAACTCAGAATGTGAGCGTGTGTAGGCTAAACAAGCAACTTTCTCGTCCTAACGGAAAGAGGGCCAACCTGCGCACCCAAGCCAAGCCATCCCCGCAGGCAACGGCGGCGGCGGCGGCAGCAGCACCAGCAGCAGCCGAGGGAGGTGATCCCTTTTCCCAAACTCCACAGAAACCAATCGGAACTAGACTCGAGAGTTTAGAGAAGTTAATTACCTTTCTCAAGAATAAGACTTACCCAACGGAAACAAGAGATGAAGATGAAAAGAAGACTGAGTCAAAATGATTGGAAACACGAGTCGACGATGAGAAAAGGATCAATCAAAAAATCATTAAAAATCTCCTAAACTCTTGCGATTATCTTGTGTTAAGATGAGAAGATTTTTCAAATTCACCGCACATGGAATGAAGGGAAGTGCTTTGAACTTATACCTTTTCTCACCTTAATTTCTCCCCATTACAAAAAGTTGGCCGTCATCCTTTCAACCGGGGGAGAGGAAGGAAGGAAGGACGGAAGGTTCTTTCCTTCAAGTTTTCAAAGTGCTGAAAGAAGACTTCCACCATCAAATGAGGTATTAAAAATAACCCTTAATTAAAATCTTCAAGTCTCACCCTTCACCAGGATATTCGGCTATCAAGTCGCCTAGCTCTGGTCATATTTCTCAGCTCCCCTCATTCTGTAGTTCAAGGTATAATATTTTGGGCTGGAATTAAAACCTTTTTGTTCGCTCTCATATTAGATAAAATTCTCTTGGAACAGTGACGTATTTTCTTCCTGACCTACTCAAGAGAAACTTGTTCATTGTGTATGTGAAATTTACGTAAAAACTTGAGTTCATGAACAAAACTTACAATTACTAGGAATACTTTGCTAAAAGAATCCTCATAGAATGCCTAAAGATTTCTATAGAAAAAAAAAGAAACAAACAAACAAGGAGGAGCTCGCCCACGCTGTGAAATCGCTACATAAGGCTGCAGCAACCCAATCATTACGTTATAATCTCTTTTGATCTAATGTATCCGAAATTACGGATGTGGTTCAGGAACTTTTTTTATACGTGAAGACCAAAGAGACGGCCTCTTTGGGATGAAGTATAATTCCCCACCCTCTACCGGCCTGTGTGTGTGTTTGCGTGTGCGCAAAATATCTCCAAAACAAGAAAAAATTCATAATGATACGACGGGGGAACATTATTAAAAATAAAAAAAAACACTTGTCATTAAATAAAGCCGACAGACTCGCGGAAAAATATTCCTTCGTTCCAGATAATGAAACACCAGTCATTTACATAACGGCGAACTGTAAACTCCCAAATGACCTCATAAAACATTCATCATTTTTATAGCAAATCCTCTTAACTTGTATACATTATATGACTTGCATCCCAAGTCTCCCCGAGACCAGGCGCCTGGGAGGAAGGCTGCGAGGAGGAGGAGGAGGACGACGAGGAGGAGGAGGAGGAGGAGGAGGAAAGGACTTCAAGTCATAAAAGGCAATTGCATTCACCTTCCAGGAATTCGTTAAGACAGTCATCATCCCCGCCATTTCAAATGTCCCCCCCCCCCACAACCCCCGTGTGATCACAAGGAAGTACCACAGCCTCTACAGAATAAAAGAAAAATTTTGCCTCATTTTATTGTTGTTGGCATAACAAAAGGCGGCAGAAGTCTTAGTCTGTGATTAACTCCACAGTAATGTTATTAATTAACTCCACAGTACTGCATTGATTTTTGACTAGCTTAAAATTATTTATAAAATTAAATAACAGTTGAAATAAAATTTCATCATATTTTAAAAAAAAAAAAAAATACAAGGAAAAACCTGTGTATTTGACGCATGAAATAAGCATTTTACCCGTTTCCTCTGGCGAAACTATGGGGATCAAGTATTTAACAATAATTTTCCCTCCATTTACCGCTGAACGATACCATACCACAGTATTTACATGAATGACATCAAGCAGAGGCAAACCCCTATGATTCACAATCAAATGATTATATAACTGCAGAGAACTGCAGAGAAGAGCTAACGTGGAATGGAGAGTATGAGTATCCATGAAATAAGGGTACTGAAAAAGGGCTGTTCCCTTACTCTGCTACCTATCATTAACGACCAAATTTGATGTCTTTTCCTTCTTTATCCATAAACACTAGAAATCATTTATTTCTTGACAACTTCAATAAAGCTTCTTTTGTTTCATAGTTACGTCACAACACTCTATAAAGTCTGGACAAACGGCCTCATCTCAAATGTCAACAGTTATTAACTTAGCTTTACAGCGATCTAATCGGACAAAAACAAACACTAATATAAATATTTACAATTCTTGTGCTGTATAAAGGTAGGTAAAAGTTGAGCCACGCCAAACACTTTACATAACATATAGCTTTTTGTTCATAGTGTACATATATATATATATATATATATATATATATATATATATATATATATATATATATATACACATATATATATATATACTGTATATAATTTATATACATATATATTATATATATATATATATATATATATATATATATATATATGTATATATATATATATATATATATATATATATATATATATATATATATATATATATATATATATATATATATATATATATATATATATATATATATAATGATATATACAATATATATATTATATACATATATATATAATATAAATTATATATACGTATATACAGTATATATAATCTCAGCTGATACATAAAAGATAACTTCCGCTTCAGTTAGAGAAGCCCATGAATAAAGAATTCATTTTCATGAAATAAAACTAAATCTAAGCAAACAACTTTCGCATAACAAAAAAATAAACCCTTGTAAACTTATGAAATGCAGATCAGTTCATGTGCATTAAACAGAGAAAGGATCTGTGCTTCCTGACAGATGACCACATATCCAGAGAAACCGCCATGAGCAAAAATAAATAAACGAAAAAAAAAAAGAAAAGAAAAAGAATGGAAGTTCACGGTTCCCCAATGTGTGTCCTCCTAATGGAACGCAAAACTCAGCATATCAAAAGCGCCAAATAAATATTTCTTTTGAAAAGGTGCATATTAATACCATTGTTGGTTAAAAATTTTTGAAATGACAGTGGTCGTGTGAAATATCATTGCACATCTCCATGGAATCAAATATGCTAATGATACGAAAAGTACGGTAACATTTTCTTAGCACAATCATCTCCAGAACTTTATGAATAGGAACTCTATAACAATTAACATCTTTACTTCTTCCTACAGAACTCTCGCCACCCGCTTGTTCCACTACTCAAAAGATAAGACTGTCTTATTTCCACTGGAATCTTTAGCATTATGGACTGCAGAACAATGCTGAATGACATCCGAGATATCAAAACGTTTCTACTCACTTTTATATTTCAACTCTCACGTCATTTTCTGCATAAACAAAAATCGATCATATGAGGTACAAGTCAAAACCGCACAAGATGTGATTTAGCCTTGACAACATGCCTATTGCTTATGCAGATGGCGCTATTCCCTTTGCATAAACTTGTTTGTTGATGTCTTAACAGAGACAGCTAAAATTAGTGCATGATACAAACTACGGAGACTAACGTTCAACCCCCACAAAACTCAAAATTTATTTTTTACTTTTCAATTTCCTTATCTGTAATGGGCTGCTTTCCTTAATGGGGACCCTTAGGCTGGGCAGAGAGCATTCTGCCTTTCCGAACAGGACTGCAGCTTGAATGTTCCAACAGGGCTCTTCCATTGAAGAAATAACCTTAACGAACATTTTGCTCAACCACTATTATTTACAAAAATTGCCAAGAGCAAAAGCACTATCCTGTATCTGCACAGGACAAGGCAAAGGAAGCGCTGCCTTTCGGCGAGGTCAAAAGGATCCACCAATTTAGGAGAGCAAGTGAGAGTTCACCAGTCCGACAGCGTTTTCTCCTAAAACATTTTTGACGTTATTCATAAATTATCTAAAGGCAGGTGACATCACATGTAAAATTTATTGACTCCATACCTGGATCCAATTTGAATATCAGGATAAACATGAAATACTGAACATGAGCATATCAACGTCCTTTTCAGAATTACACCAAAATCATGACCAGCTCTACATAAGAGGCTTAAAGTGAAGCCCTAACCCCGTGTACATGGACGACTTTTTTTTTTTTTTTTTTGGCACCTTCTTTTAAAAAATCCTTCTCTTCACTACAACGCAAAGTAATCGTGTTTACTTATTTCATTTTCTGGTTCCAACCAGTATCTTCAAAGGTAAAGGCTAACCACAAGTAGAAATTTGTCACAAAATTTTAGAAATGACGAGAAATCAGTTAAGAAAATTCTGCGTTAAGTGCGTAGACACATATAGAAGGCAGAAACATAGTGTAGGTGGAGACACAAATATCCTCTCAGTTAAAAAAGGATCTCGACAGATTCCATTTATTCCCCCCTCTCTACCTTCCCATTTCTACCAGACGTGGTGCATTCCCCTACAATACGTTGAAGACAGCCATATGCATAAATTCCACCGTCGCCACATCTCGAAATAGCTTTCGGGGTGATAGAAGGAAATGAAAGGGAGGAGAAGGTGGCGGGGACGCGGAGGATAGCCACACCGAATTTAGGGAAGAATGGAGAAGGGGGAAGAGAGAAGGCGGCAGCTTTGGGACCTGTTTTATGTTACAAATATCTTCCAAACCGCGCTTAAGGAGGCTATATAAGCTTCTCCAACTCTTCTACCCCTCTCCCCATTCCTTTATTCCTGTGGGGCTTTCCTCGGCCCCTTCACAAATTTTTTTGGGAACAGATTCATTTCCTTGGTTCAACACTAAATTTCAACGGCCAATGGCCCTACTTAGTGTGAAGATCTGTGCAAAAAAGAAGAATGGGTTATATAGTACCTGGGATTAAGGCGTTCCTGTCTCCAGTACTCTCCTGTGAGAGAGAGAGAGAGAGAGAGAGAGAGAGAGAGAGAGAGAGAGAGAGAGAGAAGTTAAAGTTAAGTATATCTTAGTTTAACCAGACCACTGAGCTGATTAACAGCTCTCCTAGAGAGGGCTGGCCCGAAGGATTAGATTTATTTTACGTGGCTAAGAACCAACTGGTTACCTAGCAACGGGACCTACAGCTTATTGTGGGATCCGAACCACAGTATGACGAGAAATGAATTTCTATCACCAGAAATAAATTCCTCTAATTCTTCATTAGCCGGTAGGAGAGTCGAACACTGGGCCAACAGCGTGCTAGGCAACATCTCTACCCACCCCTCCAACAAAGAACTGAGAGAGAGAGAGAGAGAGAGAGCGTTATCTTATGAATGGCTCATCCATAGAGTCAAGTTTGCTTCGTTGAGTTCCTCCCGCAGAAATGTATGTATTTTGACGCAGTAATAAACACACGTCTGCTCTCTCTCTCTCAAAACCCAAACTGTGACCCACAACAATCGACTAACAACTATGTATCTTAAGTCATAGTTTACAACAACTTACTGAAATTTTGGGGAGCACCCACATCGCCCTTTCTCGTCCTTTTCAAGAACCAAAAGCAAGTTCCTCAATGTAAGTTCCAAGAGTGCTGCCCCTCGGCCATGATGCCAGAGAGTGAGAAAGAGAGTGCACTTTCCTGCTATGGAAAATCCCGTCTTATCTATAACGGAAAAACGATTAAAAGGTATTTCCCGAACCGCGCACCTTATCCTTCGTAGAAAGTTTAAAATATAATTCTATATAACCAGAACAAGTTTCCCCACTTTTTTCCAGTCGACTGTCGAGGAAATTTATAACCTCCACAATTTTCACCCGTGGCGCTGCCATTCTCGTTAGCAATTTAACGACAGTAAGAGCCGGAAATTAAATGAAATATATTTTTCAAAGTTTTAATAATACCCAGGGCTGTAATCCTTGGGCGGGTGGCGGCCGTTTACACACGTGATTCAAGAGACGGCAAGAAGTAAAGAGATATATGGAAACCAGTACACAACCTGCGTCAAAAGAAGGCGAAGTTATTTTAAAATATCAAAGCCCAGAGGGTAGACATGTGAGGGCAGAAATAAAACTGAAATTTTATTTATGGATCAAAATGCTCCAAAACACAAGGTTATCCTCAATCTGGCTGTCTGTCTGGAATGAAATCTCAAAGGAGGACTGAAGATAATGCACTGTTTGCCTATGGACCAATTTCTTAACAGGTAAAAGTCATTTTGAATAATCGACGCTTCCAAATAGCTGACGAGAAATACCAAAAATCAAGTGCTTTCTGGCATGTCTAATGTTGCGAATATCTGCGTCTATGTATAAAAAATGGCACGGCATATACATGATGCACTGGAAGAGCTACCAATATTTCATGGTCCCAATGGCCACCCAGTTAACAGCAAATTCACTTAAACATAAAGAAATAATCTGCGACGCGACTCGGAAGGATAAGATTCGTTAACAAGCGCTTATTTGTCCAAAAATTATTCGACAATATTCTGTACTCAAGTAGCACACTTTCTTATCTCTCGATCACGCAATAGAAAACGACCGTATCTCTGTACTTAATTCTGAATGTTTATACTCATTACATTTTCAATTAAGGTTAATTTCTCTATGGAAGTCCAAGTGCCCGATGACTTACATTAATAAAGAGAAACACAATTCCTATTTGATGTAAAGATGTGTAGCACAATTAGATTCAGCATAACTCGAGAGTCATAATGTTTGAGAACGAATTATCTAGCAACCTACACACACGACAACCTGTATTGAATTGAATTAAATATAGAATTTAAGCCAAAGGCCAAGCACTGGGACCTATAAGGTCATTCAGCGTCGAAACGGAAATTGACAGTAAAAGATTTGAAAGATGTAACAGGAGGAAAAACTCGCAGTTGCACTATGAATCAATTGTTAGGAGAGGGTGGAAAGAAAGATGGAAGAAAGAGAATTTGAAAGGAGGTACAGTAAAAGGAACGAAAGGGGTTGCAGCCAGGGGCCGAAGGCACGCTGCAAAGAACCTTAAGTAATGCCAACAGTGCATCGCATGAGGTGCACTGACGGCACTACCCCACTAAGGGGCAGGACAAACTGTAGAATGTTGAGGAACGAACAAAAGGAATGTTCACAAGAAACAAACGTCTCCGAAATGGGTAAACCAACACTTACCTATCACCAAAGAGGGCACCTTCCTTCGGACAATATCAATCAATTACCTGCAATAAAAATAAAATGGGTTTATATTAAAATTCAGCAGCAAACAAAACAAACCAGCGAAAACAAATGTTTCAAAAAGTTACATATTTCTCTCAACACCTTGAATAAACAAACAAGAAAATAATATACAAAATTAAAGAGACAACACAATCCGCTACTCATAACATACTAGAAGCTTAAAGAATCGTCCTACTAAACGAAATACTTAGTTCCTCTCTCAATATAACGCTGGCTACCTGATCGTGCTGGATTCTGAATGAATTCTGAATTCTGGATGAAAAGTGAAACGGAGACAATGTCCTTAGTATGCACTGAGTGTGTGTGTGTGTGTGTGTGTGTGTGTGTGTGTGTGTGTGTGTGTGTGTGTGTGTGTGTGTGTGTGTGTGTGTGTGTGTGTGTGTGTGTGCATGCGCGCATTTATATTAATATATACCTCTTTTTTGAGTCCAAAACAAGTAAATAAGATGCATTCTATTAAGCAAGCTTTGTAAATCACTTGATGTATTGAAGATTAAACTGCATTACCTTTATTTTCTAAGGCTGTCAAGTTTCTAGCGTTACTTAACTTACATCTTTACCTTCATTCCCGACAGTTTTCATTTTTAATATAAAATCTATGAGAAAGCAAATAATAACAGTGAAAAAAAGTTTCCTTGTAGCATCCAATTTTTTACAACACATTCTTTAAACAAGTCCCCGTTACCACAAACTTTGCATCTACTTCGCTCATGAATATTTTCGATTAGATTTAAGAATTTCTATGGAAGGCCTTAGTTACGCAAGAACTTACTTAAAACCGGTCTGCCAAATGCTTTCTAAATTCTTTAAATAAACTACTAGATAAAATGTCTTACCATAAATATTTGATCTGTACAACCACTGCCTTTTTGAAAAACCACTGTTTGTCTCGAAGGTTTTTTCATCTCATCTCCTCAGTTTCTTTACTGCTGATTACGAATCAGAAAGAGCTATTTCATTCATAAGAAAATCCTAGTCTTCGCCACCTTCTGGTATATCATACCATCCCATCCCTACCTCTTGCTCATATCAGAAAAACGTTGCTGTTTCTGTTTCTTCTTATGTCATTTTTGACCAATCCTCTTTATAACAGGTATTTTCCTTTCTTTTTCTTTTCACTCATACCTATCTATCTATCTATCGATATATATATATATATATATATATATATATATATATATATATATATATATATATATATATATATATATATATATATATACACGACTATAAAATATTTTCTGCTGAAACAGAATTCCATCGAATAAAGGTTGCCCAAACAAACGCCGAAGAGAGAAACAACTGTTTCTCTCAACTGGCAGGTAATACCTGTCAGCTGAGAGAAACAGTTGTTTCGAAATATAACGCTATAAAATCTACCCTCTTTGGCGTTTTCATGGGCAACCTTTATTAGATTAGATATATATATATATATATAATATATATATATATATATATATATATATATATATATATATATATATATATATATATATATATATATATATAAATGTAATTATTAATTCTGGTTGTCTAACTGCAGCCATTGTTGGTACTTGACTGTGGGTCATGCACGAGCAGGTGACTTTATATATATATATATATATATATATATATATATATATATATATATATATATATATATATATATATATATATATATATATATCAACGTCTTTTACTGTAATACCACCGTATAACATAAAGATAAAAGGCCCATAAAAGACTATTTGAACGTTGCAACCATATATTTCGAGCACTTCTTTCTGTGCCCCTGTTCACTGGAACAGAAGGAAGTGCTCGAAACATATGGTTGCAACGTACAAATAGTGTTTTATGGGCCTTTATCTTCATATATATATATATATATATATATATATATATATATATATATATATATATATATATATATATATATATATATACATACATATATATACTGTATAATATATAATATATCATCACCTGCTTGTGCAAGTCCCACACTCAAGCGCAAAAAATGGCTGCGGTCAGTTCGACAACCAGAAGGGGAAAGCTTCAACTTCGGCAATTTCACTTCATTTCATACGTTGCGCCAACTTTGCCAACATGCAACTTCCATTGCAAGAAAGGCTTTTTCTCGACACCAGCATGCACTGCAGTAATAAACCGCTGACGCTCTTCTTTTATATTGTAACTGCCAGACAGAACAAAATAGAAAATATCGTTACAAGTAAATAGAAATGTAACATGTCACGTGATTTATTACGAAATCATAATTTCACATTAATGTTTCACTACTGTATATCTTAATCTAGGCGCTGCAAGGTGGGCACTTAAAACTTCTAGACTCTCTGAATTATTAATAAACATTTCTAATTCGAGACCGTATATGGCAACCATAAAAACTTTAGCAGATTTCCGAAGTTCCATTTCTTTCGAACACAGGGGCCTGCCACTCATTTATATCAATTCATTAACAAAAGAGGTCTTTACTGATAGACTTTCAACCAAAAATATACTAAAACGACAAACTACAATAATTGAGATCTCTTTCACTTTATGAAATTACATAATTTGGTTATGATGAGTACTATAAATATATTCCCTGGCATAGCATTTTCTCACAAGTTTCTCAGAAATTCCGATATTTTTCGACACAAGAATTATAACACACACCCCCACAATATCGATGTATATCCTTGGACAAAACTTCCACCTTGAAATTCCTAACACCACTGGACAGGCTTTAAACACCATTACACAAACTTACTAATAAAATTCACAAATTTTATAACGTCATTACACAAGCTACAAACACAGTTTGTCTTCAGTTCCTTGCCAAAAATATTCGACATACTAAATCTCGCCAACCAGACCTGTGTTGAAATCAATTTCTCCCGACCAACTGTTTTCTTCTTTCCGAAAGAAGCTTCTCCCAAAGCAATTAGGGCAATCCACTTGAGCAAGAAAGTAAATCTGGGTTATCTGTAATCCCCGAGATGGCTATTGGGAGCTGAATATATTGTGTGTGTGTGTGTGTGTGTGTGTGTGTGTGTGTGTGTGTGTGTGTGTGTGTGTGTGTGTGTGTGTGCGTGAGAGAGAGAGAGAGAGAGAGAGAGAGAGAGAGAGAGAGAGAGAGAGAGAGAGAGAGAGAGAGAGAGTTTAATAAATCATACAAACTCACACACAACAGGAACTGCTTAACAAAAATATTAAACGGCCAAAGATGTAATGTTACATCAAGAAAAATGAACTCCATTCAATGAAGGAAGCACATAAATTACTAATTACTTGAAATGTCTTGTACCCTCAACTTCATTCCGATGAACTAACACTATCAAAAGATTAGATCAACTTCAAAAGTACTCATCCAATAAAAACATCTGATCTTGACCAAAGTCCTTTATACAAAATACCCTTTCGAACTCCAGAATGAAAGCACTTATAAAACCTATTTTGACGAAATGTGCTACCAAGTAATAGCAAGTGACTAGTAATTAGAGCAATGTATTATTCAACTAGTAACAGGAACCCGATCAACCGCATCAGCTACCCGAACTTTCCCAATATTCTATTCGGTCGAGAGATTATTAACAACAAGTTTCCGAAAGTTGGCTTTAGTGACTGTGAAGAATCTTGGGAGTGTTGTTCCACTTCAGTTACTACACGGGGAGCTAAGGGTAAATGCCAATGGGTTGGGCAAGCTGACACCCTTTTCTAGTTTAGGCCCGAAGGCAAGGAATAGGAAAGGGGCAGGAAGAAGACGCTTCTTCAAAGAAATAAAGCTATACAGCAGCAAAAACAGAAGCAGGATGAGATTTTAAAAGCCCATCACATACAAGTTAGAATAAAATGTCGAAAATACTACAACTAAATAATATAAGGTTACACATGAACAAGGCTGAGTCTAATCCAAAAATGCGGAAAAATTTTCAAAAATTAAGCTCTCACTGAAGGTTAGTGCTTAAGAAGCTATTCTCTTGAAATATGAATGTGTAATTGCAACATGATTTCCTACATCAAAACGAGTCAAGGATATGAGGCGGCCATTCTTCCTCTTTAACCCTGAAAAATCACAATTAAGTCGAGTAACTATCTAATTTACGCAAACATCTAAGGCTATCGATACCGAAGCGTCAAGACTCCACAATAAGACCTGTTCCTGAATTGAACAACGACCAACGGATCAGGACATGCCAAAGCTGCATTATCAGGACTTAATCTCTGTGAAGCTCATCAACAGCTTTTTTGGCAAGTACGGCGCATTTTCGATGGTCTGCAAGCCAGGCTAAGTAGATGTAACCCACTAAACCAACGGACCAGATACCAGAAACAGAAACAATCCAGTTAACCCAAAGTCTGGGCAATCACTTCCGAAATGATACAGGTTCTGTATCCTGCAAATCACTTCGGACCAAACCTGATCGACGTCTTCATAAATATTTGTCCTGTTTCTTGTGTGTGGTATTTTTCAAGTTCTTTTCTCCAATGGATGTGAGAACTAGAGGAGCTGACAGTATCGATCACTCCCACTTTCCCTTCTCTCTTCAACTCGACAACTTTTTACCTCTTGTGTTTTCAAGTGCTTTGACCTTCCCTTAATTAAGAAACCAACCCTCCATCACCTACGAGGACGCAGCCACACAACATATTTTCTTTCGGTTTCCGTAACCGGGAACACAGACCACATTTTCTGAAGGAGTAGTATATTCTCGTACAAACTACGCAAATATCCCTGCAACTAAAGACAAGAAGTAAAAATAATTTCATATCGACTTCTTTGATTAAAGACTGGTGTAACTAAGCTGACGCTACATGAAATCAATAGAAAATCACAATTATAAAATAAATAAATAGATTTTTTTCATATTAACACCAGTACTCCGCAACAGAAAACAAGTAAAAAATGCGCCTAAGTTTCTTCGGCGCAGCTGAGTTTTCTGTCCGGTGGTGGCCTCAGCCACGGCCCATAAAACTCTTATCCGCGGCCTATGAAACTCAGCCACGGTCCGGTGGTGGCCTATGTTGTTGGTACCTATAGCGCAGCCAGAAGTGTGACTGTGGTTAACTTTAACCTTAAATAAAATACAAACTATCTAGGCTGCATGGCTGCAATTTGGTATGTTTGATGATTGGAGGGTGGATGATCAACATACCAATTTGTAGCCCACTAGCCTCGGTAGTTTTTAAGATCTGAGGGCGGACGGACAGACAAAGCCAGCACAATAGTTTTCTTTTAAAGAAAACTAAAACCTGAGAGAGAGAGAGAGAGAGAGAGAGAGACGCTATCAATGATAACAACGTTGATCCTTAAAGACCCTTCAACTTCCTTGTAGCTTCCCCTCAAGACTGGCCAACACTGGTCCCCCTTCCTCTCTCAGCGGCCTGAAACCTGAGCTCTTTCTTTTTCCCATTCATTAGCGAAGACTTTCCGTACTTATCATTTAATCTCTACCAATTCTTAGGCTATTCTCTTCACCCCCATCCTCTTCTATACCTCTCTACTCTTTTGTTTTCCCCTTAGGCACAGCTCATTAGCCTTACTCCTCACCGCCTCTTCCGTAACTAATAAACTAAGCAAACCAATACACTCTCTCTCTCTCTCTCTCTCTCTCTCTCTCTCATGTAATTTACTTCCCTCCCTCATATATATTTCCATTCCACTAAGTGTTGCTTTCACTCTTAAGTCCCTTTTCATTTCTCTGGCTAAAGAATAAGAAGTTCGTTACGTGTAAGAGACCAAAGAGACCCTGTGTCTCTCCAACGTCCGTCTCCATCAACATTTTCTTACACTAACAACCTCTCTCTCTCTCTCTCTCTCTCTCTCTCTCTCTCTCTCAAGTTACACTTGTACAAACAAGGCCTTCTGGGGAATCGTCCTTCAGCACCAACCGTCCTTGTTCAGGTAACTGTAGAACAATTACTCCGTAAATGCAAACTTGAATCTAATGCAAAATACATGCCGAAAGTTTGAGAAATCTCTCTCTCTCTCTCTCTCTCTCTCTCATTGCGCTGGCCATTGCATCTAAGATAGGGAGCTTGGTCCACCAACGAGCGGTTACAGATCACAACCAACAGGCTTCATTTCCCCCCACGACTTGATGTTGAAAACAGGCAGGATCTACACATGAAGTTGTGCATGAGAGATGTACGTGAGCAAGGAGGTCAGTGGGATGAAGGAAGAAGAAAACAACTTCAAAAATAAATGAAGTAAAGACGACGTGCGCTTCCAGGACCACATCTCCCGAGAAGCAGAAAAGGGGAACAACTACTAGCGAGAAAGGAACTCGACTATGAATTTTAGAATATAAAATAATTTGAAGCAGCACACAACATGAAGCATCATGAATACTCGATAAAAAAAAATACAGCATGTTTACTAACAAATTTTACAGAGGGCCCATCTCCGACGAACGAAAATAAAACTACCTAGACTAATAAACCAAACTGCCTATAAGACAACATACATCGAGAACAGCTCATTACCCAAAACATCGAACCTTGGCATGTTAAAGGAAAGACGGAGAACGAGAGACCACAAAACGAAGCACAGCAACCAGATTAATGGGACCAGTTATGAATATTAGAATTACGCATTTCACGCTGAAGCACAGCCACGCATACATTTCAATAATGCAACCAAAGGGGGAAGATCACCCTGGTACGATTGCCAGCATAAATTAAGCCACAAGACGCAACTGGATCGATCGGGTGTATCCCCCCCTTAAACCATCGCTCGCTCGCTCTCTCTCTCTCTCTCTCTCTCTCTCTCTCTATGCCAAACGTTCATGGAATCTGCCTTGCAAATGCTACTGCAGGACATCTACTACTGTCACCCCGATGTCCCTCAGACTGCATTCTAAAGGTTATCTGATCATTCTGCATTGCAAAGGTTGTAGTGAAATCATTAATTAAAAAGGCAGGAATAAACCCTCACAAAGGTTTAGATTTTTTGTTATCAACCTTACTACTTCTACGCAACAAGCCCTGGGGGTCTTACGTTGAAACTACTGCAGTTCAATTCTGAAATAGGGCGGACACCAATAACACTCATGCGAAAGCTGTTCGTGAGCTTGATGGTACTAAACGATCTCAAAACTACAATCGGATAAAGAACTGAAGCTATGATAAGGGGGATTTTATCTCTGAATCACAATGAAATAACCTGGGTGGGCGTTCATTTTTTCAGAGAATGTTTAGTTAGGACGCAAACATACTCAGTGCATACCAACTACTTTAAAAGGAGCACCTGAGAACATTTGCAAAAAATTCTTTATTCAAGTCGACACCTATTGTCATCTGAACCTACAATTGCTTTAACCGTTATTGTAAGTGTTACTGTTGTTCGTACTCCTCGAGATGCCATTACATAATTAATATCGGCTACATATCTGTGTATCATACCAACTGAGTCAAATATACATAAGACACAATCACAGAAGTGGAATACGGAAATTATACGGGAACTGTTCATAGAATGAAGACCCCAGTAATCAAACTGTTGATACGAAGGATTTATATAAACTTTCATTGAGCTAATCCTCTTAGCCCTTGCAATCATTTAATACTCCGGCGATTATTCAGTTCTTCCGTCCCGATTTATCTAAGAGCATTTTGCCCTAAACGGGATTCGCTCATATGAGACATAATATATTAGGACAACCCTCTGCAGACTACGTTACATCCGTGCTTAATTAAAACAATTTATTTTCATACTTTATGTGGTTCTCTCAAATCCAACTACAGTATATACTGTACATCTCGCAATCACAAAACTCAACCTTATTATAAAACAAAAACTATAAAATACATTTCATGAAAAAGATTTTTACTTGTTTTTCACAAAGGTTGTAGGCATGATTAATTTTAAACAGAAACAAAATATTCGCCTGCATTGCTATTTTATTCCTATAAACATCCTATTCACATAAAAACTTATGTTGAACCTCATTGCTGATAACTTACACTCACAATGAAAGAAAATTTCCGTTAAAAAACCGCAATATTTAACCAAATATATTTTTGTCACACAGTCTACGTTTGAGATTGACCCTCGCCATGCCCAAGGTCTGCCCCTCTTCAAAATGACACCTCTCCTTCACGCTGACTGCAACTTGCTGTCCCGGCCCTCACTTGCATTACCGTCACGTCACTGACGAGAATAGACAACTGAAAATTTAATTAAAACTGGATTATAACTTTGCACACCATAAAAACACACACAAAAGTGCTCAGTAAAAACGTGCCTCTCTGTCTGTCTTCGCGCGCGCGTGTGTAAAGTATATTTTTGTAACTAGCAAGCTGACCCCAGAGAGCCAAAGGTCCAGGCATTCACGTTCAACTTAGATAAAGAACCCACTGTGCAGAAAACGTCTGCCACATGAGCAGCTTCATTTCCCAACACGAACGGTTTGCCATCAGCGAGGTGACCCAACCAAATACACTGCGCCACTCGCCTCTTGTCTGGTATGGCAGGCACTGTAGAAAATTAATGCCTGTCCGTTTCACCACCTCTTCCACCCATTCCTGCCTTGTTCCCAACGTTTCCCAAATAAATGCCCTTTTCACCAACCCACCATTTCAGGACCAGTCCACTAGAAAATATTGAGGTCTGTTGATCTACCTTTCATTTTTTCACCATTTCATCCTGTACCTACATTTATCTCAATTTCTAAGCTTCATTTCCTCAAGAACAGCTCCTAATTATTCCCTTTCAACATGATCATACAACCACAATGCACTGGCATAAAAGCTAGAGCACTCTTATCTGCTGGTCACTTTTTACCAGATGCTTAATTGTCATAACCACATTTCTCTATTTAACTTCTCGAATTCATCTCACTTTGGATACGGTCGTTACTACAGTCTTAATCCAAATGCAAGAATATGAAGTAATTCAGATGTCTGTGGCAGGAATCGAAGCCGCATCCAGAGTATCAGAACGTGACCTCATTTTGATACTCTGAATTCAATTCCTGCTACAGACATCAGAATTACTTTATATTTTGCATTTGAATTTAACGCTTTGTAGTGACAAGTGTATCCAAAAAGTGTGAAAAATGGGAGAAATTAAGAGCGCAATGTTATTGCATATATATATATATATATATATATATATATATATATATATATATATATATATATATATATATATATATATATATATATATATATAGTTCAATATACATCCAAGCCCAATTACTTCAGTCACGAATAAATCCCCGTAAGTTTGGCAACGGAAGACTTGAGAGTGAATCTCGCACAAGAAATTTCTTTCGACGCCAGCAACTAAAGGGAGGTTAAGGGAGGTTATACGAAATGATTCTCGTTTAAAGCGCTTTGATGAAAATTTCATTAAAACGACAAAAATGTTTTTATATAAGCACAATATTACTGCATACACCAACGCGAGGACATTAAAAATCCTTTTTTAATAACATTTGCATAATGAGACAAGAAGCAGATCTCGCATTAGCATTTTTAATACCATATAAAATTGTTGCATACTCATTTTTTCCCTCTTAAAAATCACTGTTGTTTATTCATACGATATACGTAGAGCATAAACCTCCAATAAAAACAATCGTGATGCCTCCCGTATTGTTGTGCAGTTTCAATTTCTTAGAAGTAGCAAAAATATTCGAAATAAAATTTACTTTGACAGCTTTAATATTAATTAACACCACAGGATAGCGTTTCATAACAACGACAATTCAACGCAATAAAGTACGTTGAAACAACACAATCATCAAACTTTAGCTGGAGATGGATGAAAATATATTCCTTCATTACATTTGCACCAATAAATAAATAGATTTAACGTTAAAACAAAAAAATACTTCAGTATAACAAATTCTCGAGCCTTCCCCTCTAAAATTAAATTTAAAATATACGGGAAAAAAAAATCCACGATTCTGCTTCTCACTCTCCCTCTTTAAATAAGGAGAAAGAGAAAGAAAGACAACGAAAGGGGGGGGGTGGGGGTGGCTCAGCGGCCTTTATTTTCCTGCTGCAAACAAGCTCCTTGCGAGGGCATCCTCTTGCAAGGTATCTCCGACATCATCTCATCTAAATCCGCAAAGAGAGTCTCGATCTCCCTAAACCACTGGATCTCCTTTCCTCATCTCTTGACTCAGCCGCTTCTCGATGTTCTCCTTCTCGGCACAAAGACTATTATTGATTCATTCTTCTTATCTGCTGGGACCTCAGGACTCGCAGGTAAATAGTATTACAATTTAGTCATTCCCTCGCCCACAATTCCTTCGCTCGATATTATCATAATAATTATTATTACACACTACCATTGTTAATCTGCACTTTAAACAATTATAATCTCCACATTAACATTACAATAGCACTGACTCCCTGAACATAAATTTATGCCACTCATTTAAAACCGTCTCTTAATTTATGAATGCATGTATTTATGGGTAACTGGTTATGTACTGTACATGCCTTACGGGAGTTGCGTCTCTGGCCCTTAGTGAGGATCAGGCCCAGTAGGACCAGAGATTAGGGCACAGAGATCAGGGCGCGAGCACCTGCTGCCTTGTAGGCTTACACCTCTTTAGGTAATGGCTAGATACACAATCGCAAATTGTGGTCTTGCTTAGGAGGAATGACTGATTGGGTTAAGGTATTCAGTGCTTTTTCTCCTGTCCTTCAGCTCTAGACGCCTAGCGGATGACAAAAACGAACAGGCAACAATTGGGACACCGGTCGTAGTCTGCTAGGAACTGAAAGCTGGAAGGAACTGGGCATCTTTTAGCGTATTTAGCAAATGACTCATCCACGGATTCAGCCACTTGAATGGATAGACACACTTTTGAAATGGCAGGCAGTTCTGAGCGTGTTGGGTGCGCTAAGAATCTTCGGGATTATAGCTAATAAAGATAAATACCGAAATTAAGAAACTGGAACGTAAGAACCCTGGATCAAACCGAAAAGATAAAACAGGTAGAAAATGAATTCAGTTAAAGATATGGACTGGATATCTTAGCTGTTTGCGAGCCTCAGCACAAAGGATAGGAAGAAATAAAGGAAGGCGGTAATGTGTATGTTTATTCAGGAGGAGCATATGGAACTGGTAGAGGAGTAGGCATGATCTTAAGCCAACCGTAGAAAAATATTGACTGACAGGAGAGCAGAGAGCAGTTGATCAGTGATTTAATACAAAAGTATAATATGAGTAGTTTATTGTCCTATGAACCATCGAATGAACTATGTGGAGAATGAAAACAAAATTGTATACGAGAGTAATGCACAAGGGGATGAAATAACATTTGATGGGGAAAGTTTTAATGTAGCTGAACTTTTCACATATTCAAGCAAATTGACGTCTAGTACAGGTTTTCTTCGGTTGAAATTTAGTGAAAGACTAAAAAGACCAATCAAACAATGGGCAGCCTGAATAAGACTGGGAACTCAAATAGACTGAAATTGCATACTAAGGTATGATCATACATTTGTCTAGTAACATTTGTTGTGCTATACTGACAAACTCTTGGTATGACAACGATACATGTAAAAGATTCCGTTGATTTGTGAATAAAGCTTGAAGAAGACTAATACAAGTCATACGGCAAAACAGAGTTAGAAACGATACCATAAGGGAAATTACTGCTGAAGTTCCATATGTATATGAGAAAATGATGAAATGGAGAGGAGATGCACAGACATGTACTTCGCCCAACCCCGGAGAGAATAGTACGTGATCGTATTAGCTAGGCTTCTGTAAGCAACCACAAATTTCCAAGATACATACCTACTTGGGAGGAGCGAACTATGAGAAAGAACGCTGGAGGTGAATGGAGATCTGTAGAAGACAGCACACAGGAAATACAAGTATGGCACAATTTCACATAAACCTTTTGCATTACAATACACTGGAGGAGATATATACGTATGTATATATATGCAGTGTATATATATCTATATATATATATATATATTATATGTGTATATATATATATATATATATATATATATATATATATATATATATATATATATATATATATATATATATATTATATGTGTGCGAGCGCGCGCAAAACAAACACAATTTTCAACTAATTTGTTCAAATGACAACCTGTGACTGTTGAATAGAATGGAATATAGGAATTTGGCCAGAGACCAAGTGCTGGGACCTATGTGGTCATTCAGCGCTGAAAGGAAAATTGAGAGTAGAAAGGTTTACAAGGTTCAACCAGAGGAAAACCTCAGGGAACATGTGACAGAAGGTTTATTAAAGGATGACCAGTGTGGATTATTCCAAGAGCTGGGTATATGGATAAAGCGATCTTAACAAAACTTTGGGAGAAATCTGGGAATAAAAAATACATAAGTTGCGTGGCATACGGACCTAATATCTTATGACAGTATGGAAGACTCTTCAGAGGTAAGACTTGTTGCAAGTTACTTGAATGAAGACAAGTGACTGGGAATGGAATGTGGAGTACTTGATTTTTGCGGCTGACACTATTTTTTAGGTACAGCACGGAGAGACAAGCTGTAAATACTAGTATATGCGTTTCAAAGTATTTGAGGGAATAAAATATCGCAAGAGTATCGTTTTGAGGATAAATGGAATCAAGTTAGGTATTACAACAATAAATGTTGGTATAGCTGAGGAATGAAGGGATGAAAAAGATGAATAATTTAAAGTCACACGAGGCATTAGTGTATGGTATAAATGGACCAAATAGCCCGGAAGCTTGAGTAGCGTGAAAGTGTGAGGGGTTACGGCGAAAATGTCTTATCCAATGAATGCTAGAGTTCGTGCAAGAAAGAGAAGTGCATGGCTCATCATATGTACGGAGGACTGAAGTGCTAGTAATAAGCCTTTTTAGCAGGTGCAATACGAGTGCAAAGCGCGTTAAGCAATTGTCTTAAATCAATAATTTCAAAACAAAGCGACAACCAATTATTCATAAACCAAAAGGCACAAGACCGGCTTTCCAAGCTGTAATAAATTTTCGCCCCACTGCATTAATGACAAAAACGAGTCATTCAAACATTTAAGAAATAAAAGGTCACAATGAATCAATAAATCTAAAAGACAAGGTAACAAAGTGCGCATTAAGTCATTAATGCAAATGGACTTTCTTCTCTTTGTCATTTATTCACCTGAGTCATTCAGTGCCTTATACTCATATTGTAAATACACGAGGACCTTATCGACATTCTTCGTTTCAATCAAGGTCACTAAAAACTTGAAGGAAAGATCAGCAAAACTAATAGTAATGAAGAGGAATAAGCAAAAACTAGACACGAGTATTGCGTATGATCAGTGCCGAGGACGAACTGAATATTAAGGAGGGGGAGGGGGAGGGGGAGCGGGCTTGGGAGTAAGAGCCTCCTGCAGGAGGGGCGACTACGCTAATTCTCAAGGACAAATACCTTTCAAACACACACGCGCGCGCGCACACAAAATGCGTCATTTTCAAGGCACAGTCTTTTAAGCCAGACGGCGGTACCATAAACACAAATACACTATCATCATCATCATCAGAAGAAGACACTTCATGTAAATAGAGTAACCATCTACAGTAGGAGGGGATTCTTTCCTTTTCTTGGAACACCTTCCCAACAACTGGCCTCCACCCATTTTCGTGAAGCCGCTCCTTCATTATCAAGGGACGCTTCCGTCATCAAGAATTACGAGAGAGAAAAGAAAAAGAAAAAAGGAAGGCTACTGCAATCTATTCCACCGTGTAAAACTCGATAGATCATCCGACATTCTTCCTCTAAGCGAAATGCCATCCTTTTTCCCCTCTGCGCCTTCTACTGCCCTCCCTCACCCTCACCCTCACCCATCACCATCCTCCTCCCCCTCATCTGCCCCTACTCTTGACATCCTGTATCACTCCATACATACACACACTAGAATTCCTTTCCTTTCCCTCATTCCATACTTCCCTTGTGTTGTCAAAGTCAAATTCCTGTGATTCTCTCTCTCTCTCTCTCTCTCTCTCTCTCTCTCTCTCTCTCTCTCTCTCTCTCTCTCTCGGACACACGCACACACAAAAATACATAAATGTATACTGAGGGAAATTTGATATTCACATGATATTTCTTTAAAAACCTGCTCCTGATTAGCTTTTTACGCTAAAACACTCTCTCTCTCTCTCTCTCTCTCTCTCTCTCTCTCTCTCTCTCTCTCTCTCTCTCTCTCATACGAGCACACACATACAACCCTGCTCCTCGGGGGTCTCGTCCCCTACGGAACCGCTCACCCCAAGGCAAGGCAGTTCTGGTGGTCGATAGTGGCGGTGTGTTCAATATTTCACCCACACCTTCTCCATGTTTCTCTCTTCCCCAGTCCCCCTCCCTTCCTCTCTCTCTCTCTCTCTCTCTCTCTCTCTCTCTCTCTCTCTCTCTCTCTCTCTCTCTCTCTCTCTCAATTCCTTGTCCTGGCGGGTCTCTTCTTTACATTCTTATATCTCCACATCAAACCCACTTCATCTTTCACCTCAAAACTGTAACTACTCGCCCATATTTCTCCCAGAGAGAGAGAGAGAGAGAGAGAGAGAGAGAGAGAGAGAGAGAGAGAGAGAGAGAGAGAGAGATACAAAACCTGAGAAACGCTAAAGGAAAGAGGTATTTGTAGTAAAAGACACAGAAGGATGAATAGAAGAAATACGATTAATGCCACGGAAGTAAGATAAAAATTAAATTAAAAATTAAAAATATCAAAGTACAATAAACTTTAATGAGAGAGAGAGAGAGAGAGAGAGAGAGAGAGAGAGAGAGAGAGAGAGAGAGAGAGAGAATGCTGTATGTGTAAGAGATTACGGGACGAGAAAAGAGGATCACAGAAAGAACGAATCTGTGGCGAGAAGGGGCTGCCATAGATAGGGAAGCGACGAGAGGAATTACAATGCATATTTGATGAAACGTGATGGCTGAATGACAAGGAATTGAAAGGAAAATAGGGCGGGAAGAAAGAAGAAGAGACAGGCAAGCGAGAGGAACGACGGTAAGACTAACAAGGAGAAAGGTATATATCAAGAAACTTAAAAAAGGAGCTCAGGAAATTCAAGAAATGACAAATGCTTTCATCTGGAACTTTATATCAGCATATGTAAATGAATGAATGGTCCCATTAAGCACTACTGCTCATGGGGGTCGTGCAACTTATGCCCTTCCTCCAAATCAATGGCCATCAAACGCAGGCCTTTGGTGCGTAAGCCTGGACAAGACCTGCGGCTCTGAATAATCAAAACTAAAACACTGTCTACAGCACGCACACACACAAATAAGTTTTCTACAAGCGCAGTATTTTTTTAAGTATGCAGGCATTCTGCTTGTTGATTTGCTTTTTAAGGAATTCGATACACGAAACGTTGTGGGGCTAACATCTATTCTGGGACACTTTTTTTTTGTCCAACAACTATACACCAGAAATGAGTCAAATTCATACAAAACCAACCAATGTATTACACTAACATACAATTATCTCAAGTACTGTACTAGCGATTAACAGCTATTCCATAAAACAAAAATTATCTAAAGTGCTGGACTATCCATTTGAAACTGTTTCGTGTATTTCACCACTGAGCAACTACTAATTCAAGTACTGCATTACCGATCAACATTTGTTTCGTGTACTACGCAATAGGCTTAAGAACTATCCGATGCGTTATAATCGGCCAACAATTATTACGGGTATTATAATCTATCCACATACACTGTGTGTAATATCCTATCGACCAAAAAACTGTCTTATGCATTATCGACCAACAATTACTGCAATGAATTACACACACTAACAACGCCCCCCAAAAAAAACCAGTTTTTCTCTAGATCCGAGATTTTTTTTTTTACTTTTAATGGCTCTTTAATTCAGTTTCATAAGGAATGCCAAATTAGTTCCCAAGTTCTTTAAAACAGCACGTTAAAAATACTTAAAGGCACAGAAAATTACAAGGAAAATATTTCTCATAAACCTGACCATACAACAACGGGAAATTTCCAAGTTTCATAAGCACCATGCTTTCTATATTCAATACAATAAACACTCATAGAATGGAAACATTTTTATAAACAACGCAAATCCACTAAAACCCTGACCTCCAAATATGTAGTTACGGTGAAGTTACAGATGTTAAGCACTATTATTTCTTTCGGCTCGCAGGGGATACAAAAAAAGGGGGCAATTTTCACTCGGGTAGGCCAAACAATAAAGTGTATCGTATCTGGTTCTCATTTAACATTATAGTTGCACTTTGTCTTTGATGAGTCTAATTTAATGACTTTTCATTCTCCAAGATCATACAACTTCCCAAGGAATATACGGACGTCATACAGTTTATCTCCAAAAAAAAGATCGAAAGCCATGGTCAATAGAGACTTGAAGTCTTCAAGTTAACGGCCCCGTGACAGGAAAGCTAATTAAAGCATTTCTCTTCTAATCGCTGGCAAACCAACACATTGTTGCTCACGGCTGCAATGTGGACAAGAGATGATTAGAGTGTAGCGTAGCTTCAAAAGCGAGAGATCACTCCCGCCAGCCCCGGACAGCATGCTCGTTCGCGCTGATGAGAGACGTGTTCACTCTCATTCCAAGTAGACGTCAGATCATTCACAATGACGCGAAACAAGACCATTCTCACTGATGAGAAACTAAGACCACTCCCATTCATGAGGAGCAAAGATCATGATCACAGATGAGCAACTAAGCTCACTCCCCAATGATGAGGAACGGTGGTTTCCACCAGATGGGGAAACGACCTTGGCTACATTCCTAGTGTGTCACAACCTGGTTCGATATGTCACGGCGATGAGGAGCAGCAGGAGCAGGAGGGGGAGCAGTTGCTGGGATGGGGTCCCCCACCCCACATCAAAACAATAACAGGCTATTCCATCCTTTACACTTAGGCAACCTGACAACAATGGGTGGGCGTTTGTGTCTACACGAGAGAGAGAGAGAGAGAGAGAGAGAGAGAGAGAGAGAGAGAGAGAGAGAGAGAGAGATTGGGGGGAGGGGGCCAAATGGCAAACTAAACTTCTGGGAATTATCACCTTCCTTGACAACAAGTGACGCTTGCAACAGTTTCTGTAACTATATGTAATAAACAAGGACCTGCGTATAGTTGTTCGAAGTAGTCTTACAAATGCCAGGAATCCAGATATCAAATTAGTGATAATTTTGAAAAGATAAATAACGACAAAGCCCGTATAACTGACTGTTCCTTCTATGCCTGCTAATTTCAGCGTGCGTGTTCACCTCACATGCAATGCAGCCTGTATCGTGCTTTGGGGTCACGAAGGTGTCGTTCCGGCTTACTAACTGATACAAGTAAACAATCTGCCATATTTCTCTATGATTTCGGTGTCTCTTCAAAACATATACAGCATGTTCTCTTTTCTCATTCGTCGACGCAATTGTCCGTTTTTGTCATCTGAACTGTAATCAGTTCAGCAGGTATAAAATGATTTCTTCAAAATGGCTGAAGAAAATTCATGACTGATATGTAAAACAAAAAATCAAAGAAAGAAAAAGAATGCAGTTAATAAACAAAAGTAAAGATCAAGTGAGCAACTCCGTTTTCCTATCTTCTATGAGTCCCCTCTAGACGGTTCCACTGGAATATATACTATCAGGAAATATAAGCTGGAGTGTCAAACCTAATGTCTAAAAAATAAATGAACAATTTGCATTCCTCTATAATGAAACCACTGATAGGAAGTACCTTGTAAACAAAAACTTAAACATATATTTATTTGCCACACATGCTTATCAAAATCATCGTGGAAGACCTATAAACATTATAACCAACACAACCATCAATACTATTTACCAACGAAACACTACGAAGTACAGCTGATAAAAGCTGAAAGCGATTGAAAACAGAACTAGCGGATGGGAGAGAACCGTAGGCACTCATAATTCTGCGAGTCGAGTATGCATTCCTTAAATGCTATTCATCCATGACAATAAGACTGGTCTGTAGAATTCGCGTTCTCCCTGGGACTGATTCTGCAAAACCGCGAACGGAGACGCACTTTGATTGCTGAATAACTGCGATGACTTTACCCGAAGATTAATGACGCTGATCCTGGTGGAATAACAATTAGGGCTAAATATAGTTTAGGAGTTACGGATAATGACTTTCACTTTAATCCGTGATCTTTTTCCAGGATATAAATGGTTAATAATGGTTAAAAATAGTGACAGCGATTGATTTTCATTTACAGGCGGGGTTTATTTCAGTAACACCAGTTTTAATTTGTAATAATGAATGATAGTTTTCAGGTTAATTAATAGACTTGTCGAAGAGAACAAGCTGCTGATTCGGTTAGTACTGGTTAATTAATACTTAAAATAGGTTTTATTCGAGAAAATTATTCCTACGGTGGCACACACTAATTTCCATTTACACAGTATCAGATGCTGTGAATATTGGATACTGATTATGATTAAAAATTAATAGATTCAGCTGAAAATTACCTAGTATTATTTATCCTACAAGAACAACTGGTTCTAGAATTAGGAAATGCTATCTGTAACTAAAACTGCAAAACAGTTTTCCC
The DNA here is from genome assembly GCF_040412425.1 of Macrobrachium rosenbergii. Taxonomy (NCBI): domain Eukaryota; kingdom Metazoa; phylum Arthropoda; class Malacostraca; order Decapoda; family Palaemonidae; genus Macrobrachium; species Macrobrachium rosenbergii. The sequence goes on from NC_089749.1 coordinate 28,285,454, forward strand.
ACGGTGAACGAAAGGTGACCTCTCCAGAAGCATCACTAAAGTCTTCAGTGTAAAAATCAATAAATCTAGAAATTGATTTCCATATAAAAGATGTCTCCAGAACGAAAAAGTAACGGATGATATCTCTCCAGGATACCAGTTAAATAAGAGATATTGTCTAGGCTCAAAAAGAGTAACATTCATAGATTTAGCGTTTTCAATTTGGATTAGAGATGAAGATGGGCTCAGAATGACAGAATTAAGGTCAGTTTCCGAAAGAACACGACTTTCGCGAGTTTGGAATTTAAGTTAGCTGAATCTGAATGGTGAATTACACTCTGCTGACTTCAACGAATGCCCGTTAGGACCGGATGTTAAACTTCAGGAATTATACCAGGCACAAGGGTCGAGGGACAATGAATGATCATTTTCACTGATTAATCTTCGCTGACTAGGCTGCAGAAAAACCGCATCCTGACCTTCCTCAAGAGTAACACATGATTTATGTCTGGCAAGAAAAATGGAGATTGGTGATATTTATTTGATTAAAAAAACTAAGAACCTTCAGGCTTAATACTATCGGTTGATTTCAGATGGAAAATATACTGTAGTGTGTCTGTTCTGGTTGCTGAAAATAATTACTTAATGGTCATCCAGTACGATACCAAAACCCAACACCGACCAATACCACAAGTAATTATTCTCAGAAAGTGTCAAAATAATTCCAAGAACAACACCATTCACTGTAAAAATTCTCTGGCTGGAACAGTCCACTTTTCTATTCAACAACTGGTCACGTTCATGTGCCAGATAAAGAAATGAATCAAGACAACACTAATGGACGAAAAAAAAAAAAACACCCACAAACTTCATTCATTCTCCTTCTTAGCATAATGTAGGAATGAGTTAATCAATAGAGCATTATACTACTAACCCAACTCGCTGATACTTGAATGCAGCGCCAATTAACGTAATCCAACGTGGAAAATAAAGAATTGTGACTTATTTAGATCCCCCCACCACACCCCATGGCCCCCTCTCTAACAATCTTAATGAACAGGGACCAAATCGATCAGCGGCTGTTGCTCCCCTCCCCCATCAACCCACTACTCCAAGGATCCGTTCCCAACCAACTTACACGGTCAATATCTTCCAGACCTTCTAAGGGTAACGTAATGGGGGTGGGTGGGAGATCTGACGTCTGGAATTTCAGGAAAGGAAGGGAATGGGGCGGGAGAGGGGGGAGATAGGGTGGAATGGAAGTTGGGAAAGACTAATCTTGAGGCTGATACGAGGAAAAAATGAAAAACATACAAAGAAAGTGAATCTCGCCGAGTTTCCAAGAGCGAGACCGAAAGGCTGATCGACTTCAATACTAACCAGTTTAAAGAAAAGGGAACTTGACGTATAAAAAAATAAATACATAAAAAAGTGCTACTGTGGAAGGACGATACAGAACTCCATGAAAGATTAACGGTGAGATGCAAGAAAACTCCACCAACTCTGAAATGCCATCGATTTCAACTACCCACGGAGCAAATCAACTCTACTGTGAAGGAACAAAACAACAGACTGCAGATGCGTACAGAGATCCTTTGAAGGACACAACACAAACATGAATATTTCATCATCAACAATAAAATCCAGCAACTTGGTCAAAAACTGGAATTATCTTCTGCTCCAAGAAGTGTGGAAAAATGACGGGACAACTAAATATGACAAGAAAAGGCATTCAAATGACACCACATTATCAACAGAATAAAAGTGCTGCACCACTCTATCTTGGGTGTAAACCTTGAAGGTGCATTCTGAAGTCTTCTTCAGAGAAAACCGTCCGAGTCCACGCACCGTGAAAACAAAGAGGATCCCAAAACATGTTAACAAGAGAGAGAGAGAGAGAGAGAGAGAGAGAGAGAGAGAGAGAGAGAGAGAGTTTTCAAAACCAGTCACAATAGCAAGGGGAGACAGATTTCATGGAATGGAATGAAGACAACCAGAGAATGACACAGGCACTAGAGGTAACGATATATAAACAGTGGGCGCTACATTTCGATGCAAAAGGGATGGGGGAGGGGGAGGGGAGGGGTGGGGCCGGCGGTTTAAGGCATTTAAATGGAATGCTGCAGAAGAGCTTGATTTTCCCCGAATCTTCTATTACGGACCGAAGAGTGTGTGTTTGTTGTTTGAAATCAAATTTACTTTGCAATATGCAATATAAACATGTATAAT
>NC_089749.1:28300161-28522661 GCF_040412425.1 Macrobrachium rosenbergii
AGAAAATGAAGAGGGCCAATCCTCATTCCGATCCTCTCAAGTAGGAAGAAGAAGAAGAAGAAGAAGAAGAAGAAGAAGAAGAAGGATTCTCGCAAACACATGACTTCTTTCCTGACAGAGCAACTTCAAGTTTCTGTTTGGCAAGCTGTCAGTCTGCCCTTTTCCAACAAAACCATCATATCACTGCCATAAACAGCATAATAAAACAATCAAGTGAGGCGTTAATATTGTCAGCCACCACAGTAACAAGGCTTTTAATAAATAAACCCGGAAACATTAACACAAGAGAATTGCTAATAACAATTTCCGTGTTCTTAATAATGCGTAAACCTTTTGTATGCATTTATTCTACCTTTCCGATACCGAAAATGTGATGTAAAATTATGATGCTAGTTCATAGACCAAATTAACTATAATATAAATTTTGAGATTTAATCCCTTATAAGCATGGAAATTTAATACACTTACCAGTAAAGAATTATTGAAGGACTCAAAAAGCAGAATAGCCTTCAAAAGAAAATGATTTCCCTGGTCATTTACTGTAAGGTTTCTCTATACTGCAAACGATGCTGTCATTCTAATTTCCCTAAGTACTATACGAAGAGTACGAGTTCATTTCTTAAATGACAATTAGGCGAACAAATGTCACTCTGAGGAAAATTATTATAAGTCAGCATGTGGGAGACTGAGAAAAAATATGTATAAATCACTCAGAAAGTCACGTCAAAAATTTTATACACTTAAGTAGTTACAACTATCACGCAATTACACAAGAAACTGGGTTCAGAAAATATTAGGGAAATATGCTGATTTCTACAAAAGAAGAAAATCTTAAACTGTTTACAATAAAGCCACCTTGGCAAGAGGCAAGAGTTGTATCTGGATCTTCCTGTTTGTAGTTTCACTTTCTTCAGAAAATTTCAACTTGGCTTTATGGATTATCAACACGAGTATCTCTCCCCTACCAGAAAAAAATGGTCTTGCCTTTGATAAAAATTTTGTACACTATACCACATCCCTGAAAATGCCCTTACTAATGTTGCTTTCAATAGTTCAACACTGTTAGAAGACTAACTCTTGTTTTGTTCTCCAGCAACGTTCATCCTGCAGCATCCAATACCCATGTTGACCTACCGGCAACGAGATAACCTTCAATCGTCAACGACAATAAGCTGCCACTTTCCATACATCCCCACTATTTCGTCAAGCCTTATTCATTAATAATCAACAAGTGCCGGTCTGCTTTTAAATGTCAAGATGGATCTTCCTACTTTAACTCTCCTTAATCGGTATCAACCGATGGCGAGAGGGTCTGAGTAACATACAAGAGTTAACTTATCTTTGAGTGACAAAGTCGTCAGCTGGTTGAAATGAAAACTGCAAATTCTCATCATGTGCATGGAAATTCCCTCCCCTAAAGTATACAAATGAGAAATTTACTGCAACGTGGTTCCCTTAAATTTGACCCTAAAAGAATTCAAGGATGCTAAAACAATATTAAACGTGTTCACGGAATCTGGGCGTTAAGAACACATCTCAAGGGTTAAAATAAACATTTTCTCATTAATACTGTTATTACTCATATTGCACTTAAGGACTTAGATCAGAGTGCCATGTAAAATAATACCAAATCTACATGATTTGTCATGACTACATTATATATATATATATATATATATATATATATATATATATATATATATATATATATATATATATATATATATATATATATATATTATATATATATATATATATATATATACATATATATATACACATTTTATATATATACATATATATAAATTATATATATATACACATGCATGTATGTACATATGTATGTATGTACTTTCAACGAACACTTCAAAAAGTAGTCTACAAATGGTTCTTCGTTTTATGATAAGCACAAATTCACTTTGCTACTGGATATGTAGAACAAAGTACGTTTGCAACACTGAATGTTTTATTTTCCTGATAACTTTACTCACGCAAAACAAAAAATAAAAGACCAGAGTATGTGTAGAGACAAACTTCTAATTCTAGTCCTGGTAACACAAATTACCATAAACGAGAACAGCTGAAAATATACCCTTCAAACTAACTGATGTGGCTCTTGTTTTAGGGATTCAAATGAAGTCATTCCTTTTACCATCATCACATTCATCGTTGAGAGAGAGAGAGAGAGAGAGAGAGAGAGAGAGAGAGAGAGAGAGAGAGAGAGAGAGAGAGAGACTCTCTCTCGTTTTAACGAACTCCATCAATTCTGACTCTAATTTGGCTACTTTCTAATAGCAATCAGTCTAAATATAATTTCTTTGGTTAGGACAAGTCAACGTAACTAGAACTGATCCACCAAAAGCAATCATTCTAATCAGAATGTATTCTTCATTACAGGCGATTTTGCTCGTTCACTCTGAATTAGTCCTTTTATTTCCATTCATTTGTTTGCAATTTAATCCGATTATTCATTTGTTTTCCTTTTCATCTATTCAAGTGGAGACCGATTAGCAGAGAAACTTGTGCTTACCTGCTCACGGTTTACGGAAACCACAAGAAGCAGAAACGAAAAAGAATGTTAACTGAATCATGAATGAAGGAAAACGGTCGCAGGGACAGAATGCAATACCATAATATCAGCAAGGGGACAAATAATCACTAAGCCAGCAATTCGAGGAGAGGCAATCTTCTGGAAGTACAGTTTATGTTAGAAGTGGAGAACTTAGGTGCTGAAAGGTAGAATAAGAGGAATAACCACCCTTCAGCTCGTTAGGACAACGGTCATAAGAGAAAAATGAAAATGACAGAAAATCGCCACCTCGAAGGAAGATACTAAAATAGTAGTTATAAGAGAGAGAAACTGAATGGAACAATGGCCAAAACAGTAGCTGTACAATAAGACAATGGCTGGAGCAAGACTTAAAACAGTGGCTAAAAGAAACTGAGGTCAAATGGAACAACGACCAAATCCGTAACTATGATGGAAGACCGACTTACTACTACACAGGTCAAAATAGTGTATAGAGATAATAAACACTAAATGGAACATTGTCCAAAGTAGCGTCCGAAATAGTATCTATATAACATCTACACTAAATGGAACAAGGACCATAATAGAAAGCTTTACACAAAATGGAACAGCAGCAAAATTGTTAACAAGCAAAAAAGCGCCAGCTCAGAGGAAAATAGCTCATATAATAATCAGAAAAAAAGTCACACAAGAGCCGGCGTCACACCAAAGAGGGGAAGAATCTACAGTATAATTAAGGACGGGGTCAGTGATTAGATGATTTGTTACAGAGAGAGAGAGAGAGAGAGAGAGAGAGAGAGAGAGAGAGAGAGAGAGAGAGAGAGAGAGAGAGAGAGAGAGAGAGAGAGAGAGGCAATATTCTAATCTGGAACTGACCACTAACGAAAAAGAATTTAATGGGCTTTCTTCGCAAAAAAATATATAAGTAAATAAATGAATAAATAAATGCATAACTCATCTGCCTACAAATTTATTTCTTACTTTGAAGAGCCAAACTTTTCCCATGGCTTTTATCACAGGAAATCCGACGAAAAGAAACACCTTTACTAGGCTATTTCTTACTTTTAAAAAACCAACTTTTCCGATGCCTTTCCATTAACAGAAATTAGACGAATATCGGAATGTTCGCCGTAGAATTTGCTGTCTGCATTCAGTCCACGAGTGAAAAGTAAAATATCCCCGATCTTTACCTTTTTTTTTTTTTTTTTTTTTTTTTTTTTTTTTTTTTTACTATTATGAATAAAACTCGTGCATGGGACTCGTTTCTTTTTGTATGCTACCCCCTCACTTTTTAAAAGGAGAGCTTCGGGTAAAAACGCAGTAGAAGCCATGTAATTGTATACCAGCTCTTTAACTCGAATTAACTCATAATTTAACATACAAGTAACAGTACAGAAATATGATTACCTGGTGATTAAAATCGTCACACTATAATTTTATCCAGATTCTGCAGTCCTTAGACTCCACGTAAACAATTATACAGTATAGGGAAAAAACCTGGCTTAAAAAATTCCGCACTTTTAAAACAACAACATTCTATTCCTTGTAATTAATTGCCTTCGGTACTCGAAGAATGCACGCTTTAATGCAGGCAAACAATTTTGCTGACTTTCATTTTGCCTAGATCAATTAATGCAGACAAATTACATAACATTTCTTCATCTTTGTACTCTCACCTGAATTGTGATGACATAAAATGATCACTGGAATAGAAATTACTTCAGATTTTACTTCAGTCTGAATTAGATGGAAATCTAAAGCAATTTCATTTCAAACATTTTATAAAAGTTTTCTCTCTGATTTACGGTAAAATTTAGACAAAATATATTCAGTTACAAAGCAATATTTAATACCTGGACTACAAGAAAATGAAATGTAAGAAATTTTCAAGATTACTGAATTACAAATTTATATGTACACACACACACACACACACACACACACACACACACACACACACACACACACACATATATATATATATATATATATATATATATATATATATATATATATATATATATATATATATATATATATATATATATATATATATATATATGTATATATAATACAGATACTGTACATTCATCTGAATACGATCTAAAAAATAAATACTGAATTACGAAAAATACGTTTATCTTTGCCTTCGCATCTGACTGAAAAATGAAAAATATATATTCTGCAACACAGAAAATTACAAAAGTTAAAAATACTGAGCAAAATATACTTTACTTGTATAATTATGAATAGGACTGCGGTATAAATAGAATAACGGAGTAACAAATTAATTTTGTACGCTTACCTAAATGAAGGAGAGATTTTAAAAAAATACTGAGTCTCCCGCAATGTTCAGGCGTTGCTCATTAAACGGAGGAAATAACTGTGACAATGAAAGCTGAAAGACTAATGGATACGCCTCTTATAAAATGACAAGCGTAAGACAACTACGAGTAGAATGGCAAGGAAACCTCTGCAATGTCCCGGTGGATACGAATGTCACTCGGATTGAACCTACAAACCTAAACAGGTATCACCTGAAATATTTTATATCCATCTATTCTTACAAGAATAATAAAATCATCTCTTCAAAAGGGAATAAAACTAAACTTCAATCCTTACCTTCAATAGCAAGTCATAAATGGGGAGATAACAAAATACGTGATAACATGAATCCACTTGAATTCAATTAAAAGGAATAAAATTAAACTTCAATCCTTACCTTCAATAGCAAGTCATAAATGGGGAGATAATAAAATACGTGATAAAAAAAAAAACGGAAAGGATAACGCCACTGGACACAAGGAAAACTACTTCATGGCATAAAGCACCAAAACACCTGTTAAATTTAATCTGGCAAAAGTCGCCTCTCCTTGTATTTTTCATTCAAAAACATTCCACGAGAGAGAAAATCAACAACAATCACAGATAAGGAAATCAAATCACAAAAGCAAAAGGATATAATCATCCATAAAGGAAAGCTGAGAAAGCCGTCTGCAAGGGAAAGTTACGAGAACCGTGCTCAATGGAAAGAGAAGAAAGCCATCCACAAAGGAAAAAGAAGAAAGTTATCCAAAAAGGGAATCGATGAAAGCAGTCCACAAAGAAGAAAGCCATCCACAAAGGAAAGAGAAGAAAGTTATCCAAAAAGGAAATCGATGAAAGCAGCCCACAAAGAAGAAAGCCATCGACAAAGGAAAGCGAAGAAAGCTATGTAAAAAAGAAAAAGAAAGCAATCCACAAAGAAAGAGAAGAAAGCCTTCCACAGAGGAAACGGGAGAGAGCCATCCACAAAGAAAGAAGAAAGTTGTCCACAAAGGAAAGAGAGGAAAGCTATCCAAAAGAACGAAGAAGAAAGCCTCCACAGAGGAAAAAGAAGAAAGCCCTCCCTTAGGGAAAAGAGAAGACAACCATCACCAAAGAAAGGAGGAGACAGACGTCACCAATGAGACGAAATCGTCCACACAGGAGGGAAAAGAAAACCGTGTCCACAAAAAAGAAAAAAAACAACCTCCCACAAAAAAAGGAGATGGACGAAATCTAACAATGGAAAAGAAGAAAGTGGCCGAGGGAGAGGAACATTTTTTCAAGAAAGCTCCCCCTCCTAGAGCTGGCTAGAGTTGCCATTCACCAACGAATCAGGTCCAGTGATCGAAATCCATTAGGCGCCAAGCACTAAAAAAATGACTTTAACATTTACTCTGAACAGCCCTAGATCCAAAAGACGCAAAGAATATATATATAAGAAAACTAAGGGTAGACTAGGGATACGAGGGGAAGACAAGACATGGGAGAACTCAAGAAACTAGCGGCTTTTCCACATAAAGAATGGCTTGAGAGATTTTCGTTTTTTTCCTCTCCCTTTTTCCTTAGTTAATGCAGGCGAGACTGACATCTAAAGAAAATATAAAATAAAGAGAGAAAAGGAAAAGGGTAGGAGAGAAATTATATTACAAAACGAAGCGACTCAAAATCTTTGCAAAGGAATGATTTTGTAATCAAGAAAGACAATAGGCAGCAAGAGACTTTTACAACTTGGGAATGGAAGTGACGATACAGAACTACCCTGTCGACAATGTCAACAGCACTGTTTACTTGACTAATGGTAACCAAAAAAAAAAAAAACTACCAAAAGGACATATCTGCAAGAATATTGGATTTATGATTTAGTATACATATATAAATGTGCATAAATAAATAAATAAAATAAATATATATATATACACACACACATATATATTAATATATATATATATATATATATATATATATATATATATATATATATATATATAGAGAGAGAGAGAGAGAGAGAGAGAGAGAGAGAGAGAGAGAGAGAGAGAGAGAGAGTAGCCTTAGTAGCCTATTGGTAAGCGTGAAGTAACTAACAAGCACAATTAAAAGACCGAACAATAAAAACAACAGTGACAACGATGATGATCATGAAGATATTCTCTCCTGTTTACCCGCAAATACAATGCTCGGATGAGACAGTAAATCGATCAACACGAGCACTTAGCGACTTTCACTTAACGCTCATCAACGACAATGAGCTTAAACTCTGAACGAGGAAAAGGTTGGCTCCCACGGACTCAAAATAAAAAGATGACCTCATACATTTAACTTATTTTGCCTCGAGAAGAGGCTAAGAAATCCAACTTGTTGCTCTTCTGTAATGGAAGGTGGTGTTTTTGTTTATAAAGATATGTCGGTGAGATATGCGAATCCCTTAAACAGAAACCAATTAAGAACTTTGAATATTTAAAATTTTCTACAACGAACCAAGGGCAAGTCCCCAGAAAAGAAAACGAAGTGGTGCTGAGTTAAGAATGCTGACACGGGTAAAAAAGAACAGTCCCAGCTACAGTGTAACATGGGCTAGTCAGATCAGAAGAATATGGGCTGGCAAAAAGACAAAAATATCATCATGCGATTTTGAAAAAGTTGATGGCAGCACACTAAAAATTATACGAACCAACAGTCAGTATCCAGAGTGGAGTGTTTTATTTTATCAGCAAACTTCCAGTGACCAGTTCTGTAGTGTTGTAAGCCAGATACCAGAGGATATCATCGGGGACTCTGAGAAAGGGATAGGGAAGGAGAGGTGGGGCTCTGCCTTCAGACATGAGAACTTACCATTCCAATATGGGAGCAGCAAAAAGAAGAGACGACCTCATCCCCGTACCGTATCCAGACCAAAGAGATAGGGTCAACTTAAGGTTAACGTCATAACCATACAGAAGTATTCATACGAACTGTAAGGCACCAGGACACTATTCTCACAAAGCTTAGGTCTCTTAACGAAAGATTCATAGTTGTGTATTGTACTTTTATTCTTACAGTTATCTTGTTGTTTCTCACCCTTGATATCCTCGCAACCTCACATGTACTAGGCAGATAATTCACCTAGGGAGCGTCCGTCAATTTTCTTTCACTTACATTCATCAAACACCCTCAACGTCCCAAGTCTCTCGGGAGGATGGAGAGAGAGAGAGAGAGAGAGAGAGAGAGAGAGAGAGAGAGAGAGAGAGAGAGAGAGAGAGATACTGGGTTAACAAAATAACGTACTGTATAAGATAAATAGAAATGCCCCAAACATCCACGAAGCATACATGTACTCGAGTTGAAGTACTGGCACAGAATAAGTAAAGTGGAGTGACGTACTCCTGACGATGTTTTCGTATAAGTGTATGAACCGGCTAAGTATTTTTTTTTCTGCACAAGGGGTTAAACATGTAGTGTATTCAATATTTTAAATGATATGTGACAATGGTCGCATTCTTGTTCTTCCCTGAAGACGCTTCTTGAAGATAATGGAATATTGCACAAATAAAACGCAAACAATACCTATGCCCATATAAAATATTTTTATATTAAAGAGTCGAAACGCTTAGAGGTAACTGTTTGGAGAGAGAGAGAGAGAGAGAGAGAGAGAGAGAGAGAGAGAGAGAGAGAGAGAGAGAGAGAACGCAACGCTACCTAATTTGGTCTGAAATGAACCATTAAACAGTTCTCACAGGACATGCTCACAGATCCCTCCGCATCAGTATGTGTTCTGGGGTTCTGTAATTACACCACTTAGGTTAAACCAAGAATGAATAATCACTGTTGCTTATCCTTTTCTCCGTCTCCTGCTGAAAGATATTTTCTGTACCGTATCTATATATTACGGTGAAACCTTTACGATGCTGGCTCGCAACCAATAATGGACAACATGATTTTTGGTCTCCTCTCCACTCCCAACCTCTTTTCCCTCAACTGCTTCCTTCAGACACAATTCACCACAACTCATGCTCAGATGATCCAAATCTTCCCAAACTGCTTTCTCATTACCTCTCGTTCTTGCTCGAGAGTGTGAAGCTCTAATGCATTTGATTCTCAATTGCGCACTGGATTGGACAAGACGAAACTTGGTGGAATATAGTGTTTACAGGAAAAACAAAATCCGTCCGCTATGCGAAACACATTTTCAGCCTTTCATAACCAAGACTGAAAATCCCACAAAATTTTTTCAGTAAATGTCGGGACAGGTTTTCATGATTCCAACCAACACACTAGACAGTGACCACAATTTTTTCCTCTTACAGCAAGTGGGCTATTTTAATTATTCTGCCAACTGACGTCTCCTCAGTAAAAATTAATAATAGATACTATTCCAGTATTATTATTATAGTAATAATATTGCTATTATTAATAAATGTTCTCATCTCATACAGAATCAGACATGATACACACAGAGAAATACAGAGGTAACACTACTTTACTATATGGAGGGCTGACATCGCATAAGAATCACATAAGCCTAACCAATAGCAATTCATAAAATTGAGCACAGAGGTGAAAACAAACCTCAAGTAACCATCCAAACGACCAAAAACCTTCCCTGAAGACAAAAGCAGAAACAACACAAATGGGAAACTCCTACAGGATGTGGAGTCGGGCTTACATCAAAGAAAATGAGTCTTGAATAATGTAGCTTCGCCAAGGCCATAAAATCGCCCATTTACGGTCAATAAAGGAGATATAAGCAAGGGATAAATGGGAGCATCAAAATCTCACCTTTCCCACGTCCTTACAGAGTCTTCGAAGTGATTGAGTTTGAGAGGAAGAAACTACTGCATCGCCACACTAAGTCATTATATATATGTGTATATATATATAATATACACACTACACACACACACACACACACACACACACACACACACATATATACATATATATATATATATATATATATATATATATATATATATATATATATATATATATATATATATATATATATATATATATATATATATATATATATATATATATATATATATATATATATATATATATATATATATATATATATATATATATATATATATATACATCCGGCAGCAGTAGGTGAGGGATATAATCAATAAATCAACAAAAGGCAGGCTTCCTACACATCACAAGGCACCTGCTTTTAAAAGGGGAAAATCGACGGTATCAAGGAAACTTTCACCAAAAATTTCGAAGGAAGGGTGACCAAACTGCACTTAAAAAGTACAACCCCATCGAACCAAGAGAGTGGGGGGAAATTAAAAGAGTGGGTATTAACCTGGGTGGAAGTCAGGGATCTTTAGATTTCGGGAACTTGATTGCCGAAAAAAATTTTTGCCTTATACACAATTTTGTTGATTATACAGGAAAACATGGTAACAAATTATACTGATACAACAATAACGTACATTCTAAAAAATAAGATTCAGTATTAAACAGTACAACCTATCATTGTAAAATGCCCTAGCCACATAAAAAATCGCTCAGTAGAGCTTTTACTGCTTGGCGACTAATAGGAAAACTCTGGCATGAGTAAACGATGCAAATACCTTACACTTACTTACGAAAAGAATTTTGATGGGTCTGATACCTTCTCTTAGAAAAACAAAATTAATCCACTGAACAGTTATTTATACATACATGAATATACAAGAACTAGACATGGACAACAAAGTGAAAAATGACATACAGTACTTGAATATTTGACGCGTACTCTTTGGGAAAAAAATAAGGCAAAAAAATGTCAGAAATTTACAGATAAATGATGAGGTTATCTTCTGGAATTTAAAATCTCAAATTTAGGCATGGCAAGAAGGAGTTTTAACCACACACCTGAATTCTGAAAGAGAGAGAGAGAGAGAGAGAGAGAGAGTGAGTCTACTATTTGTCCAGTATTTAAAAAAGGTACTTTTTAATCGATCATACCAGTTTATCCATACCAAGGATCTACCCACATCTTAGGAGGAATTAAAAAACACAACGATCAGTTACTTATCTTAACCAATCTCCTACTTTTACATTCCACACTTTTTCTATCCAAACATCCAACCTTCGAGGATGTTTCTGACTTAACCTTCCAAATTTCTAATAATCAATCTCGATTTGCTGCTTCATTTGCTCTTGCTGTGATTTCTAAATGTCATGACAGAAATCGAGTCAAGCCACCGACCTACAAAAATAAGACTGTTCTTTTAACTCTGCTCCTGTCATTCGAAATAAAACAAACTTACATTTCCACCGACGTTATCTGATATGGAAATTTGTGTGCCTCATCTCTCAGCAACCAGACACGTCAGATTGTTAGAACTCTGCTTAAAATGAGATAGTTTCATTAAAGCACCCGGATAAGATCATCGAGAGTTGAGGGATATTTAGAACATCTTTTCATCTCTGAAATTCAACACTTACTCTGACCACCATCCCAGTTTGTTATTATTATATTACTATTAAAAAGTTTTACCAGACTACTGAGCTGATTATCAGCTATCACAAGGTTGGCCCGAAGGATTTGTTTTTATTCACATTTTTTTTATATATGGAGTTCAGTGCATTCATCCGGAGTATTTTTGTCTCTTCTTGAAGGGAATAAAACTAAAACCGTTTCCTCGAGTAACTTACCCGGCCGGCTTTTCACATTTTCCTGGCCATTTTCGTTTCATTAACACATATTCATTTCCTCGGTTAATAATCCAATTAATGACCCTTTACGATCGGGGCACATGTACGTCAGGGCTTCAAGAGTAACGTGATAAGGTAACTATCGATTAGTATATAATACCTGTATTTTCCCTTTTCCCGGAAGGTCTTCTTTACAAATAAGAGCGCCTTTTCCAAATGGACCCTTCAACGGCTGCACACAGATATATAGTAAAAAAAAATGAAAAAGTCTGTGAAACTCGACCACATCAGTCAGCTTCCTTAAAGGTTAAGAATGACAGTGGTGATAGCGATGGTGGTTACAACTAAAAACTACGAGTTTCCGTAGTTTTAGCTTCCTGTAAAAGAAAACTATTGAGATGGCTATTTGTCAGTCGGTCCGCACTCTTTCTGTCCGCCCTCAAATCTTGAAAACTACAGAGGCTAGAGAGCTGCAAATTGGTATGTTGATCATCCACCCTCCAATCAACAAACATACCAAATTGCAGACCTCTAGCGTTAGCAGTTTTAATTTTATTTAAGATTAAGTTAAAGTTAGCCATGACTGTAAGTCTGGCACCGCTATAATGTCAACACAGGCCACCACCGGTCGTGGCTGAAAGTTTCATGGACCGCAGCTTAGAGTTTCATGGGCCGTGGCTGCGAGTTTCATACAGCAATTTACGCTGTACAGACACCTACATTGCGCCGAAGAAACTTCGGTGCATTTTTTACTTGTTTGGTTTAGCAATAACTCATATTCTGTAATTCGTAGAAATCGTTAGTGTTATGAAGGCCAAAGGCAAAGCGCTGGGATCTATGAGGTCATTCAACCATGAAAGAGATACTGAGAATAAAGGTTTTAAAGATATATAACAGGAAGAAAACTTCGCAGTTGCACTATAAAACAACTGGGAGAGGGTGGTGGGGTGGACAGTAGGGTGGAAGAAAGATAATATGATCGGAGGTACAGTAAAAGGAATAAGAGGGATTGCAGCCAGGGGCCGAAGGAAGGCTGCAAAGAACCTTATGTAATGCCTACAGTGCACCGTGTGAGGTGCTCTGATGGCACTAGCCCCACCTCTCCCCCGGCCCCACGGGTACTTCTTTAGTGCTATGGCATCACAACCCTAATTAATAAATCCCTTAAGAACCATAGGACCTTGAAAACATACTAGAAAACATACTATTCAATCGCCTATAGCAACATTAATCAACTTTATCGTCTGCACAAAAGCCATCCATTTCTGACCCAACCTTCATCACTGTAGAAGCTGGAGATTCGTCCACTTTCCTCGTCGTCTCCGGAAGTCCTCAGATAATTAATTGACAAGTTGTGTACTCTCTTTTGTTTTGCGTCGGTTCAACAGCCAGTGTTATCATCACGGCTGTCATGAACGAAATCATAATTTCCCCGACCCCAACTCCTCTAAACTGTGAACACTTTTAAAGGATAATTAATGCATTTATTATTTCTAAATAAAATAATTAACTATTAAACTACCAAAGTATTATTCATTAAAATCAATTAACTGAAACCCAACGAAAAATGACAATATAATAAAAAACGCGATATTATTCTGATGTACATACTGGGGATTATAGCATAAATACCAGAAGCCTTCTGCATTAAAACGAAGTAACGTGCACGGCAACCGCCCCCAAAAAAATCTGCACGTATACTTTTCCAAGACAATTATCTGAATGAATGTATTTGTACAATTATCTGAACGAATGTATTTGTCGAATGTTGAATAACCATTAAAATGGACACAAAAAATTGTTTGGATCCAGTCTCTCCTTCTCCCCTTCTTCAGATGAGATAGCACTTCTTTCCTCCGAACCTTTTTCAATTAATTACCTCCAATCATGTATCTTTCACATACAATTACGTACAATTTAGGCCTATAGGCCAGCAGGATACAGAGGCTTAATAGACGTCTCCGTTAGGCTTACGCAAAGGCAGACTTTATAGAGTACTGGACTAGAACATTATATTTTTCGCAATAATTTTTTTTTTTGTCATTAAGAGAGAGAGAGAGAGAGAGAGAGAGAGAGAGAGAGAGAGAGAGAGAGAGAGAGAGAGAGAGTTTTGATCTCTATCGTTCAGGCTGACAACTTCGTCTAATCTATTGTAGGCGAGCTTTCCAAACTCGAGGGAAATTCTGATGATGTCCAGATTCGGGGACAGTTGGTGTCTACGTGTCATCAACTGCTTCATAATTACGGGACGCAAATCACGAATCCAAAACCCTTTTTTCTTCCTAACAGTCCGTGAGCCAGCCAACGAACCCCCTCCCCCCCCCACCTAGGGATTTTTTGCAAACCTTGGTTTCTATCCTGTTTAGAGTCCACAGATTCAGAACCTGCTTGTTGACCACCTCTCCTTTGGGGCTTTTGGATGATAGAAACAAAATTCGAAACACTTTTACAATAAAAATCGATTTAAAATAATGACGTAATTTTGGTTAGATGTGCATGGATTTATGCTCTGTGGCAAGCTGAATTCAATGGTGCTATTTGTTTTACAGTAAAACTAATTTATGATATTGTAAACTGACTTTAAAAGCTGATTTTTCATTTTGGGAGAAAACTACATGATTGTATTTGTTCTATATTTTCCAGTGAAGAGACAGAATAATCAAGCCTTATTTTGAAATTAAAACTTCTGTAGATATCTTTTATCAAATAAGCTACATTCAGCGTTATATAAAGGAGTAAACGGGTGCGGTAAAAAAAATATCAGTAGCGATCTCGTAGTCAACTAGAGGAATATCAGACCAAGAGTCATAATTACACCTCCTCCCCTAACCCAGGCGCCCCCCCTCCAGTTTTTTTTACAATTTTTCTGTTTATCTTTGAAATCTATAGAATCAAAATCATTTAGTTTACCATTATGATCTTGGTGATTTTGAACTGCTAGAGTCAGAGTTCAAAATGGTGCAACTTTATAATACTTAAATTATGATAACCAAGTTACATATTATTCATATATAATTTATATAATATGCTATTTTAGTACGTGCTTGAAACATATTCATATATTTCTTTTAACACTATAATCTATATTACAATTCTTAACAGGTGACCTGTTAATCCTGAGTTCGATATAAAAACCATTGATTTATCGTCTTATGTACGAAAAATGTCATTTTAACAAGGAATTTTATAAGCAAAAATATCTTTTGTTCACTTACTATCCACCACATCTGGAAGAAATTCTTGTTCAGCTAATACAATGTCCATTGCAAGAAAAAACATTAAAGCAATATTTTAACAATTTGAAATCAAACGAACACTAACAGAAAATATAAAAAGGAACCATACTTAGTGTATTCCAAGTTTTCCTCTTCATAAACAAAAGTCTAAAAAATGTTCAGCCTCTACTTCAGAATGACCCTCCTCATCTGGTATGTTAATTCTTGAGGCATTAAAGAACCGCTACACCAACGATACTATAAACCATCGTTGACTCTGCACCAACCATGTCCATTAGGAGAGGGTAAATCAGGATGCTGTTCATCTGCCTTATTCCAGATCAGCTTGATAATGAGCTCTTCTCATGTGTTCTGTTAATGACGTCTGGCATGGAGGTAACAAACTTATGTCAAAGTCACCGTTAGACGAAAGGACTCCTGATGTTGGGATGAAGCGCCGTAGGAATATTTTATACCTTAGCTTGTTTACTGATGTTTCATTAAGATTATCTCTAAACATGAGGCAAATGAAATGTTTAAGTTCAAGGATCGTTTTTTCCTCTATATAAGGTGTTTTTCCAAAGTTTGTGAATGTATCTACAAATTGTGCATACTTCTTCAAAAGTCTTCATGGCAATAATTTCCCTTTTCCTGACAAAAGTGGTAACTGTATCACAGCCAGCATATGCGTGTAAGGATGGCAATGCATCACACTTTCCAATTCTAGCTTTTTAACACTTTCTTCACATGAACAGAATGTCTCTGGTTACCTGTGCCAGTGTCAAATAAAACAGCTGGTTTTATTCTCTGTGAAAACTTCATAAGAAGAACGAAGACATCATTATCTGGAGACCTGATTATAATACTATGGTCTTCTGAGGTCGATTTACTACTATCAGTCAGGTGCAGAATTATTCTCGTGTCAGCCTCTTCTTGTGAAGAATAGAATTTTCCTCTAACTCCAATACTGACACCATCATTACTATCAATGGAAGTACTGTACACCGTTCTTCATAAACAAAATTAATGTCCCTGTTTTCAATTTCTTAGCAAATTTTTCTCTTCTGAATCAATTTAAAAGAAGGTTCAGTAATTGTTTTTCTTTTTATTTTCATTGTTAGAAAGGAACTCTTTCCAGTTGTGAGGTACCTTAGTTACTCCTCCACTTCTCGAATAACACAACTTCTCAAATAACTCTGTCCAGACCCTCTTCTGTGTCTTTCAATGTTCTTAATAGTCAACACGTTTTACATGGGGTAACTGATCAAAAACTTTTTCAGACAGCTGTTCAAACGTAGTTCGTATTCCAACTAAAGCTTGTAATAAGGTATTTCCATCAATGATGAAGGAGCTCTGGAGAAGAGGTGGCTTATTCCGAAGTTTTCATCCACACCATAAACATGGAAGAATTTTGCTCTATTAGTTTTACCTGGTAAACCATCAGCAGTTGCTACAGATCATGGAACTGGACCTAAAGGGTAACTCATGATTTTTTGTCATGTCTAGCTTGTGATTCATTGCCAGAACTGTTATTTGTCCCAAAGTACTTCTTTCTGCCTTTATGTTTTTAATCTTTTTATCCTTATTCAACACTTTTACAGACTTGGAAATTGCTCAACATGTCTTCAGATTCTGACGCTTAATAGAATCACAAAAATGTTTATTCTTATTAACAAGCGCCTTTTCCATACTGTTGTGCAATCACGAGATCCTTTTCAGCTTCTGGTGGAGCTGGCGCTCCAGATAATAAACAGTATAAATAATTGTAATCTTAAACTTTAAATGCATTCATGAAATTCTTAATTGCATCAATTGTGGGCCTGACATAGGTTTCACTTTTTTGAATTTCTGATGTTCTCAGATCTTTTATTGAGCTACCTATTTCACTCAAACCTATTAAATCAAGTATACTTTCAACATATTCAGATCTTCCATTTCGTGTCATGCACCAGCGCATATATGCAGAATAATTTCTACTTAATGCAATAACCCGACAAGATGTTTTGGCATGTTTGCTAACTGTTTGTTCTATAGTGATATCAACAGCATTCCCGTTGGAAGGTACCTCTGATCTACTGACACTTGAAACTATTCCGGCTTAGAATCCATATTCAAGAGGGTTAACATATAAAAAGTAATATACCTTGCACAGATGTCGTGGTCGTAGAAAAAGGAAGACTGATATATAACTGGGCCAAACATGAAATGTGTAGTTCAAAGCTGCTCTCTTTACTGGCTCTTTGAAATCTGAGTAGAGAAGGGCTCTGTCCATATAGTCTAACCAAAATTGGGCAGTTTTACCATGCTTATCATTACGAACTGCATCTCTGAGGGGAAAAAGAATTTTCACTTTGGCTTGACTTTGTCTATTGCTATTTGTACGATCTCCTTGATGGGTTTATCTGAAAGCCTTTCTGTAAGACCATATTTTTATCTGAAAACATAGGTCCTTCTGAATCCTCAAACTTTCTCATTAATAACCTTTCCAATGCCTCAGGAGTGATTTTATGTACATGTAAAGCTCTAATGTAATGACTGCCTGAATCATGGATTGTCGAGCAAAATATAGTTGGGATTTATTAAATATATCTTCAAATCTCTCATTGTCATTTCCCTTTTGCTTTCTTATTTCTTTCTTCTTATAAGATGTTTAGGAAGGAATATTCTGAGACAGGTCCGTATTCTCTCTTCCTTGTCATCATCGCAACGCACAATGCAGGACAAACCACTAGTCTGGGAAGGGTGTGTTTTTTATAATTTTTCGGAGTTTAGTTTAGCAGGTTTTTCGTGCTTATTAACTACACGTCATCCTAAACTTCAGTCATATACATTAAAGTATTTCATGCAGAAAAAGAGAGGTACATACACCATCCTAATAAAACTACTACTACTTTGATATTAATGACTCCGCTTTGTTAGCTGCTGAAAAGTATATAAAACATAGCATTCGCATGCAGTGCCCATGCGATGAATGTCCCATAATTTGGTCACTCAAAAGCAATCTTCAAGCAAGATACAGTGGTTGTCAATATGGCCCACAACCTAAAAATATTTCTAAAATATAGAAGCAATCAAAACCACAGAATAGTAAAGAGATATAAACGAGTAAACCTAATAATGAGGCTAGTGTTTTGACGGCAATCAAGAGACGTTATGTTACCCAAAAATAAAGTAATAACATTCAATTACATTCTCATACCTTGGATTTTGCTAATCCTCCATTCACTAATATAATACTAGCCATCTACTAATAAGAAGCACAAAAGAGACCGAGCCAAAGTTCTTTTATCATGCAATCTGAAAGTGATGTTTTTTATTTATTGACCAAAACAGTTTTATGTTACTGGAAAAAAAGGACAATATGGTGTTATTCTATTTCCATATTTTTTTTTTTTTTTTTTGGTATTTACCCCCTTATTTTACCACTCTTAATATATGATATATTATGGCAATATCACTGGGTTGCCATTTCAACGGAAACCAGATAAAAACAATTAAAAGCTATTAATTGTTCCGATATCACCAGACTAGCCTATGCAGAAATGAAATATCAATAGCAGCTCTAGCAAAATTAAGTGCTATTATTAAGAAAAGGAAGATTTTTGAGCTGTCTGAGAGCTTGGAATTGAAAGTAACATCAAAGTTTGGCTAAACAATGCATTGTTCTCGAAATATAACTATACTGTCTAACAAACTTGTCAGGATTCAGATAATTCGTTATGAAACATCAGAAATTATGAAAATCAACTCACGATTCCAAATCTATCAACAGCCACATAAAGTCACAGAAAATACAGAAAGATTCCCAATCCTTGCAAAAGAAGCAGCATATTGAAATTCAGAATCACTGATGCCAATTTTACCAGGTCAGTAAATCACAAATAAAGAAAACGGAACCTTCAGTGGCATACTATAACCTCTCTTTGTGGTTAAACTCTAATATATATATATATATATATATATATATATATATATATATATATATATATATATATATATATATATATATATATATATAATATATATATATATATATATATATATATATATATATATATATATATATATATATATATATATATATATATATATATATAATATATATATATATACATATATATATACATACATATATATATATATATACATATATATATATACATATAATATATATATATATATATATATATATATATATATATATATATATATATATATATATATATATATAAAATATATATATATATATATATATATATATATATATATATATATATATATATATATATATATATATATATATATATATTTGCCGTGACTGTGAACTTAACAATCCTATGCAAAATCTAGCTTATTATATAAAAAAATGGCATCTAAAGAATATACTCTTTCTACCTATTATAATATTTGGTTTATATACATTCCATGAAAGTAGTCACATTAAACGAAAATATCCATACTTTAAAACGAAAATATCCATGGATAGTAAATGTAAAATAGGCTTTTCCTTTAAATACCATGGACTATACTACGATGCGGAGGACGACAGATCATACATGCACGCAAATTTTTATTTTTTATACAACGTCATAACATATTTCAACGAAGCTAACTCATCTAATACTGGAATTGAAGAGACATTTATCAACAAACGATTTCATATTGTTACCATCTTGTCTAAGCATCTCTCTCTTGAAAAGTCCGTCACATTTTTTATAACAATTTGCAAAAAATGTACACTTTAAATAATGGAATGATGTGAATACATGAAAGAATTATCAAGTTTTTCTCCGTAATTACTTAGACAACCGATAACATTAACATGATTACATTGAATGTGCTTTATTGCACCATACACCAATTCATAATGAAATGAATGGGGGAAAACCATTGAATAAAATCATAAAACTAAAATTTATTTCAGCTACAGTTAAAATCTAGAAAATAGGGCCCCGTTCCGCAATACACATTTCAACCATTCGATTATCTATAAAGGTCACTACCAAAATAACTTTTAATTCAATCATTGACGATATGTTGTAATTAATTGTGCCTATGCCTGTGGGAAGCCGAATTTACAAACCCCACAATGAGATTTTCCTCTGGCTGTTTTCCCGTTTTAAACTTTTCATTATTATCGGTGAGCTGTTCACACAATTACATCCCAATGTTTAATATTACATCCCAATATTTAGTATATTTAATTCAATAATACCTGCGATGTCAACATTCGTGTATACACACTACATCTATATCGAATAAATATAACCAAAAATCAATACATGGGAAAATCGTGCAATTCCACAGGAAGGGATTAAAAACTATGATTTTGGAAGTGGATGGTGAACATTAGGGGTTACTACTGATAATAAATAAAACCATCGATATCCACAGCCAACGTGACAAGCGGCAACAATTAAGTTTTAATAAGTACTATGCAATTAAAAGGTTCTCAACGGCAATAGGGAAGAAGCCATGACCTATTCAGATCCAATGAACATGCATGGATCACCAAACAGTGTTACCTCGATTAAGGATTAAAAAAAAATACTCACAGAAGAGGGTAATTAGATGATCTACAGACGGAGGTGCGCAAGGCACAACAGTGAGACCTCAATCACAATATTTTACTCCGAGCTCCATCGTTCATAAGCACCTAGTGCAACCATAATATGATTTCCCTTACGATAAAAATCCGGGTATGCTTAATAACGACAGGGTACAAATCACACTTACTTCCGATATACCATAACAATACTTTTTCATCTGAGGTAACACGAGGTTGGTATCAGTAAATGTTAATCAAATTCGTTAATATATAACTGTACAAGCTTCACCCATTTTAAAACGGATCTAGAATACTAGTTATTAGCTAATCAAAAAAAGATGGCTTTGGGGCGAAGACGAAAACCGGTGAAACATCGATGGAAAAGATATCTTCCTAAGCAGTCGAACCCAAAAGAATATATATATCATGAGAGATATCGAACAGGAAATACTTCTCAGCCACTTCACCGTCGACATGAAACCTCTATTTGTAACAATACTATATAAGGTGGTTGATATAATACGAGAATGCTGTGAACGTGTCCCGTTAATCTAGTCAGTGGATATTTAAACAGACTATTTTTCATGCAATGTTTAAACTCAATTGAAAAAATCTGAAATTCAGTAGCAACAACAAATTTTGAAATGAAGTGAAAAACATAAATACTTAGTAAACTTAAGCAAGTCTTAGAGAGAGAGAGAGAGAGAGAGAGAGAGAGAGAGAGAGAGAGAGAGAGAGAGAGAGTCCTACAACCATAATATGCAACAGCATCCGGCGATAGAAGATGAAGTCTCAATGCCATGAGGAAATTGAGCATAAGGCCATAAACTTCATGCTCTAACCAAGTGCTCTGGACTAGCACCAAGAGGTAAAATGTACAGGAAGTAGGCACTGGTCTCCTGGAAACTGGAGAATGAATCCACCTCACTGCAAACCATTCATCACCAGGAAAATACAGAAGTGATAAACCGCAGTTTATGTTCAATCAAACAAAATTATTTGTTCTCCGCATCCGCATCCGACATTGCGTCAATCATTCTTTACTGGCGATAATGCACGGCATGCGATAATGCGTGACATCATCTCCACTCAATGATAAAAGCATTCATAGCTGTCATTGTTAAAAAAAAAAAAAAAGGAAATACATCAAGATGGAAATGCCATCACAATATGCCACTGCTAACCCATCCAAAAACATTCTCCTAGAGAGAAACTTGCCATTGTAATCTACTTTGAACAACATTGAAATAAATACAAAACAAAACAGTCCTTGAACCTAAAAAGTAAATGTACGCTAGTTTACACTCATCTTACAAAGGAAAGGGGAAGAAAAAGAACTGAATTAAGCCATGGAGGAAAATCTCTGTGAAAGTCGCTTCTTTTAGTTGTTATCCTTGATGCTGAATCAGCTGCCGCACCTATCAAACCGCCGCGCAGCCCTATATCAAACCTAACCAGACGCCTCCCGCATTGAAAATGATACACCCAAGGCGTGTTTACTAGTTACACCTATAACACAGCGTAGGAAACAAACAACTGGCAGCGACCGCCCTGCCTCTTCCCAGGCAACACGGCACACGTCAGAATTAATTTCGCCAGAAGTACTGCATGTATACTGCCAACGCGAGGGTCAAGAGATGGGATCGCCCGACTTTCCCTCCGCATTAAAACCCTGATCGTGTTTGCACGCCTTTGTGTTCCGGCGGCTCTATGGTCTCCCTCTAAGGGTTGCTTTTTCATCACATTCTGGGGACGCTTCCGCTGCCACCTTTTATTACACTTCGAACTAACTTATACTGGCAACACGAGGGCGCGCGCGAGCGTACTCACTCACTATATAATATATATATATATATATATATATATATATATATATATATATATATATATATATATATATATATATATATATATATATATATATGTATATGTATATATATATATATATATATATATAATATATATATATATATATATATATATATATATATATATATATATATATATATATATATGTATATACATACACACACACACATAGAGCGTATATACGTGTGAATATGTACAATCGTGAGTGAAAGAAAGGAATCAACAGCCCCTCTATGGCGGATGAGATTAGTGCAAAATGTAAGAAGTATTTTAATCTTCAGCAAAGCCCGATAATAAACGAAACAATTTGTGGTAATCAAAATTTTCAATCTAAACATTAAAACAAAAGATCACTTGCTTTATCACATATTAATATATACACTCACTCCAAACCTATTTGTAATTTATGTCGCTGCATGTAAAGCACGGCAAAAAGACTGGAGCATGTACGTCAATGAATTATATGTTTATACATATACAGTATATATAGGCCTACACATACATACATACATAATATATATATATATATATATATATATATATATATATATATATATATATATATATATATATATATATATATATGCATATATAACAGTATATATACTGTGTATATATACTGTATATATAAATATATACAAGCTGACCAACCCGGCACTGCCCAGGAAAGCTCTGAATGACAACAGATGAACTCTCTCTCTCTCTCTCTCTCTCTCTCTCTCTCTCTCTCTCTCTTTCCTGTTAAAATACCTGCTTCAATTACACTGGCCCGCATTTTTGACATTTTATATTTCACCCCTTCTCACCACCCAATCCTATCAGGGCTGAACTTGCAGTTAAAGAACATTGGGAGAGTTACTATTCACCTCAGCGACCTCGAAAACTATGGATTAGACACTAATATCTGTCATTTTTAACGTCTATTTTTCACCACTTCTCACTCCCACCTTCCTATCGGGGCTGAACTTCGACTTAAAGAGTATCGGAAGTGTCACCATTCATCTCAGCGACTTCTACTATTAAGGATTAGACAATAGTATCTGTCGTTTTCGGTTATTGTTACATGTCACCCCCTTTAGTGCCAGTGATGTCTTAACCCCCCCCCAACAGTATTCTTTTCCAGATAGTAAGTTATGCGTATACCGAAAAGAGGTATGATAAATTCGTAGACATAGTTACTAAGACTACAGGCATAACCAGCGCCGTCTCAGGGAAGCCCTTCCCACCCCCATCCCCTTTGGTGCCCTTTGGTGCCAGTGATGTCTTACCCCCACACTATCTTTTCCAGATAGTAAATCATATGTTTACCAAGTTTGGATGAAATTGCTCAGTGCGTTTTAGAGATATGCTGGAATGTATACACACATACATCCACTTATATATATGTGTTTTAGAGATATGCTGGAACGTATACACACATACATCCACTTGATATATATTATATATTATATTATATATATTATATATATATATATATATATATATATATATATATATATATATATATATATATATATATATATATATATATATATATAATAGACACACACACACACATTTAATACTTGTTATAAGAAGTGACTGGTATTCAGGTATTCAATAGAGGTTGACACAGATTAAGAAAACTTATTGTTCATATTCCCGGTACACATTCAAACATTAAACTACAAATATCTTTTCACATCCAATTCGCTCTACTTCGGGAATATGCAAAGGGGAATTATAATTGATAAATGATTCGGCACCTGGGAGATTTGAACTTTCGACAGTGTGAACCGAAGATTCCAGGGACGGTAACCATTCGGCTGTCAAGAGAGGTTACCGTCCCTGAAGTCTTTGGTTCACACTGTCGGGCGTTCGAATCTCCCGGGTGCTGAATCGTTTACCACTGATAACTCCCGTTCTAGGATATTCCCGGGGTAGAAGGAATTGGATATTAAAAAACTTTTGTAGCTTAATGTTTTGAATATTTAAGATATATTTTGTAGCTTAATATATATATGAATATTTATATATATATATATATATATATATATATATATATATATATATATATATATATATATATATATATATATATATATATATATATGTTAATGTCCACTGGGAATACGAACGGTAATCTTTTTATAACCTCTGCTGAATACCTGATCACAGTCACTTCACATAACAATAAGTATTCGAGCAAGGTAAAAGAACAAAATACTAGAAACACTTCTCTCCTGGAATCTAGACATCGAAAATCTGTAGCTTCTTCATCGAAACATCAGAGATCCTACTTTATATTTACTGCCTCTTAACGGGTTATCTTTTATCTATCTCTTTATTCACGTCTTTTCTTTTTCATTATCTGTGTGGATACGGGAGGAAAATGAAAGCCTAGTTTGTCTATTATATAAGTTGGAGTTCGTTTTGTAAAAAGCGTAAAAGAAAGTAAACGAAATTTCCATGTTATACAAGTAATACGAACGTCACCTTCATCGTGAAAATACCCCAACTATCAACCAGTCACATTGTCTGTCTGTCTGTCTATCTGTCAACTAGCAAATTATCAAAACTGCACAAAATATAGAAATGAAAGTACTAAACAGCATTCCTCAGCAGTCACCCGATTAGCCTGAACATTTCGGAATTACGAAAACCCAAATAAGTACACAAATCTACGGTAAAGGATTTTCACATTTCATTATCTAACGCCTGTCGCTGATAGTATCTTAAAGAAGTATTTTAACGAAGAATCTCGTTCATCTTTCTAGCGTCCTTTACACCTCGCCCTAATAATTTGTTCTTCGGCGTAAGCACAGTAAAGCTAAAGCTGCTGGACATAAATGATGGAAGAGACGAAAATGCATAACATCACGGATCCAAAACTACGGATGTTTACCAAAACCTCTCCAACTATACCACTTACCTTAAGCAACAGGAAGTTCAAATGCCCATACCGGACCACCGAGTTCAGTATTAACGGATGAACCCGCTATCTACAATGAAAAGAAAGATACAGATAAAAACAATCGGATAAAAACTCGAATAGTATACACGCACACACATATACATACATACATACATATATATATATATATATATATATATATATATATATATATATATATATATATATATATATATATATATATATATATCATACTATACGCGTGTATTTATATTCAATATACTCAATATAATCTTCAGTATAGTATACTTCAAAGTAAAAATGCGTGAATGCAGTATTAGACACACATGTTATGTATCTGTAGGCACAGAAGGAAACACAATAAGAATAAATCTTGAATACAAGAGGTTCAAGTCCATCTTGCTATAAAACTTGAATACAAGAGGTTCAAGTCCATCTTGCTATAAAACTTGAATACAAGAGGTTCAAGTCCATCTTGCTATAAAAATTATTCATTTGTAAATATTTTCACAATATTTAGCACAGCACAGAACAAGGACAAAACTAAAAGGTTTCTTTCCTAACTCACGGAAAAGAAATATTTAGAGCAAAAGTAATCACGAACATAATTTACACACACACACACACACACACATATATATATATATATATATATATATATATATATATATATATATATATATATATATATATATATATATATATATATATATATATATATATATATATATATATATATATATATATATATATATATATATATATATATATATATATATAATTCTGGAACTTCAACTGTTTTTCTCTGGAATGGGTTGCCGGCAAAACGCACGACAATATAGTCATTGATACATCCATAATGTAAGCTAGTGAATCATGCATGAACTACCAATGCTGGAAACTCCCAAAACTAGTCGCTTCATACACACACTATTCTGCATGCCCTATGGCGTCCTCGGATCGCTTCAAGCTTGGTAACTGCCCACCAGCTCACCCAGGTGCAGTTGAGCACCATGGGCTGCTGCGGTCAAGAAAAAGGGCCTGAGATAGTAGCCTCACCCCCGAAAGATTTCACGAGAAATCAGTAGGCTGTTACCTGTTCCCACCCCCTCCAAGGCAAGCGGCAAGCAAAGTACATGGTGAAAAAATATCAATGACCATATTATTACGCACACACACAGTATATATAATATATATATATATATATATATGTGTGTGTGTGTGTGTGTGTGTGTGTGTGTGTGTGTGTGTGTGTGTGTGTGTGTGTGTGTGTGTGTGTGTGGTTAAATATGCGCATTTATATTTTTTCACCATAAGTCCTCCTTAACTTGGAGGGGGTGGGACCATGTTACAGCCTTCCGATTTCTCACGAAGGCTTTAAACATATTTAATTTTTTAGAATCCAGTGAATGAATACATTGGAAGAGGGGGAGAAAATCATATATATAAAACACATGAAACAAAATACCTCAGGGGAATGAACAACGCCAAACCAATTCAACAAAGAGATGAATATTACAAACAACGTCCGCATAACATATTTTCGAAATGCTCTCTAAAGCCAAATCCATTGTTAGACAGCCCTTTCATAATTCACCAAATGATCCCTAAAGGCATAACAAATATTAAACGTTCCGATATAGAATTTCCACGACTTCCATTGTTGGTCCTTACTTTCATTTTTGTAAAGGGTCAATATTAAAAAACCTACTGCCGCCACAAATCGTTACTGTTAATGTGTATAGCAAGCTGACCACATTGATCACACATCTCAATTTGTTCCCATATTGGCATGATTGAAAATATATTCTACTAAACTGAACTTTAACACTGTCTGACAGTTCACGACAATGCTGATTAATCAACATGAAATGAAAAACCTCACGGATCACTTTTCTCTCGAAAAGCATTTTTCCACTCGGTGAACGCAAACATATGGCTTACGTCTCAAGAGACGGCTATTAGCAAAGGGCAAGGAAGTATTAGAGGACTTCTTCACGCCTTAGCATCCACGAAGCCCTGTACGCCAAGGAAAACCTTCCATTTTCTACAATACGAAGAATTATTTGCTTTTCCTCAACTTAAACGTCGAGACAGTTCCTCGTTGGGAGAGTCAGTAGAGTTGTCGGCTACCACTCGCTAGGCCCGAGTTCGAGTCTCCGGCCGGCTAATGAAGAATTAGAGGAATTTATTTCTGGTGAAATTCATTTTGCGCTATAATGTGGTTCGGATTCCACAATAAGCTGTAGGTCCCGTTGCTAGGTAACCAATTGGTTCTTAGCCACGTAAAATAAACTACGTCTAATCCTCAGGACTACCCCTAGGAGAGCTGTTAATCAGCTCAGTGATCTGGTTAAACTAAGGTATAATTTTTAAAGGTCGAGACTCCGGTCGCACTCGCCCTTCCCTCCGGTGGTCAGCTGCAGCGGTATATTAAGGAACGTCCCGGTTTCAACCAAAGCATCGATGTCTTCTTCGCCTTGGCTTATCATTTCCTCTAAATCATGTTCCGACCTCTGAGTGGTCACTTAGTATCTTTTTATAAATACCTCTGGACTCAACATGTCATTCAACCTTTACTGGAAATACAACTGTGCATATTCTGAACGTCAAGGGAAAACCTATGATACTTATTCTTTTGACACGATCAGACTTTTGATATCTCAGCTTTAACCTCATAAACGAAACTGACATTCTGAAAGTTTGAGAAAATAAAGAAAAATAACTGCCTCGCCACTAAAAAGCGTATACATGTACAAAACCTCGGTACATTATATATATATATATATATATACACATATATATACATATATATATATATATATATATATATATATATATATATATATATATATATATATATATATATATATATATATATATATATATATATATATATATATATATATATATATATATATATATATATATATATATATATATATATATATATATATATATATATATATTATATATATATATATATATATATATATATATATATATATATATATATATATAGATATATATATATATATATATATATATATTATATATATATATATATATATATATATATATATATATATATATATATATACTCTGATTATTGCATTTCACAGCGAAATTGTGTGTGGGAAAGGCGGACGAGCCCAATCGTGCAGTGCCTTTCCACTGCATTCGAGATTTTATTCGCTTAGCCATCGTCTCTCACCTCGAATAAATGGAGACCGCTTTAACTCATTCTTATTTAAGGATTTCCGATCTCCCGACGGCTATTGAGCGCGTTTCTGGACTCGCAAACCCACAGACGTCCTGAAATGAGTTTCTATTTTCCTGGAATGAGGTCTAACATGGCCCACTGGTCGTGAAAAGTCGCCAATTAGCTAGCTATTTCATCTCGCTTTTCCCTCGTATTTTTACCCTTCTGCTAAAGATGTAGTCTTAAAGACCGAAGTAATTTAGTAATATCGTAATCGATAAGATAATGAAGGCTCCCTAAGGCTCTTTAACCTCATTAAAATACTGCTAACCACCGGTGATACACGATACACTTCGCTGGAGCATGGCTACCGATAGACTTTAATCCCTTTTCCCAACTCGACTTTGGGGATTTTGCTCATCTTTGCCAGGCTGGCAAACCATGTCTTCAACGCTCAAACATAAAAATAACTGCAATATTGAAACAATCTCTCTCTCTCTCTCTCTCTCTCTCTCTCTCTCTCTCTCTCTCTCTCTCTCCTGTGGTGAAGTGGTATTAATCCGGAGTACTCTACCGGCAGAGGAAAGAGAAATCCAAGTGCGTTTCCTGAAAAACTCATAGTACGCCTATCGACCTAAACATTGGCAAGTATGTATCTTGTTAATCAACTGCTGTGTATCAATGATGGGAGTGGAGATAAAGATGGGTGGAAAATATTTAACAGCGTTCCGTCAAAAAGCCATCATGCCATAATTAAAATGGAAGGACCTCGAAAAAAATATACTTAATCCCACTAAGTGAAACCATTCTCATTTGATCTCTCTCTCTCTCTCTCTCTCTCTCTCTCTCTCTCTCTCTCTCTCTCTCTCTCTCTCTCTCTCTCTGATGCCGAACATTTCTTTCTGTAAGTTTAAATCGCGTTTTGTGAACTGAAGGTTTGTACTCTTGTGTGAAAAATACAAAAAATCTGCAGTATTTATATGGTCCGTGAAAATACTTATGATACGTAGAAAATGGAAAGGGTTGCTTGACCAATACTGTAAATAATTCCGATAACTATTGAAAATATCCCGTTGTACTCTTTGCATCATGAAAATTCTCAGAATCCCAGGAGGTAAATAATTATCTTTATAACAAGGATACATGGAGATCTGAAACAAAATAACTTAGTTATGGCTACCCAGAGACAAAAGCAAGAGAGAAAAATAATTATAGACAAATGTTGTGACTCAATTAATTGTGACCTCTATTGTTCCGCGAAAAATGAATTTTCCAGCAGAACAATAGAAACCAGTTGAGGTTCATAACATTACTGCTGGATTCATTCAATAAGGGCTTCACGTCATAAAATTATGTCGTGAAAAGATGAATGCCAACATGAACTGAAATGATCCTGGATGTTAACCCAACATAAAAAGCTCCACATCTTTTACGGCTTTTTGTATCCTAAATGAATAGCCTCCTTTTGTGTAGTTTAAAGAATGATAAACATACAAGAAATTGTTTAACGGTTAACATACGGCTCGGAAAGCACGGCATCGTCTCTTTTCATCGCTCAATCAGAATTGAAAAATTCTTGATTAATGGACAATACTACAAAACAAAACCCAAACTACCCGTCTGCAAAACAACTGATTAAAAGCAAACGACGCACTCAACGTATAGCACTAGAAATAACGTACGCGATTGTGCAACAAATCATACAGTAGTTCTTGATTTTTATATGAACGGGTTTTTCTAGATTTCCTTTATGGCCGACTATCACCGTTGCTGGCGCAAACCATCCTAAAATTGTACGTGCACGTGTATATCGGGAGTGTGATGCATTGCTGATTATTTTCACACCACCTATTGTGTTAAACCGGATTACAAACTTTAAACTTAGAAACCTAATTGGTTTCGTTAAGCAATGTCATAGATCGGATATTTTTCTGGTAGTTACCTTGAAGACTTTGAAACTGTAGATTTCTGCATGCTCCATTAGCTTTTTTTTCGCAAAGTACCAAATCCCTGTTTGCAAAAACCTTAAGCTACAAGTGTAAGTGTAATTCCTCCTTACTACATGGATGACGGTAAAACAGGGAGAACTACCATGGGCAAAATAATAATAATAATAATAATAATAATAATAATAATAATTAATAATTGTACATTGACCTCAACTGACACAAGGATAACCCTTTTCTTCGGCGGTAGCTCTTGTATGCAGAGTTTCGTACGGCCACTGGTAAAGACCCCAGCTATCGACCGTCATATCTTTCCTTGAAGAATGTATTACCGATTTCACTTTCAAAAAACACACACCTGGGGCCCTTCCACGTCCATTGCACATGAATGTTTCTATCGACAGGCAATTAAAATGTTCTGACTGCTTTTATTATTACGGACATTATTGCAAAACTTCAGCGTTAAGATTTTTTAACATTGTTATAATGAATTCATTTAAATTTCATGGAAAAAATCATGAAGAAATTACTACTACTGTTACCAATACACCATAAGCAATACTTCTTTAGTCCAATCAATGACCAAGTATTGAGCCATGAAACAAAACATCCAAACAAAAGATGAAAAAGATCAATAAAAACCATCCCGTTTCTGGCCCCAACCTCCCCTGCTCCTTCCCCACCCCCTGCCCCCCTCCATCCAAGTTCAATAAAGCAGTCGAAAAATAGCGGCCGCGGAATGACTTCAGAGAGCGCGCAAGCACAAAAACATAATATTTTCCCTCCGACACCAAACTACACGCGCCGCTCTTGCCACCTATCCACAATTACACCGGAATGAATTTCGTGAACCGCCTCTTCCCCTTCCCCCTCCCATACCCTTTACCCTTCCTTCCTTTTTTTTTATGCCCTCCCTCTTTCACTCCTCCTCCTCCTCCTCCTCCCCTCTCCCTTTCCTTTCTTCGTTCCTCTTCCGCCTTTCCCCCTAACTTGTTTCCTTTTTCCTTCCTTCCTTCCTAACCCAACCACCATTTCAAATTTCTTTCTTTCTATTCCTCCATCCTTCCCCTTTCCTTCCTTCTCCTCAATCCCTCTCCTCTCCTCTCCTCTCCTCTCCACTCCCATCCTCCACCCTTCCCTTCACCTCCCAAAACAAAGTTATAACGACGGAATTACGTGCCATTCCCCATCCATGAAAGCGCCAATGTGCCTGATATAAAAGGCTCGTTACGACAATTACGACAGCATTCATAAACTACCGCCATTAGTCAAAGCCCGATTTGCTATTAGCTTGTCTTGGGGCAACATTATCCCTCCTCGGGAATACCAATTCCGTCTCGAGGGCTCTTTCCTCTCCACCATTACAGGACCGGAAACCTTTTCCAACACTGCATATGTGTGTGTGTGTGTGTGTGTGTGTGTGTGTGTGTGTGTGTGTGTGTGTGTGTGTGTGTGTATATATATATATATATATATATATATATATATATATATATATATATATATATATATATATATATATATATATATATATATATATATACATATATATATATATATACAACACACACACATATATATATATAATAAGTTTTGTCTGCAATGTGTTCATTTACCCACATGGTAACCTAACAAAGTTACTTTTAACATTTATTTATAGATTATATGCATCAAGATTACAGCAACCTATTACGATACAAACATCTCCCAACTAAGAACATGATGTGTGTTTGTGTGTCATACCAATCGGAAAATAATAAATCAGACTGATTAAATGGCAAATTAAAAACATAGCTTACAAAAATGTTAAGTTTAAAAAGATGCTACAATATTACGCGGTGCACAACATTGCAGTTCGCAGCAAAAATGTCATTAACATTTTTTTTTACTTTGAAATGGTGTCACAGATAAAGGCAGCCATTCAATACAACTGCAGTAACTTAACTTGTGTAGTACACCACTCATTAATAAAATAAAAGACTACGAGAGAAACTTTCATGGCTTTAAAGAAAAGCATTAATTTTGAAAGTAAAATTTACATACTTACAACACAGACTAAAAGTAAATGGATTCAAAAGAAAAAATGATTAATTCATAATTATTTTCCGGCAATTTATTTCAAAATTCAGATTATTCATTCGATATATACCTACAGATCGCAATCAGGAACTCTTAATTTATTCATGAAGCGCTGGTTGCATTCGCCATCGAGAGATGATTATGATGAATAAATAAATCTTAGATTTAAACCTGCTATGTAGGAATAAACCACAGCTGAAATTCCAATTATCTTTCTCTCCCTCTCTCTTCCCCAAATTCCAATTACAAATATATCCCAAGCATGTTCACGAGCTTTTTACAAATATTTACAGTAAACAGAACACACATTTGTAACATCTAGCCATCATCTTCTCACACTTAAGCGTGAATTTTTTTAATGTTTTATCGCTGAAATATAAACTACCGCGCACAATAAATAACCCTATGCAAATCAATAGCCTCGAAATCCAATGACAAATTCTGTACGAGAGAGAGAGAGAGAGAGAGAGAGAGAGAGAGAGAGAGAGCGTCTGAGAGAGACAGCGTCCAAAAATGGGTCGCAGGGCCACCTGGGAGCTAATAAGTCCATTATAATTAAAAACACGTCATGATCACTACACACACGTGTTGGGTGCGCATGTGATGTACTGTTTATCCAAAATAATTAAATAAATTATATATAAAATATATACATATACAATGGTGTCGAATCAGGTTTTTGTGTTTTGAATCAATATCAACCAACCTCCATCATGATGGCTGACTGGGAAGTTTGTAACACATGGCTAATTATGCAACAAAAACCTATAATTAGCTATGTGTTACAAACTTCCCAATCAGCTAGCATGGAGAATGAGGGCTGATATATATATATATATATATATATATATATATATATATATATATATATATATATATATATATATGTGTGTGTGTGTGTGTGTGTGTGTGTGTGTGTGTGTGTGTGTGTGTGTGTGTGCTACCATAGAGGCAATAAACAGACAGATAAGCACTCAATGGACAGTTCCAAACCTCTTGGGGATGGATGTCCCCAAAGCAATAAAATAGCCTGTCTCTCCTGGGGCCAACTGTAACCTCTTACACCAAGTAGTCTGTTTACTGTGAGCAGTCACATTGGTTTACTAAGCAGTACAACCTAATCGCTGATGCACTACTTAGTGCCAATGGTTTGGGGTACAAATACATGATTCATCAAGGCAGAGGATCACCTAGTTAAGAGTTGGGAAACCCTTTGTGGAAAGAAATGTCCCTTACATGGTAGATGAGCCTCAACACCTGAGGTCAATGGCAGCCATGCTTTTTACCCAAGTGAGACACTGGGAAAATCAATAGCATTTTCACCAACTGTGTGGCTTAAATGTTTCCACATGGCTGGAGGCATCAGTTTGTACAAATATATTAAACACCCCTGGATAAAGAATAAAATACCAATTTTGTTGTGCAGATGAGATGAAATGTACAACAGTTGATTTGTTTAATGAGAAAAAGCTGAATGTTTTTGGCAATTGGTGAGACACATGTAAAGGGGCAGTGTTGTGGAAGTAGAAAGGACTAGTAGCTGAAATGTTTATAGCTAGGTCTGGGGTAGTGTTTTTTGGAAGACACTGAATCTGCGTAGTTAAGTTTGGATATTTTTGAAGGATGGTTATTCTAGATTCCTTCAATGACTTGAAGGCAGATCAAAAACTGTTATCACAATCTTATGTATCCATATTTGGTTACTAACTGAAAACCCAAGACCAATTAAAACTAGTCCCCTTTATCTAACATTAGCAATTATCTGCCATTTGCACAAAACTTGACCTCTGGGAGTTGCCATAGTAGAGATTCAGTCAACTATGAAACTGATTATAAATGTTTTTCCTTTAAAGTTAAAATTCTCATTCTAAAGAAGCAGAGTGTGAGAGTATTACTTTCCAAAGAGTTGAATCACACTGCCAAAAAGTGTTTTACTGGGGAGTTCACTGTACCTGTTAAAACTACCTTAAGTCATATAGCATGTTTTAAAATTAACAAGCAAGAACAATGTTTGAATATACAACCAAAAATTAAAAGTTTAGTTATCTTAGGAATACATAAGACTTCACAAAATCTACTCGACTAACAACCTCCTTAAACAGCTTGTCTAGAATGAGAGCCCAGTGCTCACTGATGTACCACTGAAAAGAATTATACTTGAGGGAAGCTAAAAATATGAAAAATATTAAATTTTACTCCCAATTATGGATCTAACACTCCTGCCAAAAGCCTAGTTTACACAGCAAAAGGCTATAGGGATTTCACCCACAGAATGGAATATGCTTCCCTACGAACATTAATCAACCACATCTAACACATGACGGCTATTTGCGAGTTCAATTCATTAGGAAACCATCAGCATGGTCTCAACCAACTTTCATGAAGGTTTAATCAATTTAGTTTAAGACAACCTTCATTACATAGTATGCAGTGTTCTAAGAAGACATGAGGCAAGAAAATATCAGAGGCCAGAAAAGTAAGTAACCCTTCCAATTCAACAAGCTGTATTTGTGTTGATGTCATCAACAATTAATCATCGATTCCAAGAAGCCATACACCCATCCCTATCCACAGTATTAATTAAAAGGCTATTGGCTAGTAGGAAGAAGTTAAAAACCTACAGTGAACCTGCAAGGCTGAATGGGGGGAAGATGTAGACAATGAGGTTGTCCCAAAGGTCCTGAAAGGCAACCTCCTATGCAGCCCATGGATCCAGCATGGGAAAGCAGAACACTGGGAGGTTCCTGTTTAATTGGATTGATGGCAAACAGGTTAGTCAATGGAATTCCCTGGCAACTAGGCTAACCTGATCTACTACTACTTTCTGACAGCCTGGGATGTATCTAGCAGACAGCTTGACAGTGTGGCAAGCTACTGACTAATGCATATCCACTGCCAACTAGCAGAGGGTGAGGGACAGTCCCCCTCGCTTACAGACATGCCAACAGCCATTCTGTCACTTATCAACAATAAATTGATCCCAAAATGGTTGCTGTGTGAGAAGCACTGAGCCCATCTTGAGAACACTAATATACAGGCGAGAATTGTTTCAAGCCCAAAGCCCCCTCAAAATGAAGGAAAACAGAAGCATTTCCAAAGGGAGAAAGGGGGGAAGGTTTCAGCAAAACTCTTAAAATAAGGTCCAACCAACATGCTATCTCATCCTTCACTACCTGGCTCAGACATCTGTGGAGTGTCTTTAGATCAGGTGAAGGTGACCAGTGTTGCTTCAGACATCAACGATGGAACCACGCGTGTATCCACCTGTGAGGAATTAACTTCTCCAGATATGACAGGTGGCCAAGCATGATCTTCCAAAACTGAGCTGACTGTGCAGATATCCCACTGACCTTGCTGTTTCAAGAGTGTACAAAAAAAAAAAAAAAAAGACTCTTGCTACTAGCATGGCAACCAGCATACCTCCGTACTTGTCTGCTGCTCGGGATGAAGATCCAAATTTTCTCAATTTGTTACAATCACTAGATCATTACTGAGAACAATAAATCTCGATCCCAGGGCAGTTGCATCTTGCAAGATGTCATGATCAACCCATCTCTGAGATGCCAAAACACAGATCCCAAGCAAAACCTTAAACCAGCACCAGTGAACACATGAACACCTGGAACACAAATCCTTGAACTAGAAGACCATACTATTGCAGACAAAACAAAGGTACTTCCAGTAATACTGATGGATGATGGAAGCCAAGACAGAACAAGGAGTTCCAAACCTGAAAGGAAGTTGAAAAATAAAATTATTCAACAGAAAGAGATTGATAACGAGTCACCAGCTGCCAGTCAATTTCTCCACTAGAAAGCAAACTGGAGAAGTCTGGAGAGCAGTCAATCATGACCTCTAGCATGTCTTCTCAACCATTACAACCTTTGCAAGGAGAAAGTGACATTTGGACAATCCTGGGGAATAAGTTGGCAACAGGATCATCAGTCTGTGAGAAGGTGAAGGACATTGGTCCTTAATAACCAATAAAGGTAGTCTGTAACCACCCCAAAGGAAACAGACTAAACCAGGCCTCTGGCCCCCGTCTCTGTCACAATGCCCAAAAGCATAACAAGCACCTCCTAACTTCCTGCAGTAGATGAAAGATTAACAACTTCAGCACCCTCCTCTCTTGCCTCCTATCCATAATGAAGCTCAGGAGGAAGACTGATAGGGTTGGGAAGACTCCTGGGCTTCTGATGAGGAAGTAGAATGCTAGGTGCCTGTACAAGCTCTGGAAAAAGGCTTGACCTTTAACCCAAGCCTGAAGTTAATGGTACAGCCATCCTCCAAAAGCTACACTGCAGATCCTTTTACTGACAGCACTATACCATTCCATGAACGTCAGAGCATCTCACACTCAAAATTCTCTCAACATCAATAACCTTTGAAACTGCCTTGCCTTCCTTGGAAAGCACACCAAAGAAGGCAAAGCCAGCCAGTGTTTAGTCAAAAGTCTAACCAAGACAACTCCTGGAACAAAGCTATGGTAGCCAACTCTATGGCTCCTACTTTGGCAGCTAAGAACACATTCCAGGGGAACACTGTTCATTAGTCTGCAGACTGATGCATCCACCTTTATGGGCTGGTAAAGTAAAAGGCTAAAGGCTAAAAAGTGGGTGCAGCTAGGAGCCAAAGGGACACTGTAAACACCCTTTAGTAATACCTACAGGTCATCATGTGAGGTACACTGCAGCACTACCATTCTACTCTACCATTCCAGAAATCACATTCCATCCTGGCCAATATACACTCTGAGTAAGTGGACAGCCAAAGCAACAGTGATGACTCCAGGACAAAACTCATGGTGTGCTCTACTGAGGATATCATTCCATTCAAAAATGAGCTCCACAATGCTTGAGAAGTACCTCTCCAACTCCATCTTGAAGGGGTGCAGCATGTGCTAAGATCAAACATTGGACAATGAGTCACTATCTGAGATGTCAAAAGCCAGTCAAATACAATAACCTTCTCTTCTTTCACGCCTGGAACCAGAAGCAGAACCAGCTTGGTTAGCCCCACTACCAGATCTAGATGAGCAAGAATGAACATTAACTTGTCTCATGAGGAGGGATAGTGGAATGATCATGGTCCAGGCTACTACTAAAACTAGCACAAGCTGTGACAATACCAGGCTGAGCACCAGAGCACAGTCATGCTTAGAACAGTCTGTGTACCAGTCATAAGCCCATCCTGAGCATACTGAGCTGACTCCAAAGTGTTGAGACAGTTGACAGTCCAGAGGAATTGTGGACTCTTCTTTCATATTTCCAAAAAAGCACACCCATGGTAATTGTAAGGGTTGGTTTCAAACTCCTGAGAACATAGAGCACGCAAATTGGGCATGATCATACCTAGGAATCAACCCACCTACTCCACCCACAGACACTTGCTTCTGTTAATGGTTGCAGATGCTCTCATAAGTCTTAGAAGGTGAACATTGTGCGAAGGCCTTCTAACCTTCTTACTGAGGGCTGCCTTCTGGGCCTTCTCCCTGTGCTTCCACTGGTCTGGAGATGCGGGGAAAGCAAGGATGTTGAAGAAGAGAATGAAGGATGTTGACACCTCTCTGACCTCTTACAACATACCTCTTACAATCACAGGACTTTTACACATTTCTCAGTCCTAACCAAGGACAAAGTTGCGGCAGGCATCCACAAAGGAACAGAAATTGCAACAGGAACTGCCAGGGCAGAAACAGCAAGAACAGAAGGAACTGGAACAACAGCAAAGGTGGTCTCTGTCAAAGGCTACTGGCAAATCAGATGTGTGCAGCAAGACTAAGGCAGGTGTTGTGTTCTTGGCAACTGGCAAGTGCTCTAAGAAGAAAAACACAGGTGTTGTGTTCTTGGCAACTGCCAAGTGCTCTAAGAAGAAAAACAGAGACAAATATTGTCAACACAATAGAGGGCCACAGCACCTTCAGTAATGCTCTAGTTTTACCAAGATGTGAAGGATTAGGAGCAGCAGGAACAGGTGAGACAGAAACAGAAAGGCCAATAGATGTATTAGAAACTGCTATCACACTATTCAAAGTGCCAGCAGGGAAGTTTCAAGGTCAGTTACCTCATACAATGTAAGGAGAAAATAGGAATACCTGTACACTTTCGCAGAAGTAGAAGCAGATTCATGGTGGGAGATCACTGAATGCCAATCAGGGAGAATGGAGGTGTGTTGCCCACAGACACAAAAGGGGCCTTCT
Organism: Macrobrachium rosenbergii; assembly: GCF_040412425.1. Lineage (NCBI taxonomy): Eukaryota > Metazoa > Arthropoda > Malacostraca > Decapoda > Palaemonidae > Macrobrachium > Macrobrachium rosenbergii. The sequence continues at coordinate 28,338,598 of NC_089749.1, forward strand.
TTGAATTCTTCCTTTTGGACCAAAACATATGAATACCTAACTTAAATTTATTTTTTTAAACACTGTACTGTACTTAACTCTCCATTATACAGCTTTTACTTCCGCACCAGTGGTAGTTCGACTAACTGAAACAAAAAACGATTCTTGGTCTTCCATGAATATCTGTCTTCTATACCTCTACTCCCCAAAACCCAACCAGGGGACCAATAAGTACAAATACTCGTAGCTGGTCGGTCTACTTCTGTCCACTTTGAATGTGGGGAGGTAGGGAGGGTAATTTATATAATGGAGATGTAAGTATTTAAAAAATAAATCTTAAATTAAGTATACTATTTGCATTTTTACATGAACCTTACCTCTCCATTATATAGCCGATTCTCACATTTGAAAAAGGGGGTGGGCAAAGTGGAAATCAGCCAACCCTTTAAAGGCTACTTAGTAACAAAATATTCTGTACAAAAGATGTGCTTGTTTTAACCAGTGAATTCAATCCATAGGTTATTAATGCCGCCTTAGGAGGATTGTCACTCAGGTATGAAATCCTCAGCATGAAGATAGCAGAGGTCTCTTTGGAGGATGCCCCCTTCGGCAGAAGGAGGGGTAGGGTTACTGTGCCAAAACCCTGCAGAGCCAATGATAGATAACTAACAAGTACATATGTACAAGAAGGTACACTTCTAATACTCAACACAGAGTACCTCCAAGCTTCCCAAAAACCACAACTAGGTTTAAAAGGCAGTAGTCCAAAAAAGGCTACCTATTGATTCAGGACAAAATATCCCCTGCACAAACTAGAGGAATTAATGCTCTGCAATAATCGTATTTAATCTCCACACCATGAAGATAAACCAGAGCAAATACAAGATTACCATGCCACTGAGTGACTTCAATGTCTTATCCAAGGATAAGTTTTCCAGAATTTAAAAGTTGCGCACATGTCCAGTGGCTTACCTTCCATTAAGGATGGAAATTAACATGAAAATCCTTAACCAAGGACCCAATGAAAAGGACATTACATTCCTACTCTTTGGATGCTCCGGTTTCCACATCACCAAACACAGAACCTTTATACCAGGTTTAATCCTTTTAGTGCAATTCCAGCAATCCTTACAGGCAGGGGTCAAGTTCCTCAAGTCCTAGTGACTCCAGGCTTGGAAAAGATACTGTTGTAGGTAAGGACCTAGCCCAAAACTGTAGTCAGCCCAAAATAAGGCAAAGATAATTGCCTTGTCTTTAGCAAAGCCTACCTTATCTAAATAAGATTGTGATGGCTCTTGCACTCTTTAGCTGTGTCTAAGGCTACTGTAAAGTTTCCATAGAAACTTCTTCACAAGGAGCTTGTTCTAAACGGTTAAAAGGTCGACAAGACCTGAAGACCTGAGAAACTCCACTTTAACACCTTGAAAAACATCTAGATGTCTTTACCCTCAGACAACCCTATAGCTAAATCCAACATGACCCTTTAGCCTTACAGGCTGCTACCAAGAAGTTTCCTCATGCTTGAGAAACAACAGAAACCTAACCATGTTGTTTATAGAGGTATTGGTGCTGCAAAAAACCCTTAAGTTGGGACTACGACTTACATCCTGACCATTGGTATTGGCAGAATCAATTAGTAGGTTCTCTCCCAACACTGATAATGGCATTACTGCGAGATCCCACCTTGAGCTCACCAGACCATGGACCATACCACGAGTCATCTGTAGCTTGTGGGATTGTAATGATGCCTTTCATCTCTCAAATGCTTGTGTCCACCACTGAAATTCTAAACCCAGCCTTCCCTGGTCACCTGGGGTAATCAACGGCAGTAAGATAATAACTCACAGTGAAGTTATGTGTTAATTTGACCAAATAACAGAAAAAGGGGTGGAGAATTTAGAAATAATAGTGTTCGCTCCTCCTTAAACATAACATGATTAATATCGTCTCTAAAAGGGTTACTCTATTTGAGTACATTCTAATTGCCCTATATGACATAAAAGTGTAAAACTCATTACCTTTAAATAAGGTCCAGTCTGCATTTAAAAACCCTGAGAAGGGAAAAGCCTCAAAATAGATATTTTTGCTCTCAACCTAGGTCAGGACCAAAAGGCTAGTATCTTCAATGCAAAAGCCAGAATTCCACAACACCTTGTAATTCTCTTACCATATCACAGGTCCTAGGCCTACCAAAGAGGGTTTAATTGTTTCAAGATGCTTATACTAAAGACTCAAACAGCTTTGGGGGCAAAAACTAAATCCATCAAGGTTTTTAAAATGAGTTATGGTGCACCAGGCACCTTAATTGCACCCAAACTAAAGACCTCCTGTGGTCCAGGTTGTAACCAATGTCTAGTATAGCATTACTTATGACATACGAAGACAAAGACCTAAAAACACTAATAGCTGGAACTGACAGCATTTAGAGTAACTAAGAAACTAAGAACTTAATGAGTTGCCTATAGAGGTGCATGCTCTGGAAATACCTCCAGCCCAACCCCTGAAGAGAGAAGCTAACCACTGTCTCTGAAAACATTAGTACTGTAGTTGAATCCCTTGCCAATTTGAGGATAGATCCTCAGTCCACACCAGACAAACCTCACCCCGGCACAAAATGGTTATAGCATCAACGTGAACATCGGAATCATATGGAAGCTTAGAACTTTAGCAAGCGGAAGTTTTAGAAGAACTTTCTTAAGAATGAGTTCAAGAAAAGTATACGAAAGAGGCAACAGAACCCAAAATCAACCCTCTTAAGACACCAAGGTACTACTAGAAACCTCCTATATTCCTTGTATCCTCAATAAGTATCTCTCCTCCAATCATTAAATGAGAGATGTAAGGTTTCATAATCAACTAATATCACTGAAAACACCCACTAAATCAGTCAGAAGACCTGTAAGTGGAAGTTAAATATTGGTAACTTTCTGTTCCAAGTCATGAATATCCCTACATTCAAGATTTATTAGTTCTTATAGAGTTCACAATCTCAAAAAGATTTACTATTACTGGATAACAATATAAGATTTAATTAATTCTTAAACAAGTTTAATTCACAAAAATGAAATTTTTATGATAAAATAACGTTTCACTATTATATTTACCCAAAGTTACATATAGCTGTCGTCTTTGACGCCACGGCAGTATTCAATGTTCGTATCAACTTAGCTATATTTTCGTTAAAAAGGTGATCCTCTACCCCGCCCTCTATCGGGTATCGGAACAAGTCCCAAGAACACCTCATAAGTTTTTGCCCAACTGCCCAGGTGAGGGGAGGAGTCTGGTTATGATTATAACTATCGGGTCAAGTATAAGTGAAACGTTATTTTATCATAAAAATTTCATTTTCACTTATACAACTTACCCGGTCCAGTTTTACATATAGCTGATTGGCACCTTGAGGAGGTGGGGCACTGGCAGCAATAATGTTCTTGGAATTATCTACTTGCAACAAGTTAGACATAGGTTCCTTACAATGCAAAGGTAGCTGACTCAGTGGTTACTGCCTCTGTAGTCTGCTGGCCTTTATATTGTGCCGAGAGGATATAAGGGATCCGTGTGTCGGACACAATAAAAACAGTAAAAGCCAGAGAACATGGCTCTCACCACGGACAAGTCTGATGCCCTTAATCAGGCTTAGTACAACGAACAACAAAAACGAGGGATCACCTAACATTACCATAAAACCAATACCAAAGATCAAAAACTGGAAGATACTAACACATCATGTATCTCCAGGCAACCTTCAAAAAACAACAACCCCAACACCAAGGTGAAAATGTTAGTTAAGGAGCGGAGACATTTTCACCCTCCCCAACTGTGTTGTCAGTCGACAATAAAGATGGCCCCTGCAGTGCACTCTTCAAAACAGTTTGCACGTCCACTCAAATAATGCGATTAAAACACTGACTTGCATCTCCAAAAGGTGGACTTAACCAAGTCCTTCACAGATAAGTTTCTGCAAAAGGCTACAGAAGCCAAAACCGCCTAATCTGTAGCGCTTTTACCTTAAGAATACTCATCTCCCTAAGTCAGCACACTGCTGATGATTTTTATTTATCAGGCTTCTCAAAAGAAAGAAAGGGCATTCTTAGAGAGAGGCCTAGAAGGATCTCTAACCGAGCACCAGAGGTGGTCATTGGGACCTCTGAGCTTCAAACCTTGCACTCTGAACGTAAGAACTTGAGAGCTCTCACAGGCAGAGGTACAATGCTTGGTTCTTCGGGACCGACCAATTGGGAAAGGTCCTAATTTCAACTCTCTTGGCCAAGGTCAGACGTGGTCTTCGTTCTTGGCTAAGAAACCAAGAGTAGACATACATACTGCCTTCCCCTTAGCAAAGCCAATTCTTTTGTCAATCGCATGTAGCTCATTTACTCTCCTGGCAGTAGCCAGAGCTACCAAAAAGTCTTTTTCGTGAGATCCTTCAAGGAGATGTTCGCCATCGGTTCAAAGGACTGAGACCGTAACCATCTCAGCACTACGCCAAGATTCCACGCCACTGGTCTCTTCTGGTCTCTCTTTGACGTTTTAAATGATCTAATCAGATCTGAAAGGTCTTGACTCAAAGACACTTTCAAGACCCCTATGTCGAAAGACCGAAGCTAACATGGCTCATACCAGTTTTAATGGTAGGTACAGCGTGCTTTTTTTTCTCTGTGGAGGAACAAGAGAAAATCGCCATCTGTTTATAGACGCCTTATGAAGAAGAAGACACGCCTTCTCAATCACACCAGGAGTTAAACTGTGTCCACTTTTATTATAAAAACATTGTCGGAGGATTCTCTTCTTGGCTTCGCGATAGCTTCCACATTCTCTTGAAAAGCGTCTCTTTCTGATGAGTCTCCTGACAGTCTGCAGGCGACAAGATGAAGAGCGACAAGTTTTGGTGGAACCTCTGAAATCAATGTTTGCTGTTGAGTAAATCTGGTCTCTCTGGCAGAAGTCTCGGAAAGTCTGACAGTAGGTTTAGAAGGTCCGGGAACCACTCCCTGGACGGCCAGAATGGAGCCACCAGAGTCATCCTTACGTTTCGATGGCTTGAGAACTACGAGATTACTTGCCGCAGGGATCTTGAACGGGGAAAGGCATACAGGTCCAGGTCCGACCAGTCCATGAACATTGCATCCACGTAAAACCGCTTTGTTGTCTGGAACTGGAGAGCAGTAAAGGGGCAGCCGGACTCGTTTTTTGTCGGTTGCAAAGAGATCTAATGAGCGGACGCCCCATATCTTCCAAAGCTCCTCGCAAACTAGGGGATGTAAAGTCCACGTTGGATAGACCTGGTTCTTTCTGCTGAGAAGGTCCGCTGCTACATTTTTCTTCCTTGAATGAATCTGCAAGTTACTAGTCTGGGATCTCCTCCGTCCAAACTAGAAGCTCCTCGATCTCATGAGGGACCACATGTGAGTGCCCCCCTGTTTCCAATGTATGCCAGAGCGTGCCGTGTTGTCCGCCTGGACCAAGACGCATTTGCCTTCCACTTCTTTTGAAAGGCTAACAGGGCTAAGTGAACCGCTTTTAGTTCCTTTCGATTGATATGCCAGTTCTCTCTTCTCTTTGCCACTGGCCCAAACTTCTTTTGTCCCTCATAGTCGCCCTCAGCCCTTGTCCGGGCGCCGGAAAAAGAGTTAGGTCTGGGTTCGAAGCTGAAGAGGAAGTCCTGGTTTGACAGCTTTCCTTCTGACCTCCACCAACGGAGGCACTGCTTTATCTTTTCCGAAATGGCGACTCTGAAGGAGTCCGGGAACTGTTTCTGGGCCACTTTTTGCAGGTAAAACTGCAGTGGTCTCAGGTTTAAGCGCCCCAGTTTTACAAACTTCTCCACTGAAGTTAAGGTTCCCACGAGGCTCATCCATTCGCTGGGGACTGGAACAAATCTTCCTCTGCAGAAAGTCGTCGATCTTCTGCAGGCATGAGGCTATCCGTTGGTTGGACAGAAAAGCCTGAAAAGTCTGAGAGTCCAGACTTACTCCCAAATAGACAATCTGCTGACTGGGAGTAAGGCAAGACTTCTTCTCTGTTGATAATGAGGCTTAGAGACTTCGTTAATTGCAGAGTCTTTGATAGGTCCTCCAAACAGCTCCGTTATTTCAGCTTTGAGCAGCCAATCGTCGAGGTACATGGAAACTCGAATTCCTTCCAGGTGAAGATGTCTGGCCACTTTGCCTGACAACAGGATCCTGTGAAAACTTGCGTGGGCTGTCTACAGACCAAGCAGAGGGAACGGAACTGATAAACCTGTCCTCTGAAGACAACCTCCTGAACTTCCTTGAAGCTGGGTGTATCGGGCGTGAAAATAAGCGTCTTGGAGGTTATCGAAACCATCCAATGCCCCTGATGTAAAGATGCCAAGAAGACTGAGTTGTCTCTATGGAGAATTTTGTCTTCTGAAAAAGACATTCAACGTTCATACTTACCAGGACGGGTCTCCATCCCCTGATGCTTTTCGTAACCAGGAACAGACGATTGTAGAAACCTGGAGATAGAGGGGCATGAAGCAGTTCTATCGCATTCCTTCTCCAGCATGGCTCGGACTTCTGAGCGAAGGGCGTCTAGTTTCTGCGGAGTTGTGCGAGTACGCCTGTAAAGAAACTGGAGCCTCCACTAAAAGAGGTTTGGAAAGGAAGGGATGGCATATCCTTCTTTTAAAACTTGATCGTCCAAGGGTCTGCCGAGATCTGTTGCCACTCTTGCCAGAACCTTTGCAGTCTGGCTCCTACAGCTGAATGGAGGACAAGAGGTTCATTTCTTCTCTGGGGCCGTCGAGGTTCTAGGCATGGCTTTGCCTTTTCCTCTGGCCCTGCCAAAAACACGTCTAGAGGGTCTTCCTTTATACTGTCCATACGAGAAAGCGGGGATGCTAAACACCGCGCACAGAAGCTGGTAGAAATCTACAGGTCTCTTCGCTTTCTTGGCAGACTGAGACAAAAGATCCTGGTTGACTTCTGGGCTAACGCCTGGGAAATTGCAGCAACCAACTCTTATGGAAACAGATGAGCCTTGTTTAAAGGAGAAAACAAGAGAGCCGACTTCTGGCTTGAAGAAACACCTTTTGCAGGGGAAGGAGCACCAAAGTTGCCTCTTTTTGAGAACCCTGTCAAAATAAAGAGGCCAGTTCTACTGCACTGTTCCCAAGATGCCCTATCCATGCAATCCACTACCCTACCACATCATCCAAGAGCTCGGAAGGAAGATTAAATCCTTAATCTTCCTGGCTAAGGCCGCAATCGCCCAGTCCAGGAAGCTCACAATTTCAAGAGTCCAAATACGCTCTTGAAAACTTGATCCAGTTCGGAGGACGAAAGAAGACCTTCGCAGAATTAACCTGCGGTACTCCTATTGGCATCCATGAGACTGGAGAAGTCCCCAAAGCGGAGGCAGCCACACCCAGGGAAAACATTTCAGTCTCATACCAAGGCCGGTTACGGAAGGAACGACGAGGAGGGGGAAGACAGAAGACGTTCTTTTCCAATTTCCCTCTTCTCGGCCAGCCAAGCATCCATCTTCTTAAGGCCTTTCTTCAGCGAGACGGACAGGACAAGTTTGGTAAAGTCCAAGAAGAAACAGAAGCCTTGTCCCTCTTGTGCTGGGACCCAGGAGACGGAGGAGCCTCTGAGGCGAGAATCGAATCAGGGAAGTTCTCAATAAAGAACTTCAAGACCTTCTTGTAGGAAGAGAGCTTTGGAGACTTCTCCTCCTTACACTGCTCCTCTAAGCCCAGAGGAGTTCGTCAGAAATTGGGGATAAGTCCAGCTGGACAACATCTTCATCCAAGTCTCCATGAACTGAGACTTGAGTTACATAAGCAGGGGGCTGGAAGGCTAGTGACATATTCTTGCTGTGTCACCGAAAGAGTTTGAGCCTGTTGAGGAGCCATCGGAGGCGCCAAAGGAGGCGCAGTTGATACAGCAACCAAGGTGGCGAAAGGAGGAGCCGCCGGTACCCTTAACGACAGGAGGCGCCAGTTGAAGGCGCCTGGCGGCGCTACCGAGCGGCAGACATAGTCGCCGAGGCGGCGCCGCTGGTATCACAGGAGGCGCCAAAGGAGGCGCTCGCACAGCAGCCAAAGGTGGCGCCAACGGAGGCGCAAGCGGGCGTACCGGGCGACAGAACGAGGAGTTGAGGTGGCGCGCTGGCATCGTTGGAGGAGCCAAAGAGGAGACTTGATTTTTAGACAAAAGTTGTAAAATCGAGTCCAAACGGGCGTTAATTCCGTCAATCACAAGCTGTTGAGGTTCATCGAATGCTGGAGCAGGCGCCACAGGAACAGGAGTCACAGGAGTCGCTGGCGCCAAAGGAGCAGGCCTCTCAGATGTAATCGCCTGATAGGGAGGATCCGCCAAAACGAATGAGACGAGTCCGACGAAGAAAGCCTCCGGTTCTGCCAAAAAGCTACAGGAGGGGGTAGGATCCTCCAGAAGAGCCTTCTTCTTAGGAATCTTCAATGGAGAAAGCAGACGAGACCTCTTCAAAGGTCTAGAAGCGTCGAAAACGCCAACCTCTAGGCGGGAGGAACTCCAACTGATCCACTCGACACTCTCTGCTCCTCACCTTTTTTCGGTGGTGAGGGCCAGCAGCCTGGGAAGCGGCAACAGGACTGCTTGAGGGGGCAACTACTGAAGAGCAGGTCCCACTCACCTCCTTTCGGCTTTATGGCATGCCTTCTCCCTGGAACCTGGGAGCCTGACAGGGGCCTAGACCTGGGAGCGTGAATGGGCCAAGAAGCTACCTCCTCCACAACACTTACACAAGGCACAACACTTGCCATTATCACTGCGGTCTACTAACCGCTGCAAATTGTCCCCATTTTCTGCATGGAAGACATAAACGCATTAAGGACTGACACGGTATCAGGATTGGGAGAAACGGTGTCCGGGGTAGGTAAAACTACAGGAACTACAGGGGAGCAGGGATAAAAGGATTTACTGAAAACCTCTTGACTACCTCCTGACCTCGAAGACCTAGAAGAGGCCTTCCTAATCCTATCTCTTTCTAGCTTCTTCATGTACTTCCCCAAAGCACTCCAGTCAGACAAAGTTAGAAGTTCACACTGTTACAAGTCAAATCAGCAGAACATTTTTGCCCCTGCATGAAAAGCAGGGAGTGTGTCGGATCAAACTAAGCTTAACAAGCCTGGTTTTGCAGCCTTTGCTGCAAAACCGATACCACTAGAACCAGAATCAGACATAATAGTCTAACTAATAATAACTCTCAAGCAATAACTAGCGACAGCAAAAAAACAACAAACCGAGTACTTCACCAAAAAGGAATTAGAAGTTCGAATTGTTGAGAAATACTACCAGCAGCAGAACCAGACCGGTTCGGCACGGCAAAAACTAATGATTTGTTCTTGGGACGGTTCCCATCCCTCGATAGAGGGCGGGGTAGAGGGATCACCTTTTTGTAACTTCTCTTTAGCGAAATTTGAATACTGCCGTGACGTCAAAGACGACAGCTATATGTAACTACCAGGTAAGTTGTATAAGTGAAACTTTAATTTATCAAGAAATTAAATTAACTGAGCAAAATTCAAACTATTAAGATTTATTCCAAATTTGCAAAAGAAATCTCAAGAAATGGAAATCAGCACAAGTATTCAATGTTAAAGTATCAACACATATTTTTGGGTAACACTGTGAAATTATAAACATATGCGCACATAAGAATATGAAAACAAGGACATATTTAAAATTAAAATTTAGCAGAAAATATACCAACAGCAATTTCATTAAGACAGAGTCTGTTTAAAGATTATATCTATCTCTCAAAAGATTACATCCGCTTTTTAAAAGATCATATTCACCTCTTACCGAAATCATTACTTAACTTTTTACCAAAACCACTCCAGTTTTTACCATGATAAAAAACAAGCAAATAACACATTACCTTAGTCCTCTTTGCACTCCATCACACAACTCCTTATTCCTCAGTAAATACACTTTACAATGCCTGTACAATGCAAGTATTTTTAACCATTCACAAAACTTATATGTATTCACCCTAGACACATGCTGCTGGTGCATCAAAGCTGTGAGGCGCATTATCGCCCTGGCCCAAAAAATCCACAATACACAGGAAAGCCAAAGATAGTCCAAGCTTCTCACTACAGTACAACCTAACTGATACTTATACTAGCCTTATACTGCGAACGATCCTTAGCTACAGGAGATTGAAGCAAAACTGATCAAAGCAAAAGGTAACTTCCCTCAACAAGGCAGCTAAAACTCGCTTAAATACTATCAGAAAGAGACAAAGCATCACTGCTAACAAGCCGATCTGATACAGTAAAATTAGAGGGAAAAAATGTCGGGAGACATTTTACTGGATATTTTGCTGTGTTGTAAGTTGATCTTGAATGGTGTTTACTGTACAGTGTGTATTTTAGGATAGTACTACTGTATAGAGCATATCGAAAGTACGTGGGTAGTTTAGAACAATGGGACATGTTCTTCCATACAGAATGCTAGGTTTGTCACGTCATGTTAGTACTTTCGTGATTACGTACAAATACAGTACATATATGACCAAAAAATTATTTAGTACAGTGTAGTACAGTATAATTTGGTATCTTTATTTCCCTAAGGTACTGTAAAAATTACATTTTTATGATAAAACAAAGTTTTATATATACTTACCAAGTAATTACATAGCTACAGTTTCACTCACAAGGCAGCTAAAATTTTGAATTTTGATAGGAGTGGGATGCATGGAAAATCTACCCCAAAACATTAAGAATGGTAATGAATTTGAGAATAGAAAAAATTGCTAGCATTGATACAATGCTTGCTGCCTCCTTACCTGACAAGAGAGCTACTGCAGGAAGACTGCCTTTGCTTGGCGCTCATCTCATAGTATAGTGGCGTGACAGTATAGCCGTGGAGTGCCTACTACTTCAGTGGGAACTTTGCAGCAAATGACGATTCTGATGGCTAGCAAAGCACAAAAAATTTTCCCTGCCCTGGGAGCAGTACCACAAAAGACTAATATAAAAAATGACGCTGTCACCTACACCACATAATTGCCTCCTACGTTTCCTTCCCCAACACCACACCAGCCACATAAAACGGGCCCAAAGCACTGCACTCATCTTAAACCGTTTCTATATCAGGTAAGGAATATGAAGCAAACACCGACCTAAACTTCCAAAAAGTCGATTGCAAGATAGAAGCATGGGATAAATTCCGTTTGAATGCTAACGAAGTAGCGACTGCCCTATCTCATGAGCTTTCACTTTACATGTGGGAAAAAGCTCTTCTCCAACCATGGAGTGTGCTTTGGATATAAGATCTCTGAGAAAGAATGCCAGGGTATTCTTAGACAGAGGGCATGAGGGATTTTTTACTGAACACCAAAGACTGCTTGAAGTCCCACAAATTGCCTTTGCTCTGTGAAGGTAATGCTTAAGGGCCCTCACGGGACAGCCTCTCCTCTCCTCTTCAGCTGGACCCAGTATATCGGACAAACTCTTAATTTTAAAAGAACAGGGCCATGGTTTCGACAGTGTCTTGTTCTTTGCCAAGAATCCCAGAGAAAAGGAGCACACTGCATTGCCTTACGAAAAGCCGACTCTTTTATCTAAGGCATGTATCTCACTGGCCCTTTTTGCTGTAGCTAAAGAGACCAGAAAAAAGTCTTTCTAGCAAGGTCTCTAAGAGAGACAGACTGCATGGGCTCAAAATGGGAACTGGATAACCATCTAAGAACTATGTCTAAGTTCCAGGAGACTAAGGTCGTTTCCTTTTGTTTGACTGAATCAGACTTGATGAGGTCCGACAAATCCTGGTTGGAAGACAAATCCATTCCTCTGTGCCAGAAGATGGAGCTTAATATGGCTCTGTATCCCTTAATAGTGGAAGTGGAGAGACCTCTAGAGTTTCTTAAGTAGAGCAGAAAATCCGCTATTTCTGCTATAGAGGTCTTAGTAGAGGAAACAGTGTGTCTTCTACATCATATCCTGAAGATCATCCACTTTGCCTGATACACCTTCTCTGAAGATTGCCTTCTACATTTGGCAAAAGAGTATGAAGCTGCTTTTGAAAAGCCCTTCTCTCTGAGCAATCTCCTGACAGTTTGTAACCTGTCAGGGGCAGAGTATACAGGTTTTGATGGCACCTCCTGAAGTGCGGTTGTCTGAGCAGCTGCTGCTTTTGAGGCAACAGTCTCAGGAAGTCTGAGAGAAGTTCAAGCAGATCTCCAAACCACTCTTTCGTTGGCCAAAATGGGGCTATCAAAATCACTGATAAATTTTGGTGTGACTGAAATTTGTTTAATACCTGTCTCACCATACTGAATGGAGGAAAGGCATATAGTTCCTTGTTCGACCAGTCCTGTAATATGGCATCCTGTCACCCATGCCAGAGGATCTGGGACTGGAAAACAGAACGGAGGGAGACGATGGTTCCTGGAGGTCGCGAAAATGTCTAAAATCAGTTTCCCCCACAGCTTCCAGAGACCTAAACATACTAGTGGATCTAATGTTCACTCCGTGGGGAAAACTTGTTTCTGGCAGCTTATATCATCTGCTGGAACACTGAGTCTTCCTTGAACGAAGCGGGTCACTACTTGTGTGTCATTCTTGTCCAACCAGTGTCCCTCGCTGTCTCATAAGGAGAGAAGGAGCAAGTTCCCTGTTTCTTGAAGTAAGACAGGGCAGTTGCACTGTCTGAATGCTGATTGGACTGCCACTGTCTTGTTGCACACCTCTGAGGCGAAGAATTGAAGGCCCAGGTGTATCACCTTCAGCTCTTTTACATTTATATGCTAGGATCTCTGTTCCTGGAACCAGGTTCCTGAGACTTCTTTGCTCCCTAGAAGAGCTCCCCAACCTAGATCCAACGCATCTAAGAACTCTCTACCAGCGCAGATCTTTCTTTATTTCCATAAAACGTTTCCTGGAGACTTTTCCTATTCCAGGTGACTCTCAGGTAATACTGTAGAGGTCTTGTGTGGAGCCTGCCCAGAGAGACAAACTGTTCCATGGACAACAAGGTGCCCAGAAGACTCATCCCCCTGTTGGCTGAACAATCTTCTAGAGTCAAGATCTAGTTTGCTGTCTTCAGGCAAGTTTCTACTCTCCTTGGAACTGGGAAAACCTGAAAATCCTAAGAGTTTATCTACATTCCTAAATAATGAATCTCCTGAGAAGGAGTCAGCAGTGATTTCATCATGTTTATGAGAAGGTCCAAATCCTGAGCGAGGAGAAGGGTTCTCCGAAGGTCCTCCGTACATTATTCTCTCAACTGGGAACGCAGTAGCCAATCGTCAAGGAAAAGGGATATCTTGATTCCCAACAGATGAAGCCACTTTCCAAGGGGTGTAAGGGAGTCATCACTCTGGTGAAAACCTGGGGGGCTGTCGAAAGGCCGAAACACTGGGACCAAAACTGGAACACCTTGCCCTCAAAAGCAAACCTGAGGTACTTCATCAAGTCTGGATGGATCGGTACGTGAAATTACGCGTCCTGCATGTCTATGGACGCCATCCATTCTCCCTGGCAAATGGATGCTACAACTGTTATGATTTGTTTCCATTTTGAATTTTGTCTTTTGTTCAAAGACATTCACGGCGCTGACATCTAATACAGGTCTCCAGTCTCCTAACGACTTGGGGACTATGAACAATCAGTTATAGAATCCTGGAGAATAAATGTCCTCTACAGTCTCTATGGCTTCCTTCTTGACAAGAGATGCGACTTCTTGCAAGAGGGCTGCACACCTCTTTGAGCCTGGCAAGTAAGCTTTCACTGCGACAGGCATGTTGACTAAAGGAGGCTTATGCACGAAGGGTATGGTATTGCCCTCCCCCCGGACAGATACTATCCATGGTTCTGCTCCCTTCTTCTCCCAACACTCCCAAAAGAGAAGGAGCCTTGCTCCTACTTGAGTACAAAGGACTTTGTCCTCACTTCCTGGAAAAGGATTTAGAGGCAGACTTTTTAATGGCGCGTTGTGTAAAACGTGTTAGACTTTGGTCTAGTGTACAGTCTGGGTCTGCCACTCTGAAAGGGATGAATCTGCAGCAGTGTCGTCGATTTGGAAGCAAAAGCAGGCATTTCCTTAGGGCATCTCGATGATTGTGAAAGATCTTGGGTACTCTCCTTCTGAAGATTGGAAGCTATACCCAGGACAGTAGCTTGGGGAAAAAGGTGCAGCTGATCCAAGGGAGAGAAAAGGAGAACTGATCTCTGTGAAGGAGTCACTCCCTTAGATGTAAATGAACACCACAGTTCTCTTTTCTTTAAAATACCCATAGTATAAAGGCCAGCTACTTCCTGGGAACTATCTCTGATTCCTCCATCAATACAAGAAATAATTCCTAGCCAGTCATTAGAGGAATCTAGTGGCAATACCGTACATTCTCTAATCTTCCAAGCCAGAGCACCTACAGCCCAGTCTAGAAAACTCATCACTTCAAATACCTTAAAAACATTCTTTAACAGATGAGCTTGCTCCAAAGCAGAAAACATGATTTTCACCGAAGTGAAAGCAGATCTCCGGGCCGAATCTATCAACCCAGAGAAGTCCCCCTGAGAGGAGGCAGAAACTCCCAGAGGAGCTTCTCCTGTGGCATAAAAGCAGTAACTCACTCGCGAAAGTCTGGAGGGAGGAAAACTAAAGGTAGCTCTACCTTGGTCCCTCTTCTCTGCTAACCATCCTTCTACTTCGCTCAGCACCTTCTCCACTGAAGAAGAGAGTACCAGTTTAGGTAACTTCCAGGAAATAAATGTCTGAGACTCCATTAACAAAGCTGAGGCAGGAGAGGAAGGCGTTGCTAGAGAAAAGAAGCTAGGGAAGGTTACCAGCAGGAATCTCAATAAGGAAGCATATGCTGTTGAAGGCGCGTCCTGTTCCACTACCCCTTCCTCGTCAAGAGGATACAGGAGACTATGACAAATCAGCTGGAGTCCGGGAAGGCAGGGGAGCCTTCTTGAGCAAGCTCAAAATGCTATCTACCTGTGCAATTAATGGCTCTGGGTGAGGAAAAGATGGAACTCTGACCAACGTAGAAGCAGGAGCAATGATCGAAGAAGTATGTTGCGAAGGTTGATGTGCAGGTGCCGAAGGGCGTTCTGACACCACTGGGAAGTCAGTAGCTACCGGAAGCGTGGACACCTTAAGGTGTTCGGGTGCCAGTGGGAGCTCAGGCACCAAAGAACACAACAGAACACTTGGGAGTTCGGGTGCTGATGGGTGCACATCTTCTACTGGGAGCTTGGGTGCTACCTCACGTAGGGGAGCTGCTGGGCGCTCGGGAGCTATCTGGTGCTTTTGATCTACTGGGCGTTCATCTTCTGAAGGAAGTTCTGACACTGCTAGGAGCTCAGGTGCTTGACAACGTTCCTTAGAAGAGGTTCTTCAAGATGAAGAGCACTTACTGGAAGTTTACCATTTTGGCACCGAAAGCATATCCTCTGGCGAGAGGTTACTCGAGGAAAAATGCTCCAGGCTGTCCCAGTGACTACACAAGGGGAGCTCGGGATCTTTACTCTTCTTAGAAGGCACTGGAGAAGAGTTCGACAAGTCCACTGCACACCTTTTCAAAGGGCGTGACTTTTCTGCAAAGCGCCATTGACGCCTTGGACTTGACTCCTCAGAACTACACGACATACAAAGAACATCCACTGAGAGACCTTTCCAACGGCTCTTGGTTGCAGCCTGGGATACATCAACAGGTTGAACCAAGGGGGCGACTGCTCATGGGCAGACCCCACCAACCTCCCTTAGGCTACCAGTTTGACTCCTCCCAGTTTTTGGTGAGTATGCCAGGAACCTTGGCCTAGGAGAATCAGCAGGACAAACAGCAACTTCCTCCACCAACGCTTCACTAGCACTGGGCGCTGCAGGGCACTCTGAATCACCTTTCTTATCCATAAGCACTTTCACTGAAGAAGCTAACTGTGTAACACACCCCACTATCAATTCAAATCTTGTCGATTTTCTACTCAAGGCTGGCCATGGGGTTGGGTTCGGAAACGTGAGAGCCAGGTAAACAAGAGGTTTGAATAGTTAGAGGGGTTGAAATTGGGTTCATTGAAATTAAAGGGACATTTGAATCTGACTTAGCAGCAGATGATTCCTGACTAGCTAATGACTTACTATTTTCCCTAGCAGTCACTTTCCTTTTCTTGTCCCTAGCAAGTCTCTAAGTGAGAATCTAGTCTTCAACTTTTTAACCCTTAAACGCCTAATGGATGTACCATACGTCGATGAAAATTGTCTGTTGGATGTCAAGTGGACGTACCATACATCGACTAAAAATGCTTTTTTTAAATATTCGCGGAAAAATAATTATAGGCCTAGTTTGCAGAAGGTTTCAAATCACGCGCCTTGAGGGATGCTGGGAGTTCACGGATCAAGCTGTTGTTTTGTTTAGAAGCGTCACCCAGACGCCGCATGCGCCGAATTCCCTCCTTCGTACCAGACAGCATCAGCGCCGGACCATGCGAGCGATTTTTGACGCATCTATGTTTTTTGCAGAACTTTGGCGAGTGTTTGCGTATTTGTGCTGCAACAGGACGTTTGCAGAGATGTTTCAAAGCCATCAGGACCGTGAAAGGCGCATACTGCCTGTCGGTAGTGAGCGTGTGAGACGAGTTTTAGACTGGGATGCTGGAGAAGGACCCAGCAGCCAAAGTGACCCAGCTTCTCAGCGCCGTGTTGTTCGCCCACGTGTGACTGAAGGCGACCAAGGACCACATCCCGTGCCTTTTACGACCCCTAGGAAGCATCGGGTGTCCTGAGGGGCATCCGTAAATTTTTGAAAAAACTTTTCCTTCGCTGAAATCCTGGCATTTCTTGAGTCACCTTGTCGTAATTTTTTCACGGTTTTATATTATTCATTACATAAAGTGTTATACATCAAAATGTGCGCAATTTCATGTAGAATACAACAAAAAAAATAATTCTTTTAGCTTTTAACAGTTTTGAAATATTTTCATTTAAATCACGATAACTGACAAAATTTTAACATTCGGTCAATTTTGACTCGACCCAAATGCTCGAAAAACGCAATCGTGAAGCCAAAATTCTTACATTCTAGTAACAATCAATCATTTACCTTTATTCTGCAACAAACAGAAAGTCTCCAGCACAAAATTTCGATTTATGGTGAATTTTTTAAAATAACTTTCCTTCGCTCCGCAAAAAATCCTAGCATTTCTTGAGTCACATTGTCGTAATTATTTCGCCGTTTTATATTATTCGTTAAATAAAGTGTTATACATCAAAATGTGCGCAATTTCATGTAGAATACAACAAAAAATAAATCATGCTTTTAGCTTTTACCATTTTGAAATATTTTCATATAAATAACGATAAATAGAAAAAAATCAACCTTTGGTCAACTTTAACTCGATCGAAATGCTCAAAAACGCAATCGTAAAGCCAAAATTCTTACATTCTAGTAACAATCAATCCTTTACCTTCATTTTGCAACAAGTCTCTGGCACAATATTTCGATTTATGGTGAATTTTTGAAAAAACTTTTCCTTCCATCCGTGAACTCCGCTAAAAATCCTAGCATTTCTTGAGTCACCCTGTCGTAATTTTTTGCCATTTTATATTATTCGTTACACAAAGTTTTATACATCAAAATGTGTGCAATTTCATGTAGAATACAACAAAAATAAATCATGCTTTTAGCTTTTACCATTTTTGAAATATTTTCATATAAATAATGATAAATAGAAAAATCAACCTTCGTCAACTTTAACTTTCGATCGAAATGGTAAAAAAAAATGCAATTGTAAGCTAAAACTTACAGTTTAGTAATATTCAATCAATTTCCTTCATTTTGAAACAATTGGAAAGTCTCTAGCACAATATTTCGATTTATGGTGAATTTTTAAAAAAACTTTTTTTATGTCCGCTGACGTTATTTAATTCATGCATCATTTTGTGATAATATTTTCTTTGTGTTGCTTTAATCGTTTTACAATCTGTTATATACCAAAATCATCGCAATTTAGTGTACAATACAACTAAAAAAATTAACTCATTAGCTTTAACCGTTTTGCTTACAGTGCGATTTGTATACAATTATATGTTTTTTTTCGCTGTCATATATTCCAATATTTATATATGATAATGATATTTTTTCATTTCTGATGGTTGCATACTAAACTTCAGGCAATGAGAAAAAGGAGCCAAAAATGAACTCTTAATCTTAAAAACTAAGCGTGCTGTGATTTTTGAAAAAACTTTTTCCGCTTCAGCGCTTAGCTCCCTAACGCCGCGCATACAGGAGACATTTTTGTAAATAGGGCTTCGGCGTTCAAGGGTTAATGTCCCAATCTGCAAATTCTGAACATCTCAAATCAACAGAGCATGTCTGTCCCCTACATTCTATACACATCGTGTGCGAGTCATATGATTCTTTAGTCAGACGAGTATTGCAGCCTTTGCTGCAATACCTAAAGCTAGAAACACTAGAGTCAGACATTGTGAAAAATTAAAAAAACAAGTCCAAATCGGGGAAAAAGTCGTAATCTGATGATACAGCATCAATAAAGACAGCCTATCACTAATTAAATATGCCGCAAGGCTACCAAGTGAAGGATACTTCACCAATTGCCAATGAAACAACAACCAGAAAAGTATGAATTTCAAAATTAAAGCTGCTGCCAACCACTGGACTTCAACCATCAGCTGGCAGAAACAAATTGAGCTCTTTGCTAAGTTGTTCCTATCTTTCCCCCAAAAGTAAAGGGTATGTCGCCTACCCCAGAACAAACTAGCGCAACACACGAAATTCAAAATTTTAGCTGCCGAACGAGTGAAACTAATAGCTATGTAATCACTGGGTAAGTTTAACTTATATAAAACTCAACACCCTATGTCAAGGAAAAGAGAAAAAAGGATGGGAGAGATGCTTCCTACTCTTCTTCCCCCAAACCATGCCAGCCACTGAAAATGGACCCAAGGTACTATAATTACAGTATTATACACTGTTTCTATTTTGCACAAGTAATGGGAAGTGACCGACTTGCACTTTCAAAAAGTTGACTGCAATACAGATGAGAAAGATAAGTCATGACTGAAGGCCAACGAAGTGGCAACAGCTCTTATTTTGTGACCTCTAACTCTAAAAGAGGGTAAAACATAATCCCCAATCAGGGATTGTGCTTCTAAGATAATGTGTCTGAGGAAGAATGCCAGGGCATTCTTAGACAGTGGATGAGATGGTTCTTGATTGAATACCATAGATTATTTGAAAGTCCACTTTCAAATAATACTTAATATTAGTAATACTTAAGTGCCCTCACAGGACACAGAGCTCTCCCTTCTTCTTCCAGGCCCAATATTTCTGTCAGATTCTTAATGATAAAGGAACGAAGCCAGGGTTTAGATGGGGTCTCGTTTTTGGCTAAAAACCCCAGGGGAAATGAACAGACTGCATTCCCATGGGAGGAGCCAACTCTCTTATCCAATGCATGTATCTCACTACGGCAACATGTTTCGCTCTTGCTAAGACTACCAGAAAAATGTTTTTCTAGTGAGGTCCCTTAACAAAACAGAACGAAGGGGCTCAAAACAAGGACCAGACAGCCATTTGAGAACTACATCTAAGTTCCAGGAGACCACTCCTACCTCCTACTGTTTGGCAGTCTCAACGGACTTTATGAGGTCCGACTTCTAGAGGTTCTTAAATATAGCAGAAAATCGCCTATTTCTGCTATAGACGTCTGAGAAGACGAGATATTGTCCACTTGGCTTGGTAGACTTTGTCGGAGGATTGGCGTCCACACTTGGCAATAGATTCTGCAGCTGATCTTGAAAAGCCCTTCGTTCTAAGTAGCTTCCTGACAGTTTGTAACCTGTCAGGGCCAGAGTGGACAACCTTTGATGGAACTGCCACTGAAATTTGTTTATGACCTGTCTCATCAGGCTGAATGGTGGGAAGGCATAGAGGTCTTTGTTCAACCAGTCCTGCAACATGGCATCTGTCGTCCATGCTAGGCGACCCGGGACTGGTGAACAGAACAGTGGGAGATGATAGTTCCTGTAGGCTGCAAAAAGATCCAGGATTGGTTCCACCCCCCAGCCCCCATTTCCACAGATCTAAGCAGGGCAGAGGATCTAGGGTCCACTTTGTGGGCAGAACCTGCTTCTGACGACTCAACTCGTCCGCCAGAACATTTAACTTCCCCTGAATGAAACGTGTTAAGATTTTGGTGTGATTCTGGTCCGCCCAGAGGAGAAGGCCTCTTGCTGCTTCATATAAGAAGAAGGAGCCAGTCCCCTTTTGCTGTCAGTAGTGCTGTCTGAGTAGACTGCCACTGTCTTATTGAACACCTCTGGCGCAAAGAACTGAAGTCCTAAGTGTATTGCCTTTAATTCTTTGACATTGATATGCCAATTTTTCTGCTCCAGGGACCATGTCCCAGACACTTCCTTGCTCCCAACCTAGATCCAACGCGTCTGAGTAGAAGTCTAGGTTGGGGTTCAAAGGGAGGAGAATTGAACTGAATATAGAATTTAGGCCAAAGGCCAAGCACTGGGACCTATGAGGTCATTCAGCGCTGAAGTGGAAATTGACAGTAAAATGTTTGAAAGGTGTAACGAGAGGAAAACCTCGCAGTTGCAATATGAATCAATTGTTACAAGAGGGTCGAAAGTATGATGGAAGAAAGAGAATATGAGAGGCAGAGTAAAAGAAATGAAAGGGGCTGCAGCTAGGGGCCAAAGGCATGCTGCAAAGAACGTTAAGTAGTTCTTACAGTGCACCATGAGGTGCACTGACAGTACTACCCCCCTTACGGGACAAAGGGAGGACAGACTTTCCCTCCGACAACTTTCTTTCGGAATTCCACCATAGCAAGTCTCTTATTTTGGGAGTCACAGGAAAAATGAACGTGTCTGGGAATTTCTTCCTGTCCCAGCTGATCTTTAAAAAGAACTGCAGAGTTCTCATATGGAGTCTGCCTAGAGAGATGAACTGCTCCATGGAGGACAATGTCCCCAGAAGACTCATCTACTTGTTGGCTGAGCAGTTTTCAAAAGATAGAAACTTGTTCACTGTTGTCAGGCAGACTTTACTCTCTTGGGGATTCCAAGAGTCTATCATCATTCTCAAGTATAGAATCTCCTGAGATGGAGTCAGCTGGGAGTTCTGCATACTGATTAGTAAGCCCAGGTGTTGGGCTAGGAGAAGGGTCCTCCGAAGGTCCTCCGTACGCTTGAGCCTGAAGAAGCCAGTCATCTAGATAAAGGGAGATGTTGATTCCCATAAGATGAAGCCACTTTGCAAGGAAAGCGTGAACTCTGGTTAAGACTTGTGGGGCCATCGAAAGGCTGAAGCACAGAGCACAAAACTGGAACACACTGTTCTTAAACATGAACCTGAGGTACTTCCTTGAGCCCAGATGGATAGAAACGTGGAAGTACTTGTTCTGCTTGTCGATGGAAGTCATCCAATCTCCTTGGTGAATGGATAACAGGATGGTTTGGTTTGTCTCCATCTTGAATTTTGTGTTCAGGACGAAGAAAATTCAGGGCACTGATGTCCAGGACAGGCCTCCAGCCTATTAATGATTTGGAACTACAGTGCTCCCCATTTTTACGCGGGGATAGGTTCCAGAACCTACCAAGGAAATATAAAATCTGCAGAAATGCAAAAATCTCCTCTAAAAATGCTTACAACTGGCTTATAACTGCCAAATACCTTGTACAGGCAGTCCCCGGTTATCGGAGGGGTTCCGTTCCCAACGGCGTGATGACAACCGAAAATCGGCAATAACAGCACTGAAAATCGGTTAACAGCACTGATCCGCCGATAACCAGTTAGCGCGCGATAACCAGTTAGCGGCGCCGATAACCAGATAACCAGTTAGCGGCGCGGCGCTAATAAGAGGCGATCAGCGCTGATAACTGGTTAGCGGCGCCGATAGCTGGTTATCAGCAACGAAAATTTGGTTATTGTCATCGCTAGACAAGTGCCGTAAAACCGGATCGCTGGTAACCGAGGCTGCCGATAACCGGGGACCGCCTGTATCCCTTAAACTAAAATACTTATAACTGCCCAAAACACCCAAAGTAACCTTACATTACAGTACTCTCCTACTACTGTTACTCTTAAGTATGCTATATACACCCTGAAAATGCTTATAACTGCCTATTTAAACAGTTCATCGCTAAACTTGACAGTTCAAACAAAAATATACCTCAAACTATTATCCAAGAACACCCTAATATCAAATCAAAGTCATGTTGCAAAATTAAGTGTGCCAGCCTACAACTGTTACTCTTAAGTATCCCCTATCATTCGGACATGCACATTTTCTTTGGCCTATGTAACTTTGCGCATCATTCTGTGCATACCATAATGCACTGGGCGTATATTTTACATATATGGATATTTTCCTGTGTTGTAAGATGATTTTGAAATTATATTTTCTGTACAGGTACATATTTTAGTATAGTACTAGTACTGTACAGAGCATCTAAAATATGCAGGTAGTTTATAACGACGGGACAAGTTCCTCCAAAGAGAATGCTAGGTTTGTTACATCAAGTTAGTATTTTCATTGATTACGTACAAGTACATTTATGACAAAAAAAAATTATTTACTACACTAATTTCTTGGTTTACGGCATTTTGTGGTTAGTCCTCACCATCTTCCATAAATTTATTAAAAAGTTCTTGTGCCATCTCTCTCTCTCTCTCTCTCTCTCTCTCTCTCTCTCTCTCTCTCTCTCTCTCTCTCTCTCTCTCTCTCTCTCTCTCTCTCTCTCTCTCTCTCTCATATATCATTATATCATTACTGTACTGTACATATTCTTTAATGAAAATATCAATTACTGTACCATAAGCATAAAAAAATGAAAATAAACAAATCCAGCAATTCATGACAGATCTTTCCACAATTTTTCATTTATCTGATTTATTGTACTGTATTTCATTACAAGTTTAGCTGACTATGATTATCACACATATTATAACAGTACACAAGAGAATATTTCATCTCTAATCACCGTAAAAATATTTAAAACCCAAATATATTCATCAACTCTCAAATTATTTTTAAGTGCCTTTAGTTCTTGTCCCATGTTACTGTGCTTTGATGTACATATAAACACTTCAGTCTCTCTCTCTCTCTCTCTCTAACAGAATACAATTACTTTAATGGAAAAAAACAGCAAGAATAATGAAATAATTTCACTTACAGAATCCATTTTACTTTTGACTTCAATGTAAATGACATTTTATAATAAAAATAAAGTTTTATATATCGTAATTTTAGCTAAAGTTGCTAACCCAGAGCAATTTTGAAATTTAAGGTTTTCTTTTGATTTTTAACCCCGCCGATGTTCGGGGTGAGAGAGAAACAACTAAGCTAAGAGCTTCACTTTTGTTCATGTTCTGAAGTCCATGTGAGCAGAGGAGGGTGAACTCCATTCGTAAACCGGGGTAAGTATACTGTATATAAAACTTTATTTTATTATAAAATGTCATTTTACATAAGTAACTTACCCAGTAATTATTGCTTAGCTGAATCCACTTTGACGGAGGAGGGATTCATGGACATCTTGCACTCTAAATATAATTTAAAATGAGAACAGAATAAACAGGCTTAGCATTGAAACAATGCTTAGCCGGTGAGAGAGCCAGTAGATACTTTTTCTGGTTGGCCCTTATCTCAGCTGAGTCATGGAGGTATAGCTCTCTCTACTCTGAGTGACTTCATAGTGGAAGAGTATCATTCACTGTGTGAAATAAACTTTAATGAAAATATCAATTACAAAATATGTGCCCATAAGCATAAAAATATAAAAACAAAACCAGAGAAATAGTCATACACCACACTAAAAAAGCATATTAAATAAACCAACACCCTACAAGAAAAAACTGGTGGGCACTTTTTCATTTATACCCTCCAGGCTCCCCATTTCAACACTTTTCAAGGCAAAGAGATACAGAAGTGTTGTCCCACATTCCCTTTCTGAACACGATGCCAGCCACGGACAACGGTCCAAGTTTACTGCAGTCTTTATGATTATCACACTCGCAAATCATGCATAACAAAAAAGTACACAGAATGTAAGAGAAAGATGGGCTTAAAAACAACTTTCATCTGCGCGCTATAACTTCACCACAGGCAGAAAATTCTCTCCAATTTGAGAAAAGGCCTGGAAGGGTTCTTAACTGAACACCAAGGATTCCTTGCTGGGCCTCTAATCTTCTCAAGGGGCATTCACTATCTCAGATGCCGAGACTGAGAAAGAAGGTCCTGTGTTGACTTCTTTGAAGGTGAGAAGCCACTTCTTCTATTGTTCTTGGAAAAGATGTTACTGGGCGAGAAGAGAAGAGCTGATTTATGAGTGATTTACTCTTAGATACAAAACAAAAATCCAGAGTTCCCTCTTTTTTCAAAATCCCCTAGCATAAAGGAAAGAAATCTCCAAAGAACCATCTCTGACGACTTTATCGGCACAGGAGAGAACACTCCTCCAATCAGCAGCAATATCCTGAGGAATTTCCAAATCTATGATCTTCTTTGCTAAGGCCCCTATAGACCAATCCAGAAAACTAAAAACTTCAAACACTTAGAACATGTTCTTGAGTAAATCTCCAGCGCAGAAAACATAGTCTTTGCCAAAATGGAAAAAAACAGCAAGAGAAATATCAATCCCAAGGAGAGGGTCATCTGGTCACATATGACCTATAGCCAAAAACCATTTATATGCCTTGCCCTGGTGTCTCTTCTCTGAAAGCCAGTTATCCTCTTCTCCCATAGTCTTCTTGTAGAATGACTATTTTATAACAAATCCCAAGGTTTTAAGCCGGAGAAGAAGGGGCTGCCGAAGTGAAGAAATCTGGAAAATTATCCCAGTAAATAATTCAGTAAGGCAGCACAAGCCAACGGGTGGACTCCTGTCCAAAATCTTCCTCTTCCAATGAGACCGGGGACAGTGAGGGATCTTCAGGTGCTACCGAGGAAGAAGTCAATTTCTTAAGAATACCCAAAATATTGTTTAACTGCTTCTGCAGCGATGCCAAGGAAGGGTCCAAACTGGGAGTTGACGATGCAGAAGCCAAAGGAGGAGGCGAAGAAAACAGGCGTTTTGATGAAGAAGTCAGCAAAACAGGAGCGGGCGCCAAACAATCCAGGTGCTCAATAGTGGGAGTGTGAGTTGGCACCGAAGGGTTTTCGGGTGCCAAGCGATGTGTGTGCGCTACTGGGCGCTTCTTCTCTTCTGGGCACTCAGCTATAGTGAACGCTCGGTCACTACTGGGCGCTCAGCTGTCAATGGGCACTCGGCCCCCAATGAGCGCTCGGCTGCCAAAGGGGGGGTCCTCGACCCCAAATGGGCACTCGAAAGATAAACATAAACTATCACAATAAGGTTCCCGATTGGCTGAAGAACTAGTCCTTTTGCTGGACACTGACAATGGTCTGGGAGCTACTGGCTAAGAAGAACATTCAGGACTGTCCCATTTGCTGCACGACGGCTGTGGATTACCAGAGTGTTCCCTGAACCTCTTGCCATACAACTGAGGGGGCTGGTCCCTGAGAGGTGCATGCCTTTTCAGATGAGATTCGTCTGAGAATCTCCACTGGCGCCCGTGAGAAAGGCTAGAATCCCCTGAACTAGAGGAGACATGATGCACACCAGGTACGCCTTTCCAGCAGCTGCCTTTTGTCGACACCCGAGACAACACAGGTGCGACTGAGGGGGCAACTACCTGTGGGGAGACCCCACTGACCCCCCCTTGGGCCTCCAGTATGACTCCTCCCAGGGCTGGGGGAGTATGGCAGTGACCTTTGCCTAGGAGCGTCAGTGGGACAAGTAGCCACCTCCTCCACAAACGCATCACTTGAAAGCTTTGCACTGAATTTATCCATGAGGACACACATCAAATAACCCAATTGTGCCACTGCGTTTGCAAGAAAATCAAACTTCTTATCAAATTTTGATTCGAGACTGGAGTAGCGATCCAGGTCGGGAGTGAGGGAACCAGGAGTGGAGATCGGTGGTGCAGGAGGAGGGCTGGAAGTAGGAGGAATCACTTTAGCAAGAGGAGAGTCACATTTAGAGTTGCTAATTTGACCTCAGCTGCTTTTCTCTTGCGATCCCTTTCTAACTTGGATAGGCGAGAAGCTAAAGTCTTCCATTTTCTTTCGTCCCATTCACAGCATTCCTCACAAGTCAAGTCAACAGAACAAATTTGTCCTCTGCATGTCGTACATGCGCTAGAGTCTGACATAGTTACTAGCTAAGAGTAAAAAAAATAAGTAAATCTCCTAAGAGAACAATATATGTCGGTTAAACGATACAAATCTGAAGGCTACCGAGCCGAAGATACATCACCAAAAGGTAAGAATCTCAAGCTGAAAACCAAAATCGAGCTGCTTTCTTAACACTGTATTGCTGTTAAGCCGGCAGAAACAAAAGTGAAGCTCTTGGCTTAGTTGTTTCTCTCTCTCACCACGAAAAGGGGCAGGGTTAGTCACCTACATAAACAAAACACTATCGCTACTGGGAATTTCAAAATTGAAGCTGCCGTCGAGTTAGAAACTCTTAGCTAAGTAATTACTGGGTAAGTTACTTATATAAAAAAACCACAGTATGTCTCTCAATCCTTTAATAAAAAAAACAGCAAAATATCAGTGAAATATTATTTCACTTACAGAATCCATTTATACTGTGCTTAGACTTCGATGTAAAAACCACAGTTCTCTCTCTCTCTCTCTCTCTCTCTCTCTCTCTCTCTCTCTCTCTCTCTCTCTCTCTCTCTCTCTCTCTCAGTATACATGTACTGTATTTTACTGAAAAAATACAGTAATTAGTGAATAAAGTGTTGCTCTACGAAAAAAAGCAAATTTAGTGATAATTTTAGAGATAAGGCCCAAAGAAAAATCCAATCCTCAAATTAGTGAAATTTCCCACGCAGACAAGTGAATGATGTGTTCCATAAATTGAACGGCGGAAATGTGAAATGCGTAAAACCTGTGGGGGCACTGTATACACAGGCGGTTGTACAACCCTACAGAATTCACATCTTCAACTAACTCTATTGCCCCCTTCCTGAGGAGGGACAAAACTACATCCAAGAGGGGCCAACAACCTCTCTGAGCCTACAGAGTAGGCCGTCAAGATGATGGGCAAGCTGACTAAGGCTACCAGTTTGACTCCTCCCAGGTTTGGGGGAGTATGCCATTGACTTTCACCTAGAAGAATCAGTGGGACAAGCAGCCACCTTCACCAACACTTCACTAGCCTATTCGCACTAACTTTGTCCACTAGGACTTTCACTGAGGACCTTAACTGGTCCAAGGTATCCGCAATCAACTCGAATTTCTTGTCAAATTTCGACTTGAGGAGGGCAATGGGGTCGGGTTCAGAAGCGTGGGAGCCAGGTAAAGGAAAGGGTGGAACAATCTGAGGACTGGGAAGAGAAGTCACAGAGATTACGGGATCAGAAACAGGGATATTACTGTATCATTAGCAATAGGCTGAGAAGATTCCTGGCTAACTAAAGACTTACTATTTTCAGCTCTAGTAATTGCTTTCCTCTTTTTGTCTGTAGCTAATTTATTTTTAAGTGTAACTTTAAGCTCTTCCACTTTTTATTATCCCAGTCCATACACTCCTGACATCTTAAATCTACTGAGCACACCTGCCCCCTAAAGGCTGCAATACCTAATGCTAGTTAAACTTGAGTCAGACATCCGTGAAGTAAACATGTCAACCAAAAAGATCAAAATCAGGGAAAAAGTTGTAGATCATGAACTGTCAGACAACAATGGTCTCACAAAAGAAACCTAACACTATCTAAATGTGCCAAAAGGCTATTAAATACAAGAATACTACACCAACTGGGCAAAATGAACAATTGGAAAAGCAGAGTTCCAAAATTAAGCTGCTGGTAACAACTGGTGTACAGCCATCAGCCAGCAGAAACAAATTGAAGCTCTTTGCCGAGTCGTTCCTCTCCTTCCCCAAAAGTGGGTGGGGCAAGTCACCTACCGAAAACAAATAGTGCAACCTCACATTTCAAAATTTTAGTTGCCTTGCAAGTGAAACTATAGCTATGTAATTACTTGGTAAGTTACTTAAATAAAAGGTTAACTTTCTATACATACAGTATACTGTACACTGTATGTACAGTAGTACAGTATGAGTACCCTGTAAATCATTTTTAATAAAAATCTGCACAGTATTTAGTCACAAAAACAATATGAAAAAATACCATAATTGATGAATACACAGTGCTACTCTATGATAAAACGTGAATTAGTGATCATTTTAGAGATAAGGTCCATAAAAAAAATCATGAATTGGTGAAAGTTCCCACATAAAAGTGAAAGATATGTTCCACAAAAATCTGTGATAAAAGTGAAGTATGAAAAAGTGAAGCATGAAAAAGTGGGGAGCCACTGCATTCATAAAAAACTGAGTGTTCTTGTTTTTTTGTTTCAATCTGTCGAATTACTGCTGGCAGAAAGTAAAAGCTATATAATGGAGAGGTAAGGTTCATTTAAAAAAGTGCCAAACATATGTTCAAGCACCCACCACAAGTAGATCTAAATAACATTTCTGGACATAGGATTCAGATTTAATTTGACAACAAAATAATTAAAACTGCTGATGGCCTACTTTCCTTCTTCAATTCCGGGCTCGTAGGACAGTTTGGCAAGTACGCAGACTTCCCACTCATTCACCAGTTAACTTCCCTCTTACAATAACACCTTTTGGCAATGGGAGCTTTGCAGATTAAGCTTACTGCTACACGACCAATACTTGGTTACAACGTCTGTAACCAGATACAGTAACCAGCCCTGTCAAAATTCTCAACTTTCTATAGGTGGCCATACATGGCAAAAGTAGAATACCAATATTTTTTATAGTGTTAGATTGATCAATCAATCAATCAATCAATCTCTCTCTCTCTCCCTCTCTCTCTCTCTCTCTCTCTCTCTCTCTCTCTCTCTCTCTCTCTCTATATATATATATATATATATATATATATATATATATATATATATATATATATATGATTATTATATATTTTATATATATTCATTTATCACATATTATATACAGGTAAAAATAATAAACGGGTGTAGGTCCTACCGGTTTATACTTTATTTCCAAGCCATTGATAAGGACTGATACAGATGTGAGAAGTCACAAATATATATACTACAAGAACAGTACTAACGAACATACACAACCGTTAGAGGCTCCATATACCCACTCTGGCCGGTGTATAGGTAGGAGTGGCCTTCAAAACTCATTTGGCTAAAAATCACAATAGACTCTCAGGGGACATTGCTGATAAACAGACCATACCCCACCTCAGATCCACATGACAGGTGTCATGGAGGCGGAGTTTGGAAACTCATTAACCTTATACCCTATATATGTGTTTACAAATATGATAATCCTATTTTCATATATCTCTACTGCCTACCTTAAAGTTTAAACAATTTACAAATTTCTTTTGATATTAAAGGATCAAGTTTATACATCCCTTGACTGATATTCATATTATGGTTGTAACTTTCTTTTATGAAGCTAGATTCAATGATGTTCCTTTCAGTGCATTATTAGAATATACAATTTTTTGCCCCTAAAACCCAGTTAATAATGATTGTTCTCACTAACATGTTTTCAATATACCACTGCATTATATCTCACACATTTCTTATGATTTTTCAATTCTTTTTCCAGTTTTCCCGGTTTGGCCAACGATAAAAGTTGTCACAAGACTTACACGGAATTTTACGGACACCCCTTTAATATTGTCTGGGGAGTTCTTGATAAGTACATATTTTCATTGTTGTATTGTTCTTAATGGATAGTAATCACACACACATGCCCCATTTATTACCACCACAGGGTCTTAATAATTTATGAGCTGTTCTCTCTGTATTCTACTTAACTATAGGTTTCCCCCTCTAATATATCAACTACAAAAGTTCTTATCAAATGCACCTTTCTTAACCCATCTCTGTCCCCTGTCCATCATTCCAACCAATCCTCTTGTTTATCATTATATTCTCTTTTTCAGTGGTTTGTACAGAATGTACTTTTCACCATTTACTTCCACACTATTTTCACTGTATCATCCACCTCTCCATACAAAATGACCAAACCATCAAAACATTACCTCTTTTAACATATCCAAATAAATTTTTCACACCAGTCTTTTCCACAAAAAGTGGTCATCCTCTTTCACATCTTGTCCAGCATGCATTCCTTGGCATTCCTAAAACTCCTAACATCAACACCTTAAGACTGGCCTTCTTACTATAAACCTTCAATCATAACTTTTGTGAACTAGCACAGCATCTAGGATGTCACTATGTGAAAACAACTGAAGTAGAAGGGCAATAAATAGGCTAGAATATCTCAATTAAAAAAATTATAAATAATTCAATATATATAACCATACATGAATCCAAAAATCAAAAATAAAATATGGAGGCTACGGAAAGTGTGCTTGAGTGTAATATTATGCAAAAGAATGCTACCTCAAGACTAGATAACCCTGGAGGCTACAAAGGTTAAGGCAGAGCCGAAGTTTAAGAATACTGTACTGGTTATTTTGTTAATAACAAGCATAAGACAACCCCACAGCCAGAAATAACACATTATTATTATTCTTATTATTATTATTATATTATTATATTATTATTGGCAGGTTGCATAGGTCCTTCCGAATTTATTCACGGGCTTCAGCTGGGGGGTCATGGGTGGTGAATTTTTATTGGTTGCAGTTGGCGAGCTTCAAGCCACATTTCTGCGGCGAAGCTGAAGTCTGACTGATCTTCTCAATCTAGGAATGTCACTAATTCCAGCGTTCCCGTTGGCCTGCCGTTGCGTGATGTCATGCTGACTGACATCATTGGTAGTTTGGCTGCTATTGGGTGGAGTATTATTACTACCATTATTATTATTATTATTATTATTATTATTATTATTATTATTATTATTATTATCATTATTATTATTATTCAGAAGATGAAACCTATTCATATGGAACAAGCCCACAAGGGCCAATGGCTTGAAATTCCAGCTTCAAAAGGATATGGTGTTCATTAGGAAGGAAGAGGAGGTAAAGGGAAATACATAAAGAAGAGATCCCACTTATTGAAAAAGAAAAAATGAATTAATAGATGAAAATGTATTAAAATGCAAGGAGAATAGTATTAGGGTAGTAATGCATTGCATCTTCACTTGAACTTCTCAAGTTCCAACTGCACAACATCCTCTGGGAGGCTGTTCCACAGTCCAACGGTGTGAGGAATAAAGGAACTCTAGAACTGAGAAGTTCAACATCAAGGCATATTTACTGCATATTGGTGCTGCTGTTCAGCTAATCTGGTTCCTCTTGGCAATTAACGGGGGTCAGGGATCAATTGTGAATGTGAAAGATCTCTGTTGAAATACAACTTACAAAAAAGTGACAAACTAGATCATCTGTCGATGGTCCAAGTCATAACTGCTACCATTAGGAAACAGAAACCTACCACCACAAACTACTCTATATAATAGATAAATCTCTGGCAAAAGTAGACATCCACACCGGAGAACAGAATTCTGGTAAAGGAAGCACAACAGCCTAAAACAGGTTGCACTGATTTTATCACTGTTATAAATATATGAGGCCTTACAAACAATACCTAACTTTCATGCAGCATTTCCAGAAACTCTCACTTGAAAGGAGGAGATGCTGAGCAGCTCTCAAACACAGCAATCCTTTTGGTTAATGATTTGGCATGTCTTACTGTAATCTGCTCTCTTCCCTTTCTACACCATACTACCTCATTTCATTTGTCTTGAACTTGAGCTTCCTTTTTCTCAACTTCCTTGTCATTCCTGAATGCGCCTTTGTAGTTCCCCCTATGACTCTTCCTTTATGACAAAATTCTACATAACACAACACTCTTAACCTTCTTCATGGATGGAGTTAGGAATTTCAAACATGAAACTGTGCCTATAGAGTCCCATCTACTTCCTAGTAGTTTTGCCTGTTACATGTAAAGCAACTGTTTAATGGGAAACAAAAACTCAAGATAAAAGCTTAGCGACAATGTCAAAAACTGCAGTTGCATTGGCAGGTGCTTGCAGCCAGGAAACTTGGCTTGAACTGCAGTACAGGCAGTCCCTGGTTATCGGCGGGGTTCTGTTTCTGAGGGGTGTGATGATAGCCGAAAATCGCGGCTAACCGAAAATCAGCGATTTCGGCGATTTTCGGGGGTTATCGGCTCAGAAAAGCGCCGATTTTTGGTTGTCGGCGTCTCTGTTAGGTATGTATCGGCGCCAATACCCAATTATCGGCGCCGATAAGGGGAAATCAGCAATTTTCAGCCCCGAAAATTGCCGATTTTCGTCGCTAGACAAGCGCCATAAAACCGGATCTCTGTTTACCGGTAATGTTGCACTACTCTCTTAACCTAAGCAGGAGTTTACCATAAAAATAATTAACTTATAAATGGAAAATCTCTATATAAAACCAACAGTCTACCACAAAGAGACAAGTTCTTTGAAATTCACCACTGAAGTTAATATTACAAATTACAGCTATTGAACTAAACTACTGAGACATTTGTAAACTCTCATATGGCATACATAAAAGGTTTGTTTTCAAATGAGTGGCAAAAATTGGAGCACGGTAAAGTTTACAAGCTGGACAGCTAAGCTAAGATGATGATAAATAGAACTGATAGAAAGTAAAGGGCAAAAGGCAACACAACAGGAGCCAAAGGGACGCTGCAACGAACTACTGTATTTGTACTATCGGCCCTGTGCCACGAAAAGCAAACTCTAAGTGGTACCCTACTACTTAGTGATTACTAAGTACCCCAAAACTCAAGGACGAGAGAAAATTCTAATGAAGAGAGAAAATTCTAAGCTATAACTTGCCTTATACAAGTACATCTGGTAAAGAGACTACACTAGGCCATCTGCTTCCTAAGTTTAATTAACACTCAAACTGTTGAGTACTTTTGTACTGCTTTACCCCATGAACCCAAGAAAAAACAAGACTAGTGTTTCCACACATGAAGCTCAAAAGGCCTTCTCCTCAAAGCCATAATTAGATGTGCTAAAAATAGTGATTTTTATGATATAAGTTTTTAGGAGCTTACCCTCTATCATTTAGCTCATGGTAGCTTTCTCCAATGAGGAGCAATGGCTCTGCAACATTAAATAACATAATTTACTCTTAAAAATAAAAAAGATACTTCATTTGCCCTCATCCAAGAACAAACAAAGCAAGAACAACTACAGTATAAAAAAAGGTCCAAATAAATAAAGTGGAGTAAACTACTTTGTACAAACTCATCACATACTGTTCCCCTTTACCCAGGAAGGAGATAGATAAAGAGAACTCTTAACTGTTCGTGATACATAATGGGAACACTAGGAGATAATCTCTGCTGGAACCAGAGGTGCTACTATACGGCAGTTTTCATACTAGATCTCTACATCCCTCAAGTAGTTGGAAGCAAATATACAGCTACACCAACACTGTGCTGCCTAGACTAGCCGGTCTGGAGAGAGGTGTTGACGAAAACTAATAGATGTAGCCACTGCTCTGACATCGTATGGTTTCACCTTCAAAAAGGGACAGACCTCTGAAGAGACTTAATCAAGAAAGCCATGGTATTTTTAGACATAGGAACCCCAGACTTCCTGACCGAACAAAATAGGTTCCTACACTTCTTTACAGGTTTAAGATGAGACGTATAATACTTCAGAGCCCTAACAGGGCATACAACCAGCTCTCCTTCCCCAGGAGTTAGAGTTTCTACCAAAGGGACAGAGAAAACTCTAGGGAGAGCTTCGGCCCAATCATCATTCTTGGAAGAAAGCCAGAAAAGATAATTCTGCTCTAGTACGAGAAAACTCTACTAGCGATGATGTCACTTGCAATTCACTTATTCTTTTGGCTGAAGCCAAGGCCACCAGAATGAGGGTTTTCAAAGAAAAGAGACTTGAGAGAAGCCTCTCTCAGGGGATCAAAAGGAGGGTCTCTATGGTGTCATACAGCATTATCTAGGTTCCACAAGAGGTTTCTGAAGAACCTTTGGCATTTCCAGTTGAAAAGAGCAAACAGCTTCACGTAAGTCAACAGCCTTTGAAATAGCCAATCCAGTATGCCTTAAAACAGAAGCCAGCATGGATTTATAGCCTTGAATGGAGGAAACAGACAAACCTTTAGCATATCTTAAGAATCACTGAAACTTGATTACATTATCAATGCTGGTGCGAAGGCATGAAATGCCCCTGGACTTGCACCATGAACTATATAGTTCCAACTGTTTCTGATATAATACATTAGTGGACTTGTCCTTGCAGCGAGGATGGAATTTCCTAGACAACTTTGAAAAGCCTCTAGCTCTGAGGATCTTATTGATAATATCCAAGTGTTAGATGAAGCATGTTGATATTTCCGAGTAACCTCTCTGTCCTCGTCTGTTGAAGTACATTTGTCCTCTCTGTCCTCGTCTGTTGAAGTACATTTGTCCTAAAAGGTAACTGTCTGGGAACTTCTATCAACATTTCTAGAAGGTCTGTGAACCAATGCATCCTCGGCCACCAAGGAGCAATCAGAATCATGGTGGTCTTCCGGGATTCTCTCAATTTCTTGAGCACTTCCTTCAACACCAGAAATAGAGGGATAGCATATTCGAATAGGTTTGCCCAGTCTAAAGCCATAGTGACTACTTGAGGTTCCGGAATTGGTGAGACGTACAACTGGAGACGACGATTCAACTTTGTTGCGAAGAGATCAATGGGAGGTTGGCCGAACTCTTTCCAAATTGCCTCGCACACAGTCAGGCTTAATGTCCATTCGTGGAAGAATACCTGTCCTTGATGCATTTTCCCCAAGATGTAACCGAGTACCGGGACCTTTCCCTAAAAATGTTGGACACCATATTTTAAAAACTAACCACAGAATTTTCTTGAAAATAATCTCATTATGTTTCCTACACCCAAGTTACAATTGAAGTACTAATTTAACCTAACCTAAACAGGGATGGTGCAATACTAGCATACCTAGGAATTTGCATCCTGGACGACTTAGCATGTCTGCCACAACATTCAATCGACCAGACAACGTTCCTCTCCTCTGTACAGAGGAGTAAACCTATGGTAATGGCTACTAATATTTCTGACTTTGTGGCCCCTTGTCTTCTTAGATACGAAAGAGACATTGAGTTGTCCGAGAAGATAGAAATTACTTTGCTGGTCGCTGCACTTTCCAGCTCCTGCAGCCCCTACTGGATAGCCAACAACTCCTTGCAGTTTATGTGCAGATTTTTCTTGACTGGAGACCATACTCCGGAAGCAAACTGATTCCCCATAACTATACCCCAGTCCTTGTCCAAGGCATCTGAATACAGTGAGAGGTCTGGGCTCGGGGACTCTTAGAGATTCCCTACAAGCAGAATCTCTTCGGACATCCACCAACAAAGGTAAGGGAACAGATCTGGGTTCCAGAGCACTACCTCCTGGGTTGGCTGTGACTCTCTGTGCCAGCGCCTCCTCAAGTGCAACTGAAACAGTCTCATCTATAGTCGAGCACCTGGGACTAACTTCTCCAGAGAAGACATATGACCTAACAGAGACAGCCAGCATTTGGCTGGCATGCTTTCTGAGGAGGCAAATTCGTTGCGACTAACAAGAGATTGTCTACTCGAGCACGTGTAGGAAAAACCTTGAAAAGAACAGAATCTATCACCTTGCCCAGGTGATAGATTGTACTGTGTTCAGTACAATTTCACTGCAGGACATAGCTCTGATAGCATTAGTCAAACTCTTATACATATTCTCAGCCTCTGGAATAGAGAAATGCGACCTGTCTGATGCAATGGCACCTTTCTTAATTGGAAAAACCATAGACAAAAAAGTGCCATCCACTGCAGAATCAGGAGAAAGGGGTAAGAAACTCCCCTGTCCAATACACTAGTGACTTCCTTACATGAAGGCGAGAAGAGAGGATCCTTTAGAGGACATCTTCTTAGGCAAAGCCTTACCAATAGCATTAAATCTCCCAATTACAGAATCTGATAGGCTAAAGGAAGGGAGAGGAGAGTAATCCGACCCCAGCCTGGAAGCCCTTAGAGAGCAAGCGGTATTAGAAAGCTCCGGTGAAAAGAAATGAGGATATCTGTCCAAATACAAAAGAACCAGTTCCTTAAAACCTGAAGTGACCGATTCTAAGTGTTCCTCTTCCTTATCTGAGGGTAATGTAGGAGAAGGAGAATGCTGAGAGGAAGAGCTGTGCCTAAACAAGTCTTCCTCATCCGAGACAACTGAAGAAGCCTCAGAACCAGATGGTCTTGTAAGACCCGGCGCTAGAATTCTACTATTCCACTCTGGTAAATACTTGAACTGAGAATGGTCTCTCTCAAGATCCAACCGAGAAAATCTGGCTGACACAAGAGGACGAGAACCCTTTACCCACGGTGACTTACTTTCCAAAACAGGAGAAGCGTGCCTGTTCCCTTGATGCCAATAAGAACTCGTTCGCTCACACATACCTCCTCAACCCTCTTACTATTCAAAGATTCATGCAACATGGACACTAAGGCCTACTGTCTGTTGAGGATTTGCCGACTCTTCTCTTAGACTCAATGAGGCAGCACGTGGACTCGCTGAGGAGGCGTGAGGCCTGGCTGAGGCGGTGAGCAGATTTGATAAAGCTTCCAACGGCCTACAATACACCTGGTGCGGACTCAACACTTCCCGCGGCCTCAAATATCTCTGACATGCTTAGTCTTATCTTCAGAAAGACAGCCCATAAAAGCCACAAAAGCTTCAGAAGCTTACATGCCTGCAACCTTCAAGAAATCAAAACTCAGATGATCATCAACAGAAAAGGGGTCTAGGTGGATACGCTTACTACCTGAATGCCTATCTTACGACTCCAGACTCCTTGAGGTGGCTGAAGGCACAGCGGTATTGTTCGCTGCCAAACGTGATCAGTTAATCAGTTACCTGGTTTGGGCAAATCGCTAAAATAACCTTGGGAAAAAGTATTCAAAAGAGAAGGCCTAAACCTCTTCATCCTACCATGAATGTCTTTAAGCAAGCGCAATTTGAGTTTGTCCACCGAGGACCAAGAAGCTAAGGGCACAGTTTATGAACATCCTGGGATGTCAGTCCTCATTTGGAAACCCCAGGACTACCAGGCCTGTTGGCAGGGAGTCAATGGGACAGACAAGGCTACATCTGCAGAGTTGCCAATGGAACGAGCGGACACTGTCCCTTCCAATGCACAAGATACATTAGATGCAAAAGATTCACACTTGTTACATAAAAATTCAATCTTAGAATTTACAAATCAATATCAGACTGCACTGAACCTAACCTACTACCCTGAGCTGACTTTAGTGGGTGTGGAAGGATGTGAATCAAGTAGAGAAGAAGAATCAATAGGCCTATCTATCTCTTGATCAGAAATTAATTCTAAGGAAGACTTGGATGCAAGACTAACTGTTCTCTTTACTCTCTTTCTTAGTCTATGCTTCTCTCTTCTAATACGATACTTTACCCTCTTCTCTCTCTCTTGCAAAGACCATTCCCTGCAATGATCACAACATTTGTCTGAACCACACGTTACCCCACAATGATCAATTCAAAAATCGTGTGTATTGTACTTCAAAGAAACCAATCTGGTCTTGCAACTGCTTACCTTGCAAAGTCTAAGAGATTTTGATAATGAAGACTTAGAAGAAGAATCCATAATGAAAAAACAAACCACAGTCTAGACGATCCAATTCGATAACCATGAAAAGACAAATCAAAGTTCAGAGCACTTTTCTACACTGCCGTCCTATTTCGCCAACAAGAGTCAAATGAGCAACCAAAACATTCACTGTCCTACCCCGACCCTTTGCAGGGTGGAGGAGTAACTATTGGGAGTGTTCGTTAACGAATGTTTCAATTTTAACACTTGTTGAACCCGCACCAAGTAGTCGCAGATGAAGCTAAATGATAGAGAGTAAGTTTCACCTCAAAAATACGGATCTATGAGACTCCTGAGCACTAAGGATGGTCCTGTTACTTAAAATTGATCTCAGGCAATAACAAACAGTACTTCAAAGTTTCTTGATAAAGACATAAACTACAGATTAAAATAAGTTCAAAACTAGCAGTAGCATCTCTTAAAGATACTGATTTGCAGACATAACACAATCTGAAACCTCCCAAAAATTAAACTTTTGATGAAAGGCATACTTGCATGAAGGATATACACCACACCAATTACCAATATCAGGATTCTTCTAGCAATTGCAGCAACAAAATCTCATACAAAAGCTGTCTGAACCTCCTATTGTGTTGCTACAACTATTGCTGATTTTCAGCAACAAGTAAAACAGAATTTTGTCCCATAGGTACAGTTACTGTAGATGGTCTATCTTAGGTACAGTTATTGTAGATGGTCCAACAAAACTTTATCCTTTATTGTTCAGGAAATCACTACATGTGTTACTGTTTCCAACAAGAAACCATCAATATTATCTTAGGGCCATGAAAGAGTAAAAGACCATTCAACAATAGCTTTAACCAAAAAAGGAAAAAAAGTGCATCACCAGGACATCCCTTAAAAACAATAAAGATCTGTTTCTCCAAATCAGTAGGGCTTCCCACAACTATTAGAAAGCTTCTAAATTAGCAGACTTGAAAATAAGTTATTTATGACAATTTATAGGGTAGGCACATCAATTTTATGAAGTGTAAATTCGAACAAATGGAATAACACCTTGCTGTTTGGCCCAGTCATTCAGAGCTATCAAATTAGTGTGAGGGGGATCCATTGTTATTGAGTAATGCTATTTATGAAGAGAAATCATCAGGCATCATTATTACATCAGTCACAAACAAGGTCAACAAACAACCGAAAGTCAAACATACAAACCAGAAAATACAACCAACAAAATAAACAAAACAGCACAGTGCAGATGTGTGAATCACAAGGCAACCACAGAAAAAGTTAGGCTGATAGTCAAGTGAGTGATTTGGCCCCACACCCCCACTCACTTGCCACAGATTCTACCTTGTTACCAGGCTTCAACAACCAAACCATCTTCTACCAAAGGTAATCCCACATAAAAGAAGGTTTGTATCCTCTGAAGAACTATGTCATTTTCACATTGTCTAAGCATCTAACTTGCTATTGCATCTCCCCTACATTTTATCATCCATAAACACAGCAAAAAAATACAGTAATGAACAAATTAGAAAAAAGGATAAAAATAGGACTGCAAAATGGCAACTTCTTCCCTCAAAAGTTGGTCTTTATAACAAAACAGAAACAAACCTTATTAAAACTCTAAAAATCAGAATGAAATATTATGTATGCTGTTTCTATTTCTGAGTACAGTACAAGCAGTACAGTATTTACATGCTTTATTGCCAGTTAAAGTTGGATAATATGATAAGAAAAGTCCTACATAAAGGCTTACAACAAAGGTCTGTTAAACACTAGCTTTAAAGTATAGGAATTGTGAACACTGTGCCAGGAAGGAATCCATGTAGTTCAATATGAAATCCTTGTGCAATATACAGACACCAAAACATTCATATAGATTCAGCAGAGTTATGTTAGGTTATCCTATGTTTGAATGACTGGGATTGCTATTAGAGGTGAACATTTTAAAAACCTTTACAACAGAATCGATTACAGTAATATATGTTATAAACAAAGTCCATACCATGAAGGCTCAAAGAAATTTATTAAGGTAATCCAGAGTAAACTTTGTCTTAGACTAAGTTTCTAGTAATGTTGATTTTTCATTATGCCATTAATCTGGTCTTCGGACCCTAGCCATGTCAATAAGTGATCAGTGGATCCAAACTTAATTTCCAACAATTCAGCATGACAAGCCATGTTACTTGCTTTGTTCCTTTCTTAGAATCATGTTCTGATGTTACACTGACATAAAATGTACCTTCAGTTTTCAGCCCCTTGGTCACCCCCTGCCTCTCCAAGAAGCAGAATATTGCTATGACTTGAGGGGATACTGTAGTTACCAAAGGCTTTCTCCACTGATGTGGCATCTTTGAGATGTCAGTGATCAAAATACTGTACCAATCTCATTTAGGAACAGTTATGTAACATTTGGATTTTCTTGCTTGCTTTCAAAATTAACATTCCTTTCTTCATGCACCTGTAAATATTTCAGATGCTGAAACTACTTACATCTGTTCTTCAATGAAAACCCAAGTGTTTGCAATCATCCCAAGCTTATTTCTATATTCTAAAAAGGAATGGTATATGAGCAATCAACTTCCTTGTACAGTATACAGGTGGAGTCCACTTCTCTTCATCTTACATCTGCTTATTAATTCAGTTTCAAATCCACCTTGTATAAAATTCACACTGTATTTTCTGAAACATGCATACATGTGCTTGGGTTAAATGCTCTTGTCTTCATTCTTGGCTGATGAGAACAAATACATTTTGCAGGGCTCCTTTATCTTTATCAAAATAATCTTGTACTTCATTATCTTTATCTTTACCATCCTCATCTACATATTCATTTAACAAGAAGATGGTATAAAAATTTAGGTAATTTTTATTTTACCTAGGTATACAAACTAGAGCCTTTTAACAAGGAGTATTCCTCAGTATGAGCTGGAAACAGTCACTGGAATTTGCTAGCACTCTCCTACTCTGAGAAGGGAAACACTCACCTACTGTCACCAAGCGTGGGTGGCTGAGGAGGGAATGTGATAAAACAATGAAAAATAAAAATTAATGTACTAAAAAAATTTACTTGTTCCTACAGGAATACAAACCATCACCTTTTATGTATGAGACTCACTCCTTATATGGGATGATGTCTCTCAACTGACTGACAAACTAAATCTCCATCTGGAAATGTCACATTCCCAGCCACAATTGTGAGCACGGGAATAGTGACTCCTGTCATTTCTATTCAGTCTAGCATAGGAATGACAGAGCAATAGATCCCTGAGCCCAACTGAGATGTGTCTGAGTTCTCACTTGAAAAGGACACCACAGTATAGTATCTGACAAAGTATGACCCTACATAAGGTGACAAGTTGGAAGTAGCTAAATCTGGCCAATATGATTGATGAGGTCAGGGTAAGCTATAGCTATACACCCCTCTCACCTTTGTTAAAAGGGAGAGCAGAGGACGTCACATCATAATCGCCAAAGCTCTAAGACTGGGTGCTCAATTACTGAATGCTGCTATTCCGAGGTGTCCAGGGACTTGTGGGTGACATCATTCTAACAGAATGAAGCAGAGGACTTCTGACGATTCCATACACCTTCCCTCATAACCTGTTCTACCAAAAACCTACTCTGAAATGCCAGGGATGGTCCCACACCCATCACTTCATGAGCTCTCATCCCAAATATTGTATATGACTTTCAACCTCACCAGAGAAGTAATAAACTTGTTTGATTACTTCATAAAGCCATAAAAAATTGGTGTTCCTAAACACCTTTTATCCTAGCTAGAATTTACAAAAAGCCACTAACTCTGGGCTGAGAAGTCAGGATATTCTTATACTGTACCTTATGGCTCTTACCAGGCATAGAAGCCTCTTGCCTGGGTTGTTACCATAACTCCAGGAGGGAAAGAATCACAAAGCTCTTTTGTTGCCAGAAACGGACAGGTTCTGAGTTTTTGCTACCTCTGAACATATGGTTGACATATGAGAGTGGGCTATGGAAGGGAATCTCTCTGGACACCTCAACCAAGCAGATCAGAGAAACTATTCAGCAAGGGACCATGGAGGAGACACAAAGGTCACTTTGAGTGCTGTAGTGATCAATACTCAACTGATCACATGGTGGATCAGACAAAAGCAGAAAGGAGCACACCTCCTGATTGCCCCACAAGTACTGGAAGGCATGCATCTTCCTTCACCAGCCAGGGATCTGGCACAGGAAAGCAGGACACCGGGAGCTTCATGTTTAGCCATGTAGCAAAATGGTCAATTAGGCTATAGGTGTTCCTCAAATCAAGAACAGCTTTTCCATCACACAACAATGAGACAAATCCTCCCCTAATACCTAACCAGGGTGGCTGAGTTGATCAGCCACCACATTCCTTTTGCTTGCAACGTGAAAGAATATCATCCATCCCTGCTCCTTGACTCATGTCACTACAGTCCTGTTGTCACTCATTAGCATTACCAGGTGAACCATCTCGCACTTAAAATGCTTGTAGGGCTAGCAAAGCTATTTGATTTCCAAAACACTGATGTAAATATGAGTTTCAGCCTCTGCCCACACACCTGAAACAATCATGCCACTCAGGTGTGTCTCCCAACCCTCCTTTGATGCATCTGCAAACAGAAGCATCCCTGGAGATGGAGTTTAGGGGGCTCCTATGAGGAGGAGGAGGTTCCTGTCACCCAGCCACCATGTGAGATCATCTGATCTCCCCACTCAAAAGCAAGAGATGAGAGGAAGGATTACTTGGTGCTAAACAGTGCTGCCAGATAGAGCCAGCCATGCTGAATAAGCAACTTTAAG
The DNA here is from genome assembly GCF_040412425.1 of Macrobrachium rosenbergii. Taxonomy (NCBI): domain Eukaryota; kingdom Metazoa; phylum Arthropoda; class Malacostraca; order Decapoda; family Palaemonidae; genus Macrobrachium; species Macrobrachium rosenbergii. Next base: position 28,381,057 of record NC_089749.1, read on the forward strand.
GATGACTGGTGGATAAGGATTACCTGCAAAAGTAAAGCTGGTCATTCCTGTCGAGCAAGTAACTGCACTTCAACCTTCCTGAGCCTGATAAGTTCAAAATAAAGATTCTTCCTGCTGCTGTGTCCATATGCATGCCCAGGTACTTTGCCTACTGTTTGGTTATGAGATCTGACTTCTCCCATATTATCATGATCCCGAGATCATGGCAATAAGGGAGTAGGCAGTCTCTGTTCTGAGAAACTACAGTCTGAGGATGGCTGAACTAGCCAGCCGTTCACGTAATGCAGTAAGCATATACAGCAGACAAAGTAGAGGTACAGTACTTCCTGGGGGAATGACAGACAGGCATCTGGAAGTATGCATCCTTCAGATCCAAAGAAAGTATAAAGCTGCCTACGGTGAAATCCAATTCAAACTGAGATGTTCCCATCTCAAACAGAGCTCGAAGGACAAAGTCATTCAGCACAGATAGATAGCTGACAGTCCTCCAGCTGCTGGCTGAGACTGGTCATCGTCTTTTTAAGACTTCCAGTGCATTTTTTTCCAATATCCCTTCCACCTCTGCTGACAGGGACACAGCCTTTTGGAATCCTGGAGGGTAAGTCAGAATCAGTACCAATACTTGAGATAGGGGAGGCAACACTGTTCTATATCCATCTTGATGGACACATACTACCCAGGAATACACCCTCTGTCTCTGCCTCATTGCCAAATGATATGACAGAATCCTCATACTTATGGCAGTTCGAGATGGGGACTGCCAACCTCAGCATCCTCCACCCTTCTTCCTCTTACCTCCCTTCTTCGCCCAGACTGGGGGTGTGGAGAAAAATTGCTTGGAAGGTTCCCTGCCCTTCCTATATGCAGAAAGAAATCTGGGCAACTTGTCTTGGTTTAGCTGAAAAAGAATTCCTCCCAACACTAGACACACAAGGCAAGGCCACCCCAGAACTCAACAAGATTTGTCTCAAGAAGGAAAAAACCATATCCAGTTCATTATAAAGAAGTCTGCACACTGACACTCAGATGTTAGAGGAAAGTCAATGCCTTTCCTCTTGACACCAGCACCCTCACAGGAAATCCCCTTGTCCCAGAAGACAATGGAAGACACAGGGGTACTGAGCACATCCAGGAACTCCCCCCCAACCACTGACCTTGCCCAAGGCAGATGCAACTCCCACAGATAACAGCCAACATAGCTGCCCCTAGAAGGGAGAAGGCACTCACTTGAAGCCTACAAGAAGAAGAGGGAGAGGAAGACAAGGGGAAGGAAAAGGAAGTTTGACAACGAGGAAGAAAAAGGAAAGCACCTGCACCTCTTAACCCCTCTTTGCTCTTGTCTAAGATAGGCTCCCAGAACACCAGGGGAAGGCCACATATTCTGAAGGTGCTCAGTCAACAATATTATCCCCAGAGCAGACAACGTTGCAGGGGTAGGTGATGATAAGGCATGCACACAAGCTGGGGTCTAACCTGGGGAGAGCCCAGCAAAGCACACCTGACTTCTCACTAGGAGAAAGCATCTGAAGGTCACCCAAGGGAAGGGGGGGTTTGTTAATCCCTCCTGACAACACTGGAAAAAGCCTCTTGGCCTTCTTCATCTAACTCCCAGACCTTTTCCCCTGCAAAGGAGACCATCTCACACACTCCTCACAGCAAAGGACAGGATTATAGGCTCAACCCCTACAAATGGAGCAATAATGATGTGGGTCCACAAAACAGGCAGACATGAAACACAAGTAAACTCGCTCATGCCTCTCATATCTCTGTTGTTCAGTTCTCTTACCCATGAAATCTGACACATACACAAAGAGTTCCAACTTGGCAGCCAGCAGGAACATAGTGAGATGTCCTCAATGACAGTGGCCAACGAGGTTCACCAGTTCTACCTCCTACCATGGTTAGCAACCTGGTTAATAGGTTTCAGTGGTCAACTCCAGCTCGTGCTGAGGAATGTTCCAACATAAAAGTCAATAGATTTTGTTCCCACAGGAACAAATAAGCCTTGGAATTGTGGGAAAGTTGGTGTCAGTGAAGGTGGGAGTTTAGAGATATAGGGTAAGTGTTGACAGTGAGTAACAGAAGAGCCTCGATGGCTCAGTCGGTTACAGCAGCAGCTTCGGACTTTCAGAGGTCTGTGGCGCGGGTTCAAACCGCAGCCGACTGATCAGAGGCAGACACTTTGCTATCCGTAGACATCCCGGGATTATATATGTAATCAACGGATAGGTTTGCTTAAAAAGCAAATGGATGTTACAGACTAAATAAACACGAAACAAAGCCACTACAACACCTTCTAAAAACATAACAAACATCTCACACGTCTCGAACTCTCGCCATACCCACCCAATAATTCGCTGCTGGGAAGAAAGGGCGTTGGGTGGTATGATACATGAAACATAAGGTGGGAGTTTCAGGCAGGGCAGCCGACCAAGACCACAGGTCTACCCCAAAGCCAAATCAAAAAGTCCTTCAAAGAAGGCGGCTTACCCCATACAAAAATGGGGAAAAAGCACGTTAAAAGAAGAAGAAGAAGAAGAAGAAGTTGACAGTGAGTAACAGCACCCTCTAAACTCCTCTTTTCTATTCCTTTTTATGGAATTCTTACATATTTCTGCTCTGTTTCCTACAATGAGACGTTATCACACGTGGTTTTGTGAGACAACAAGCACTTTCAATGAAGCTATGACCTTGTTTAAGTCTTTGGTAAGAAGTTAAATTGTCAACAGTGATATTTGCAAGGGACTTTCTATCCTAATATAGGAATTATCAAAATTCATTGCACAGTTGTCATTTGATAATCGGGTTAGGGAGTGTTAATCCCACATGAAAATAAAAAATTCATAAATAACATGACCTTCCAAACCCCATGTCCTAAAAATGTCCTGTGTATTGCTGACCATAAACTTTACCAATATCTAACATAATCAGCTGACTATTCACAGAATTATGTACAATACAGTAATGAACAAAATACTGTATCTTTATCTTATAGATATCATATGTTTAATTTTGGGGGGACAAAGTTACAAAATTCTCCATAGGCTAACTATAAAACTAAGATGAATTTCAGTGAAATAATGCATAGATATTTTCATGAATGCCATTAAGTGCAATACCAATTTTGTTCAGAATTTTGCAAGTTTCTTGGTTCAATCAAAGGAATGTCTACTAAACAAGCTTTGTCAACATGCTGGAGTTTTACTGATTAAAACAGCATCATCTGCATTTTCTCAATCTGCCAACTTTCTATCATTACTCCTACCTAAACTTTATCTTCCATTTCCACTTTCTTTATAATAATAAAATCTATGAGAAGGGCAAATCAGCAAAAGGTGAAATAACATTCCCCTGCAGCATACCGCTATTCACTACAATTTCACTTGAAAAGACTATCAACATTAACTTCACTTCTACTCGCCCACGGATAATTTCAATTAGCTTTACTTTTCTAATCACAACGCCACAGTGATACAAGACCTTCCATAGCACTGGTTGGTAGACACTGTCAAATGCTTTCCGTAATTACCATATGCCATCAAAAGATTTTCTAATTCCAAACACTGATGCACAAATATTTTTTTGGTAAAACTCTTACCATTTATTGTTGAACTGTAAGTAATCTATCAATTTCTTTCTCCAGATTACTGAGAGTAAGCATGTTGAATATTTTAACACTTTCATACCCAATTGACGTAGTGGTACGTAAAATTACCCTACTCCCCTTCCTACCCGACTGACATACTGCTACGTAAAATTTAGCGAAATTTTTTGTACGTGTGTTAGGAGTAAAATTTTTTTTTCGGACAGTTAGTGGTTTCCATAGGCTAGAGCATACCTTGGACCGTGTAACTCAGGCATCAATACGCCAGCCAAGCAGTTCCTATACTGTGCATGCACAAACCCCTGGCATAGTAAATTTCTCACAATGAAATCAGCTGATCCTACCCACGCTTCTCTCTCGTATCTTACATTTTTTATAAAATATGTGGGATTACATTATTGGAAACACTCTGTTTCGTACCCTCTTTTTCTATAATTTTTTTAGTTCCTGTACCGCGCATGCGCAAATCCCTGGCGTAGTAAAATTCTCACAATGACATCAGCTGATCCCACCCACACAGGCCTGGCGGGCCACACTTCTCTGTCAGAGACCATGCGTGCGAGCTACGGTAAACACGTGTTTGTTTACATACAATGACGTCAATAGAGAACAATTTCCAACACACATTCACAAAGTTTTTACAGTAAAACTAGCGGAAAACGCGTTAGTGCATCACATAAGAGACGTCTGGATTTTAGGCAGGGCTCCGAATCTCATTTTTCAGTATTATATATATCGATATTTAGAGAATTTTGTTGGCTTTCTCATAAAAAATAATTAATTCGCCTAACTGTTATAGCTTTTTAGCTACGAACGATAATGTTGACAATGGTAACATTTTTTTTCGTTTCGATCAACTTATAACATCAAAATGAAACTGTTGCCGTTACCAAAGCCATTTTTCTTGACTCTCACTTTATTCCTCAACCTTTCCTCTACATTTTCGTATATTTACAAAGTAATTTCTATGAAAAATATCCGAGCTAGAGCTCTTCAAAAAAAATTTCTAGCGATAATTCTCACCATATGCCAGGCAGCGCGCTCTGTTTCTTACCCTGTTTTCTATCAATTTTTTCACCAACTGGACTAATTCGTTTTTCATTCTTTTATATGTCGATATTTAGAGAATTTTGCTGGTTCTCATAAAAAATAATTAATTCGCCTAACTGTTATAGTTTTTGAGCTACGAACGATAATGTTGACAAAGGTAGCATTTTTTTTTATCAACTTATAACATCAAAATGAAACTGTTGCCATTGCCAAAGCAATTTTTCTTGACTCTCACTTTATTCCTCAACCTTTCCTCTACATTTTCCTATATTTACAAAGTAATTTCTATGAAAAATAACCAAGATAGGGCTCTTCAAAAAAAAAAAAAAAATTTCTAGCCATAATTCTCACCGTACGCAGGGCAGCGTGCTGTTTCTTACCCTCTTTTCTACCAATTTTTTCACCAACTGTATTTATTTGTTTTTCATTATTTTATATATCGATATTTGGAGAATTTTGTTGGCTTTCTCATAAAAAAAATTAATTCGCCTGACTTTCATAGGTTTTGGGTTACAAACGAAAATATAAAAATAAGTAAAGATTTTTTTTTTGTTAAATAACTCACATTTTTTCGTGTTTAGAGGGCTGGGACTCTTATTCTGACTATTCCACCAAAAAATATACACATTGAGAAAAAAATGACAGCAAAATGAACGTTGTTGGCATAACATTTCTATTTTTGCTGAATTTTCAAAATAATTATTTTTTGCACTGTCGAGCGCTCCCAGACACCTTGGGTCTCAGGTAGGCGAGGCACTCAAACTATACAGATGCGAAAGTGTTAATTACACTTGACATGAAGAGCAATGACTCTACATTCAGTCAAATCACCTTTTTCGGTGCCTTTATATACCTTCCAATTCCCAATCATCTGGCTATGATTCCTCATTTGCAACAGTCTCATTTGTAAACAAGATGTTCCAAATTCATTTCTGCTGAGATGCCCTTGTAGCGCTCATGTGGCAGGCCTACAATCAAAATCTGCTTCTCCCACAATGGGTAACGCAGGAGGAAAAACCATGTGGTCCAGAGAAACACAAATTCTCTCGCACACCTTTTATGCAGATATCTCAGTCACCATTACTGTCATCTTTTATGTATTATCATCATTCTGTATGTTCTTATGCCAGCTTTCCACTAATGTATGTATAATTGTCAATCAGATGTCTTGTATCCATCCACATGTAAATTTATGTCTGTGAGGAGACACAGATGCTTGAATTTAATCCCTTCCTCGATCTGTCCAGAGGTTGGGACTACTTTGCGGCTCACATGAGCACATGAGAAAGTTTTGTAAATAAATTAGTAAGCTGTAGACCTCCATATCTTACTCATACTTCACTCACAATGGTGACCACCAGAGAGCTGCCTGACCAAGCCACCAGCAGCCACCCCAACACCATCAGCAAAAACCTCGAAGCCGCCTCTATATGCCTACCGCCCTTCATGCCCAACAACCTGAGGCATGGTTCTTCAGGGTGGAAAAAATTTTCCGCACAAAGAAATAACCACGGCGACACGGAAAGCAGACACCATCCTCAAATACCTGCTGGATGACGTCTTTGAGCAGATATCAGGATGGCTCGAGGAACTGGAATCCCCTATCACCTAAAACATGCTGAAGGATCACCTGAACTCATCCTTCAGTATACCACCCGCCCAGAAAGCCAAGAAGTTCCTCAACCACGTGAGGGCCCCGACAGGAGACAAGTGGCCATCACACGTGCACAAGCAACTGCGGCGGCTCATCACACTGCCCCCCCCACAAAGGAGACGACCAACACAAGTCAACCTTGGACCTCGTGAGGGAGTTACTCATCACAAAACTACCCTGCCAGACAGTAGCAGCCATGCTCAAAGCCTCCACCATGCCCTCAGAAGAGTTCTTGGTAATGGTCAATGAAATTCATATGACCCACAAAGCAGAAGACTCCTCACAGCCAGCAGCAACAGTAGCAGCACTACATAGGACCGCGCAGAATTCAGACAGAATCAGACAGCGATCCAGATGAGCCAGCTGCCCCATCTGGATCGCTGTCTGATTGTCTGAATTCTGGGGAAGCGTCTTTGGTATATGGGGGCAGCTGGCTCATCTGGATCGCTGTCTGATTCTGTCTGAATTCTGCGCGGTCCTATGTAGTGCTGCTACTGTTGCTGCTGGATGTGAGGAGTCTTCTGCCTTGTGGGCCATATGAATTTCATTGACCATTACCAAGACCTCTTCTGAGGGCATAGTAGAGGCTTTCAGCATGGCTTCTACTGTCTGGCAGGGTAGTTTTGTGATGAGTACCTCCCTCACGAGGTCCAAGGTTGACTTGTGTTGGTCGCCCTTTGGGGGGATCAGCGTGATGAGCCACCGCAGTTGCTTGTGCATGTGTCATGGCCACTTGTCTCCTGTCGGGGACCCCACGTGGATGAGGAACTTCTTGGCTTTCTGGGCGGGTGGTATACTGAAGGATGAGTTCAGGTGATCCTTCAGTATGTTTTAGGTAATAGGGGATTCCAGTTCCTCGAGCCATCCTGCTATCTGCTCAAAGACGTCATCCAGCAGGTATTTGAGGACGGCGTCTGCTTTCCGCGTCACTTTGGTTATTTCTTTGTGCGGAAAATTTTTTCCACCCTGAAGACAGGACTACAAAGAGAAGCCTAAACAGAAGAAACAAGAACCTCCAGAGGGCATATGTTTTTTCCACTGGAGGTTCAGATACAAGGCTAGAAAATATGATAAGGGTTGCCTATTCTAAAAAAAAATGTTGTAGGGTCGCAGACACGACCCAGTCATACTACCATCAGCGGTGAGTAGATAGGTTGTCTCTTAATAGAAATAGTGCCTGCTCACCGCTGTCTTTCTTCCAGATATGAAAGAAAAGGACAAACGTGCTTCTTCCTCAAAGATGAAAGATCTGACATGGGGTTCTTATTTGACACCAGAGCATGCAGATCATTCATCCCAGCCAGCCTGAACGAAAGATTCAACCCTGCTCCCGCCCCCACCCCCAACATCCAAGTATTAATGGCCAGCAGGGCACCACTGAAAATGTACAGAATATGAGAGATGAAAACTGCTTTCAATGGGAAAGAATACAACTGGTCGTTTATCATAGCAGACGTGATGATGGCATTGTTAGGAGCAGATTTCCTAACAGCGCACAACCTACTAGCCAACATAGCAGCTAAACAGCTGATCCCAAGAACAACACAGAAATCACCTCCCCAAAAGCCAAGCGGATATAGCCTACAACAATGAAAGCATCAAGTCAACGAGAAGAAAAAATATACCCCTCACACCCGACATCCTACTGAAAGAGATGAAAAATAATACAAGAATACGAAGATATATTCAAAGACGACCTGAAGTACAACCTAACAAAACCAGCAAAACACCATTCAGCACCACATAAGAGACTGAATCCACTTGCGATTCAGATGGCTGGCCCCAGATAAACTCACCTACGCAAAAAAGGTGTTGTTCAAAGAGATGGAAGAAGCGTGAAAGCCTCCAGTCCATGGGTGTCACCCCTACATATGGTACTGAAGTCAGATGGAACATGGTGCCCTTGCAGAGATTACCGACAGCTGAATGTGAAAACCAAACCACAGATACCCTCTACCAAATATGGTAGACACAACAAATCAAATGAACGGAGCATGAATATTCACAAAAATTGATCTGCTAAAAGGGTATTTCCAAGTCCCGGTATCAAAAGAAGATAACGAGAACACCGCAATCATCGCCCCATTCAGTAGCTACACATTCAACTACAGCTGTTTTGGCCTCCGTAACTCAGGGGCAACATTCCAAAGATTGATGGACACACTGTTCGGGGACCTTCCATTCTGTATGATATATGTCAATGACATACAGATCTTCAGCCCAAATTTAAAACAACACTTCAAAAATATGGAAATAGTGCTACAAAAACTGAAAGAAAACAGACTAATTGTGTGAGGGAAGACAAGTGCGAATGGGCAAAGAAAACAATGGAGTTTCTGGGGCACCAAGTGAGTCCAGAAGGAATTAAACCTCTGCCAGAGAAAGCGAAAGCAATAACAGACTTTCCCAAACCAACGGAAGTGAAATCTTTGCAAGAATTTTCATGTTTAATAAATCATTACCAACAATTTATACCAAACACTGCAAAAATAACGAGCCCCATATATGATTGCCTTAAAGGAAATAAAAAGAAATTACACTGGGGAGAAAGTCAAGACAAAGCATTTACAGGCAGTCACCAGTTATCGGCGGGGTTCCGTTTCTGAGGGTGTGATGATAACCGAAAATCAGCGATTTCGGTGCTTTTCCGGCGATTTTCGGGGGTTATCGGCGCTGAAAACCACCGATTTTTGGTTCTTGGCGCCTCTGTTAGGTATGTATCAGCGAAGATAAGCGGAAATCGGTGATTTTCGGCGCCGAAAATTGCCGATTTTCGTAGCTAGACAAGCCCCATAAAACCGAATCGCTGTTAACCGAGCCCGCCGTTAACCGGGGACTGCCTGTATTTTAACGAAAGAAGCAATAACCTCTGCAACAACACTAATATTTCCTTTACTCCATGGGTCCCTCACTTTGACAACTGACACAAGCAATACAGCGATGGGCGCCGTACTTGAGCAGGACGCTGATGATGGTCATTGCCAGCTGGCCTTCTACAGCAAAATGCTAACTGTAGCAAAGCAGAAGTATTCAACATCTGACAAGAGTTCGTGGTGCAGACGGACCAACAACCACTGGTCAGCGTGACAACACTGGCACCTGTCAAGAGACAGCCAAGCACTCCTGCATCATAAAGTACCTGAAGGGTTCAGCGAACACCGTGGTGGACAACCTATCAAGAAACTGTGCCAACACCATCCAACTCAGGATAGCCTATCCCAAGATAGCGGAGGCGCAGAAGGACGATGAGGGCCTGCAGCAACTGCAGTGGATCAACCCCGCCCTCACATGGAGTGACCTGTCAGTCAACAGTGGAACAACGTCCATCAGCAGACATCTTCCAAGAAAGGACAAACCCAACATCGCCATCTGACACCTGAAAAAAGACAGAAAAAATAATAGCGACCAAGAGAACCTACCAAGCAAACAGAAATGTGCACGTCCCCAAAGATTTACAGAACATGCAATAAGTGTATGTCCCCGAAGATTTACAAAACATGCAATAAGTGTTCATCAGGGTTGACGCACACAAAACCCGACTCTCCCCAATCTACTCGACCACACTGCACACTCCAGAGACAACCAAAGGTCCACCAGATGACAATACAGGCAGTCCACAGTTATTGGCGGGGTCCCATTTCTGAGGGTGTGATAATAACCAAAAATTGCCGCTGAAAAATTGGCAAGTTTTGGAGCTTATTCGGCGATTTTTGGGGCTTATCAGCGCCAAAAGCGCCGATTTTTGGTTACTGGCGCCAATACCCAATTATCGGCGCCGATAAGCAGAAATCGACAATTTTCAGCGCTGAAAATTGCCGATTTTTTGTCGCTAGACTAGCGCCATAAACCGGATCGCCGTTAACCGGGACTGCCTGTAGACAGGAGGACAACGTGGGTTTCAATCAACCAGTTGAAACCTGCATTCATACCAGACACTGGCCCACATACCTAGGCCTCTCTCCCAGGGGGTAGCCCCATGTGGCAGACCTAAAATCAAAATCTGTTTTCTCCGCTTTCTTCTGCAACGAGTACTGCAAGAGGAAAAACCATGCGGTCCAGAGAAACACAAATTCTCTCACACATCTTTTATGCAGATATCTCAATCATTGTTATTGTGACGTCACCTTTCACGTATTATCATCATTCTGTAAGTTGCTATGCAAGCTTTCCACTAATGTATGTATAACTGTAAATCAGATGTCTTGTATCTATCCATATGTAAATTTATGTCTCATATGTAAATTTATGTCTGTGAAGAAACACATGTGCCATATTTAATCCCTTCCTCGATCTGTCAAGAGGTTCGGACTACTTTGCGGCTCACACGAGCTATCGACCTGCGTGAAAGGTTTGTAAATAAATTAGTAAGCTGTAGACCTCCATATCTTACTTGTACCTTACTCACAACATCACAGCCTTGTGTTTCCCACCCACTAAGTATCTTTATTATTGATTTCCATTCAGAGACAGAGAGATCAGATGGGATTAAAGTGCACTTTTTATCCAGAAGAGCAGATGTAATTGGAAGAAAAGTATAAATATTCTTAATACTGAATGCAAAAAGACACTGACTAAAAGGAAAGAATTACACTACTACAGTAAACCCCATGTATTCGTGGGGATGTGTACCACAACCCCTCCCCGGCCAATAGCTAAAATCCACAAATACTTAAAACCCCTCTAAAAACACTTGGAACTGCCTATTTTGATAGTTTTAAACACAAGAAAAACCCTCTAAAGATGCTTACACCTGAGTATTTTAATAGTTTTGTCACAAAAAGTGCATTTAGTCATGAAAATGATATGAAAATACAGTAATTACTGAATATTTCTCTGTGAAAAATTCTGCGAATGGGCGCATTTTCCACGAATAATGGGTAGATACGTTCCACAGAGAAACCCACGAATACATGAGTCCGCAAATCGTGAGAACGCGAATATGGGGAGTTTACTGTCATGGTACAATATAAATCAGAACAGTGCAAAAATTATAGTGTATTTTGCATCAATAAATTAATTTTCTGAATAAATAGAATATGATCTCTAAACACTGTACAGAACTACAATATGTTACATATGAAATACCAGAGAGATATGGAAACTTGCTAAAATGAATGCTTTGTGGGTAGGAACCATGAAGGGATGGAGAATGTAGTGAGCAAAGAAGGTCTGAAAGAGTCTACAAACAAAAACTGGCGCAATTTATTAGTTTTTGTGCTGCAAATAATTTGGTAATTGGAGATAAATTACAAAAGACCATCCATACTCTTGGATATCTCCAAACAGCAGTTACAGAACCACATATATCACACAGCCAGTCATCAAGAGAAAAAGAGCACTGAGAAGAGTTAGGAGCAAGGAGGAGCAGATGTCAGCATTGATAATTTCCACACTAAAGTTCAAATTAAATGCACCCAACAAAAAAGCTGAGAGAGGATCTACGTTTACTACAAGTAAGCTTCAAGAGGATGCACACTGACAGGCTTTTGCAGTTGAAAGTCAAAACAGATCTGCAGTTCTAAAGACCATATCTGAGGGGGAGCACACAAGCAATGAGTGCTGATCAAGTTTATCAAATGCATATCAGTCTGTTGTAAAAGAAGTAGGCCAACATTTGGGTACATGGATTAACAAGAAAGAAACTATGAACATCAGATGAGACCTTGAACACAATAAAAATACACAAAAGCAAGATGCACACATAGCTAAATTTCAAGAATGTGAAGAATGCAGAGCAGAACATGTTGAGCACTCAAACCTAGATGGTGAAGTTAAACGAAGACCAAGAAGAGACAGAGAATATTTGGACAAACAAGCTGATGAATTCAGGGACTGACATTTATTGTAGGGGTTCCTGTAGAATTACTGATGAAAAATCAATAGATTAAAAGAAAAAATGGAAGAAAATAACTCAAAATGAGGAAAGGGTCAATAATAACATAAGAAAAAGAAATACAATCTGGGCAGAACATTTTTGTGAGTTAATGAATAAAATATGAGGGGATGATTTTATCAATATAACAGTTGATAAAGAAATCTTAACGAACTTCAGAATGAATTCCCTGTTATAACTCATAATTAAAGTTTTAATAGTGAGACCCATCAGTCTTCATGTATACTTACAGAAATCTAAAATAGTTGTTAAAACTAAAATTTGTGGGAAGTACAATTTCTGTAAATACCAAGTAAAGCTGAGGAGAATGCCTATTTTACTCATTATGTTACTAAAATCCAGTAAGTAATAAAAACAAAGTAGACCAGGGGAGCAGGGGATCCCTAACCAGGTAAGACAGCATCCCCAGTTAGAATTGGTTAAGATGCATCCTCCACTACATTCCCACTGCTGGCTTTTAAACGCAGGTTTAAAGTTCTGGGAAGCAAAGCTCAGCCTGTCGTACATTAGGCTGGGATACGTCCTTGTGTATTTTATTCTGGGGTTCTTGCTGCATTTTTGTCAATTCCCACCATCCCCCTTCATGCCTAAGGATCCAGTGCCCTACATTAGGTTAGGTTAGGTTAGGTTACAATGCATGTGTAACTGTGTGCTATATTTTCCCATTTAATCAAGTTTTTTGGTGATTGTTACAGTTGATATACAAGAACTATATATTATTTTGACTTATTATATTTTAGTTTATATATTTCCTACTATTCTGACAGTGTCATATGCTCATTTTTTATTTCCAACCCCCAACCCAAATACCACAGATTCCCACCGAGGTCCTCCATAACTGCTGGATATAGGGGAGAGGGGAAAACACAATAAGTGGTGCATACCAACAATCACAGGCCTGCGTAGAAGGGCATAAATCATACAATAACCACTAGGAAACACATTTGGCTCAAGTAGGCTATTTGGCTAGGAATGAAAGTATCTTAGCATCACTGAAATAGTATTCGGGGAAACAAAGATCAGTAGTACCCTAAATATCATGAAAAAAATGCCAAATGCATGATAAACCTTTGAAAAATATTAGTCCTGGATTGATGATATATTAATTTAGCATGTTAGGAAATTAGTTTAGAGAAAACATGCATCACACTTCAATTCTAATAAAATGTGACAACTGTGCTGCAGTACAACCTGTTTACCAAAACGGACAGACTACCACGTGAGGGGCTTCAACTAAGAAGTAGGCCTGAGCAATAATTATAGCCTAATGCTGGCCTAGGCTTACTCTAGCTTACTTGATGGTTTAGGGCTAAAAGGAAAATGAAAAGCAGTAGCCTAATGAGCTAAACAATTCAAATAGTTTTAAAATGCTGAAGGTACAAATAAGCCAACATATGTCTAGGCCTGAGCCTTAGCAAGCTTAATCTAGGCTAAAAGTAGCCTACAATAGAACTAGTCTGACATAGCCTTGGCAGCTCTACCAAGGCACAGATGCACAACCTATAATAAAGAAATCTTTAGTTAGTATTCTTCCGTTTCTCGATCAGGCTTTCCAGGATACCCAATCGACCTGAACTCTACCTACTCAGAGTGAAACAGTTGATAATGGTGATAAGATAGAGGCACCAGGCCTCCTCCCCTGGGCCACCAACCACCGTAAGCTAAGCTAACGAAATTCGCCATTGCCAGGGGTGACAGAGCTATGGGGAGTAAATCTGCCGCGAATCCCATCCCAATCTCGGACAGGTAACCCGAAAGGCAAAATCATCCCGAATGGTGACCGAAATGCATTGTGTGCGCCTTGCAAATCCCCCTCCCCCCGGGGAGGCCAACAACTTCCCTAAAACAACTGAAAAATGATTGTACAGTACTCGGTCAACCAGGCAGAACGATTGCGCCTCCCCAACCACTTTAGCCTGCTGCTTCTTCCTCGGCATCCCATACTCTCGAAGCAACGTTTATATCACCGTGTTCATTAGACACCTAAACGCTTTCCATCTCCACTTACCTGACGTCGAAAGATTGACGTAAGAATGTAAATAAACTTGAATTCACTTGACGTAGCAGACGGCTTCCCAACGAACAGCTGAGCCGCCTCAACACTGAAGAGTCATAATTGCCAGAATCATAAGATATATAATTATCTATCAGTTTTATTCGTAATAAAAAACACTCAAATCTTATTAAGTTGTAACACATAGATTTTTAATTAGAGTCTCATTCTTAATTCTTCTATTTTTACTCTATATATGTAGTAAAATCATTGAAAAAGTAAAACTAAAAGAGTGATTGTAAGAGAGCAAGGTGTTTATGACGTCACTATGGGTGCTGCTGCGCGCATCTTAGCCCGCCAGATTTAAAACCAACCCCTGTCCTCGGTATTATCCCGTCTTTCGTTTCATACGATAATTAACAAAGCATATTAAACTCACGAGAAACGAATTTTTATTGATGGTTATAGCAAATATGATTTATGTGACCCGAAAATTTTGTAGATAATAGTCTTCTCAATCTATACCAGCCAAACTAAGCGGTTTCAAGTAATTTTGAATATCAAAAGATCGGTAAACAGCACAGTTATTGAATGACAGAATGGTTAGGCAAATCAAGTAAAACCGATTTTGATAGTATTTAGGTGCACTGAACATTATCTTATTTCAATTATGCTTAGCTCAATTGACTGAAGTATCAATTTTATTATTTCACGGTGCCTGGCAGATCATCCCAATTGCCACATTTTCCTAATTCTTCGTTGTTTTTTTCCGCTTTGATATTAGGCACACTGCTAGTGTACGTGCAAAGCGTTGCAATCTGCGCAGAGTTCAGTATCATCAGTTGCCTTCTTCAAAGGTAGCATTACCTGTTCATTTATTTCTTATACCCAACCACTGTAATATATAGTGCCTCTTTTGTTGGTTCTCCCATTAACCCTAGCTCTGCGCTTGATTTATCTTGGAGTGCTGCATAGCTCTTGTCAAGAGGATACTCGTCTCTGTATCATGGCTTTCCGTCCTCTTGGGTTGTTGAAGTTCCCTGCTTGAGGATGCATGCACATAGCTTCCTTGCCTAATTTTTGCTTATTTATCTGTCTCTTGTTAATAAATGTTTCAGTTTTAATGAGTCATTTCCTATTCATATATAGGCCTAGTTACTTGAGTTGTTATAATAATAATAATAATAATAATAATAATAATAATAATAATAATAATAATAATAATAAGAAGAAGAAGAAGAAGAAGAAGAAGAAGAAGAAGAAGAAGAAGAAGAAGAAAGAAGAAGAAGACGAAGATGAAGACGAAGAAGAAGAGAGTTGGACGGAGCTATAAAAAATGCAAGTGAAACAGAACAGTATACAAAGGAAGGGCTAAAAAAAAATCTAAAAGATATGATTGCCAAGGAAATTAAAGGGTAAAAATAGAGATGACCAACCTGAGGTTCGCTGATTGGAGGGATAGGGAGTTAAAAAGAAAAATTCTGAAATTGTAGCATCGAGCTGCGGTTTCTGGGAAAACCAGTAAAACCAAAGAGGTGGCAATCTATATAAGACAGATACCGGAGAAAAAAGATAGCTGTAAACAGGTAATGCTGTCAGGGTAGAGGGTAACTGAAGATGATGAAATTTCTGCCGACTGCAGGACTTAGAGTTATACATCAGTAACTTAGTGCACCCACATTCAAGGTGTCGTAGGGAGAGCAACGAGAGACCAGAACCAGGCAAATAAGCACTATGAATTCAATGAGGAAATGGATGAGGCAAAAACAGTGGCACTAAAGCAAGAGGCGATTCCCTGAGAATTGTCATTTATGTGGCGCAAAACTGCTTAGCAAAAATGAAAAATGGAGAAATTGGTAGAAATTGTTAAATAGATCTAAAGAAAGTGCAAAAGTTCCTATGAAAACTTTTTTTAAGACGGAAGGTCCAAGCAGTGAAGAAAAAAGAATAACACAGGAAATCAAGACCCCGAGCAGAGAAAATGACTAAGGGGTATTGAAGAAGCACTGAGAGCGAAAAGAAATGAAATGAAAATATGAGGTTAACAGAAAGAAGAGCCAAGATCTAATAATTTAATGAACTTGAAGGAAAAAAGGATGCAACGCTGCTAATAAAGAGAAAACTAAATATGATAAGCTGGAAAGCAAGTTTTCAAGAAAATACAGAAATAAAATCTGCAGTTTTTGCTAGGAAAGGGAAGACACAAATCAACATCTGTTCAGAAGCAAGAAACTAGAACTGTTCTGAGAAGGCAGAACATATGCGGAAACAATAAAAATACCCTATAAAATGGCAAAGAATAAAAACACAAACGACAGAAAATGTATAAATGGTGTGGTGATGCATCTAGGCTAAGATATGGCGGAAACTTTAACAGTAATTATAAAGAACACGCACAACGGTATCGTATATCAGGGCGAATAAGATGAACTGGAGATACTATACCTGTACAACCGAGGAAATACAATTAAGCTATAGAACAGAGGAAGGATTCTTACAGCGAGCAGTGTAAGACCAATATTTGAAAAACTAAGGATGGAAGAACGAAAGAAAAGATTAGCAAGAATAGAAGTAGGTTCCAACCATGAAGAATTGAAGGATCGTCATTGGAAAGCTTACTAACTCCAAATATAGTTACAGACTATGATTCCCTTTCTTGAGACCCACATAGATCAGGTTTGCAGAGCTCATAAATATTTTAAAAAGATTAAACCTGAGGGACTGCATTATAGAAATAGGCAAATTGATTGGCTGGAGAAAATATTAAATTCAAACATACAAACACAGGAGAAAAATGGAAACTCGATAATAAGTTGTCTAGGCGGAATAGCAGAATCAAAATTAGAGAGGAAGTTATCGTAAAAAAATAAACCTGACACTGTGTGCAGGAAAAATATAACATCAACAAGAGATATTGAAACTGAATCAGATTAATTTCATTGATGATATTGTTTCCCTCTGGTAAGAAAGAAGTAGATATAGTAATTGGTAACTACAGAAGCTTGGGACATCTGAGGACATTGACATTCAACAGTAAATTAAAAATCAGCATTGCTTATAATTAATAAAAGAAACAACATAGAGCATAAAACCAAAAGAAGAGTTCTGAACCCCCCGGTTGTTTATTTTTTTCACAGGAGGAACGTCCTTCATTCTAATAACCTAAAGCTCAAAAGATGAACAATACATACATACGTACACGACTGTATTCACGGCCTAACCTTAGTTAATCAAATCAAATGATAGGAAGCTAACGACTGCTGGATTTAGGGACATGTAGGCCTTGCTTGCTGAAAATATTAAAGCAATGTGTTACCACAAATCATCTTCCAGTTTGGTGCTGGTACATATCTGCAGCATTCTTCGAATTTAACTACCACTGCCGATGATAATAATAATAATAATAATAATAATAATAATAATAATAATAATAATAATAATAATAATAATAATAATAATAATAATAATAATAAGAAGAAGAAGAAGAAGAAGAAGAAGAAGAAGAAGAAGAAGATGACAGCTGGACACAGCCTGTTTAGCCTATGTAGTTTGTTGTGATATTATACTATGTCCCTCTGAGAATCCAAACGTCCATTAAATCATCTGCAAAAAGGTGATACTTGTGTATGTCATTAACAGCCGATTCTCCCATTCCAAATTGAAGTTCTCTGCACTTAAGATCACACATAAGAGAACTCTCATTGCAAACGAATTAGTTTTGAGGCAGTGAAAGTACGTTAGATGCCTTGTTATTTTTTTTATTACTTAGTAAAGTAATCGTAAAGGAATAATAGCCTGATCTATCCGTTTGTTGTAGCAAAGCGGCCTTGTCAGCTCTTGGTTCCTTCTCATATGCAAAAAGTTGTAGTACCAAAGTATGGAAGAACTAGCTTTCTGTGCCGATTGATTATATTATAATACTGCACATTTGTTTAGGGCTGTTCCTTTTCCACGTCATAACTAAAAAAAAAGTGCCTTACAAGTTACAACACACAGAATGTGACATCAGACATCCAGCATGCAATATTTGTGCATGTGTATGTATGTCATCTGGCCTCAAGCAAAACATGAATGCACCAAAGTACGACCAAGAGTTTTGAGGTACATGATATTCCCAGAAAGTTGTTCCAGCACGAACACGATGAGTGGGTATGTTTACCATACTCTGGAACTACGATTTTTTGCATATTAGAAGGAACCAAGAGCTGACAAGGCCTCTTTCCTACAACAAACGGATAGATGAGGCTTTATTCCTTTACAATTTGTTTGAAGTTACCTTCTGATTCTAAAGAACACTGCATAAGTAAAAGAGTATAGCTTCATACAGTCACAGATACTTAAATAGATACACACATGTATGTATGTATGTATGTATGTATGTATGTATGTATGTATGTATGTATGTATATGTATATATATATACATATATATATATATATATATATATATATATATATATATATATATATATATATATATATATATATATATATATATATATATATATAATGTGTTCCTACCCTCCTCATGCATTTAGCGTAGTAAGGATTGCAATGCCAATGCCCAACACTATTGAAATACCTTGGAAAGTCCACCTCTTTTGCTTCACCTGCAGCAAGTATGCTGTAGCTGCACTGCAGACCGCACATCGTTGGGATTTGTTCATTGTTACTGTGCATTACATTCTTGTAGTTTTGCGGAGGTAGTTATGTAATATGCAAAATCACATCCGAGTCTACATTTCTTAGTTTTTTTGGGTTTACTTACTGTGGCCATCAGGTAGGCTGCAGCAGTGACCTCCGCTACTAATGTAGCTAGCTCTCCGAAAGGTGATGTCAGGTCTGCAATGAGTGAAATCCTTGCTGAGACGGAAGTTTGAAGGTCGTCAGTGTTCTATAATGTAATGAGAAATACTGATAAACAATACTTTCAAGCTATATATTTCTTAAAGTGTTACGTTGTTTACAGCTTGCCAAACAATATCGGGTAGAACAGAAGATTCACCCCATGTGTTGAAATAGCATTGTCCCTTACATTCTGTAATTGATAATTCAGTAATAACAAAACCATGACAGTTCTCCAGCAGGAGTTTCAAGAACCTACCAAGGATAATACAGAGAGGTGGCAGCAAGAATAACTCACCTACTAAGGATAAAGCAAAAGTTAGGTGATATTGTCAGGCTACCGGGACACTGTGTAGGTCACTTCGAAGTCAGTCATTTCGGAATTACGTTGAAATCGAAGCCAAGGGTCGTAACATGTATGGGGATTGACACCTTCCTTGCTGCTAGTGGCGTACAAACACTGCAATCAGCTATTCTATTTCTTTGCCTCCAACAAGTGTTATTTTTCTTTTATTGTCGCTCCTTTTTATATTTCTACAAGTTACTTCTTTCCCTTGCAACGTTCTCTTGCAAGTGCAGTTATCTCTGTGGAAGCTTACCAGATGAGTATGCAAAAGAACATTGGCCTGTAATAATAATAATAATAATAATAATAATAATAATAATAATAATAATAATAATAATAATAATAATAATAATAATAATAATAATCAGGTTACCTGAACAATGGTTTAGTTTGGTGAAAATGCAGTGTCACGAAAAAATTCATAAATCCACAATTTGTATCAAAATGAGACCAACTCGAACATAATCAGCACATGTCACTTCGATAAAACCACCAATGAATCAAAACTAAAAGCCCTGCAAATATAGTAGATTTTCAATAATAATAATAATAATAATAATAATAATAATAATAATAATAATAATAATAATAATAATAATAATAATAATAATAATAATAATCTGTAATGGAAAAGATATTAAACCTGGATATGTAAAATCGAGGATTTACTCATTTTTCTACCTTTTACTATCACGGCACTCCTCTTTTATGAGTATATTTTTGGTCAGCTTCTTCCCGACTAATATTAGATTAGTCGGGAATTAAAAACAACATTAGGAACAAAGTAACCAGAAATAAGATACTCATAAAAGGGGAGGAGAAGAGGGGCGGGGTCTACCTAGCACCTTGTGTCAATTGCGACATAGTGTATTTTGGTCAGAGCGGCAAAGCGTGTAAGGAGAGAGCAAACCAGCAGAAGCAGAACATTCGCCATCACAACCAAGCCTCGGTTCGGCACTGGCCAAATACTGCTGGAATTACAGTCATAGTATCGACTGGAAAAATACACATTTTTTATAATAACAAAAACCAAACATCGAGGGTCCTCATAGAGAACGCCTTCATCAACTTTTATGAAAAAACGATGGAAGGCATCGTTGGAAACAATTTTGAGGATAGGACTACTTGTGATATCATTTATCAGGATTTTAAGAAGAGCATAAACAAAACGACTGACAGCAAGGGGATAATTTCGAACGAAGGATTAAGCATACAGCCTCATAGATCAAGAAGACTGGAGGGAAGGGCAGGAGATCAACAAGGAGGGCACCCCAAGAATTAGCAACAGAAAACAGCAGTTGTTGGGTGGGGCAAATATACAGAAATACCTGAGCGTAGCTGATACCCCCTTAGTGGATCAGTACCTGAAGATGAAGAGTGTACGTCTTCGAAAGCTTGTACTTTGTAAATGAAAGGATCTGGAATCTAAAGCATCCTGTTTCATTGAAGCCTAATACGAGTAATATGAATATAAATATATATACACAGTGAAGTTATGCTATTTTGGCTATTTTATATATATATATATATATATATATATATATATATATATATATATATATATATATATATATATATATATAGCTAGTTTCTCAGAACTTTTCAGTCTATAACACTGATTATTTCATTTCTGGATAGGTCCTCGAAATATAAAAGATAATAAAATGAAACTGATGCACACTGGAAGCAAAAAATATATACCATGGATTTTCAAATAACGAGGGGCAAAGAAGACTTGTTGGCTTTTGCCCTTCAGTCATGAAAGATTGCCAGGTATTGCCTAGTTTGACATTTCTTGCCCAAAAAAATTTATTTTCGCAGAAACTGCCAATTATTTTTGACAAAATTAATAGTTGCCAAAAAGCGCATTTTCTCAATATTCTCTTGACATTTTTTGTAAAAAAATAGAAAATGTTCAAGAGATATATTTCCTCAGTATCTCGTCCCACGAAATTCATTTTCATTAAAGGCAATTCTCATCAAAATAGAAATTACCGTGCATATCACTCTCTGTCGAAAGGATTTTGTTACTGTCCATTCACTCCGATCTCAAGACTAAACAGTGCCATCTGGTCGGGACATCGTCGCCAGTCCTCCAGACCAACAGTTTGTCTACTGTAGAAAGTTTTAATGTTTTTCATTCCCCTCCACGAAAGCAAGCTGTGTCACTTGTGGTTCCTATGCATTTTGTTCCGTAGTCTAAACTTGCGAAGCAGTAGTCCAAAATCAAACTGATGAACAAGCGAGGGCTTAACCGACTTGAAGGTAAATCTGTGTGATTCTAGTAAGTAGTTTCACAGAGGAAACTACGCTTAGGATGAAATATGATAAAACTGTAGGTCTATACTGCAACTAAATTATTCGAACGATATTTCTTTTCAACTTATATGCACGTATATTTCCAAATGTTATTTTCAGAGGCATAGTTTTATAAAAATCTGAATAATGAGTAATAGTGAGGCAATAACACCCCATTCCAATATATTTGCAACTAATAGGGATTGTCATAGCGATGTATTTCATAACTGGTTGGTCTGCGGGCGGAATGTTGTACACCGTCATGTTTTATGGCATCACAAAAAGTCTCCATAAAGAATCCGTAAAATTAGTTAATGAAAATGCCCCATTTAAACATTTGAATTGGTTGGTTTCCACAAAAATAGCGTTACACTTCTGCAACAGCTTTTGTTCTTATAAATGTTTGAAGCTTGGGAGATCCTGCTTGTTGTCTCGCATGTTTTTTCACAGTCGGGAATATTTGCGCAGATATTTTTCAGATTTTACATATACAGTAATTTTATCTTGACAATTTCTTTCACATTTACATTAAACTTATTCGCGACTACAAAATGAATCATAATTTTGTTAACTTCAAGTTTCATTTTTATAGCCTGATCCGATAGGCCAAGTTAAGTTTAAGTTTAATGACTGAATTTGTCAGTATAAACATTGCCAGTTAAGAAGAGCTATGACTTGCAGCTAAAGAGTAAAATTCGGTTTTTTTGTTTTTGTTTCAGAATGGTTAATATATCTCCGGTTGATGATTCTGGAGATTGATGTTGCAAGATGCGAATGTGTAAGGTTAAACCAAAGTAGTATAATACTAAGATCACCAATACAGCAACATATTCAAAATCTGCCTGTAAACCATTGAAAATCTTTAATATCAGATGGGATGTTGGAAATGCTTGTCCTATAGCAATCTAAGCAACAGACCACTTGGAAGATATGATGAAAGTTTCTCCTGGAAAGAGTGACCTTTTTGATTACATGAAACTCCACCAAACGAAATGCACTAGTCTTTGGATAATTTTGCCCATCCACGTCTCAATCAGAGTGTAGTGGAGGCCACAGTCCACGCCATTTCTCTTATCACTGGTGAGTCAACATACGATCTGTCATAATACATTTGGGTATTCTTGTTAGTTATTTCAAGGAAGAAAATGCAACAGTTACCATAACCTTTTTTTTATATTGTTTACTGTTGCTTCCACTTCTTCAGACTCACTCTTCTCGAGCATCGTCTTTTTTAGATGAACGTAACGTCCCACTTTTAACCTGTGTGGAATTCCTAGTTCAGTGTACATAAGATTGAAGGAACACTCGTCAGCAGTAGTGGATCCAGAAAAATTTCATGGGGTGGGTTACCAATTTTCATATTATATATATATATATATATATATATATATATATATATATATATATATATATATATATATATATATATATATATATATATAAGGAAACGTTGCCCTTGGGCATGTTAAAAGTTTCAAAGTGAAACTGATGATATTATGAACTGCATAATATTAATACGGCATCTTGCTGCAACAACAACAAACAAAAATCTTAAACTGTTATGTATTTTATTTGCAATTACAGAGTATCCTACTGCTTTGGCAATAAAAAGAGACAGGGGATAGGTGACTTGTAAAAGCTACTGGAAAATGCTAGCTTTATATGAAGTATTTCTGTCGTATCATAGTATATTTTCTTCAGCATATCATTCACTATTAAAGCAGAAATTATGAAACGGACAGCAATCACCTTTTCTATCAGGAAATACCGAATTCATTATTATTATCATTAAGATTATTATTTTTTCTCAAAATATTTCTATAATCTTTTATTTTTTCCCATTTTTATATTTCTCACTTAGGTTATCTAAATCTTCAATATTATTATTTTGTCATTTTTGTTGGGGGCACGTTCCCAGGTGGTCGCCCCTCCCCCCCTAGATCCGCCAGTGCTCGTCAGACTGTTATAGTGAAATGTATTCTTCATAGTTTTAAGCCCCTGTGCTATTATGCTTTTGCAGACCTTCCTTCAAATCTCACAATTTTACACTGAAATTTATGAGAAGAAAAGTGATTATGAGAATTTACTCGAGGTCATGAAAGGTTTACATTCCCAATATGCATCCTACTAGATTGTTAGCAGATTAAAAGTTATATACTCAGTTAATAAGCAATGGATTGATGTCAAGATTTTGGGTGATGAGTAGGAGACAAGGGCGTCATATAGGGGGGGCTGGGAGGGCATCAGGCCCTCCAAGACTCAACAATCCCCCCCCCCAGCCCCATGGAGTAAGAGCAGCTGGTTTTCTATTATTCTTACCGAAATTCAAATGAGTTATTAAGTTGTATCTATTTTGTGCTTCAAAAAAGCACAAAATAACTCAAAATAAAAAAACCCAGCGGATTAGGCTCGCTTCGGTGGCAAAATCGTCTTTGCCCCCCCTTCCAAAAACAAATCTGAAATGACGGCCCCGGTAGGAGATTTTCCCTTGGCTCTTTATGGACCACTGACATAGGTTAAAAAAACTGATGTCAATTAGAAAAATGAAATATATATATATATATATATATATATATATATATATATATATATATATATATATATATATATATATATATATATATATATATATATATATATATATATATATATATATATATATATATAATATATATATATATATATATATATATATATATATATATATATATATATATATATATGCAAATATATGTTCATTTACAAATATACAGTAATCACGGACAACAAGAATGATAAGCTATTAATTATAATTGGGCAGAGCAATACATTTAGTCAAAACGATTAAAGATGACAAGTCGCTTGGAGCCAACATGTCATAAAGCATAGCTATCAGACAAAATCAGCAAGAGGTAACGTCTCCAGTCTCCACTTTCAGGAGTACAGTCGACAAAGTCGGGACTCGGTTGTTGCCTGGGAGTTCCCAGCAGGCATAGTACCAAAACGGCCAACAACATCCAGGAAACTGTCGGCATTCGTCACGTTTAGCGGAGTGACATGTGAAATATGGTTTATCGCAGAGAGAGGGATTAAGTTAGGAGCCGGAAGGTGGAGGGCTGCATTGGTAGGCTGGTAGCTAACAATGGATGTTTTACATTTTCTCTCATCGCCTACGGAACAAGAGGAAACGAAACTCCTCAAGGATATTAAAGCGACTGAGCCACGGGTGCTCCATCTATTGCTAAGTTTGTTTATTAATAGGAAACCACCGACAGTGAGATCACAGCTTCTTTTAGTTCGGTTAATTACATAAGAAATTTCGCGTGTAGAAAGTTGCTGGTTATGCTGAAAGACAATGTAAATCACATGTATCTAGTTTTTACTTCTCTAATAAATGAATTTGAGCCTCCTTTTAACGTACAATACTGTTTTGGGGGTAAATTATTCAAAGCTTTGAAAAATTAAAAGCAGTTTTCCAAGATGAATTTATGAATAATGTGAAACGATTGAACAATTACATCTGTGATCTATTAATAAAGATATTTACGTTGTAATAAAATTCTACTAAGATCCTTAAGTCTCAATTGTAGCGCTTAACGTCGCTGTTTAAAATGTCTGATAACCACAAATCAAGTTTCGAAATGGTTACCTAACAAGCTTGAATTTTATGATACACTGAAATCCTTTTACCCAAACGCGCTTCCATCTCAGAGCACGTATGTTCGAGTTCATGATTTACGATCACAGATAATTATAATGTCAGAAACATGGGTCTTGGGGTAATTGAAAATCAGTACAGGAATGACTGGTCTAATGCAAATATGGACCTGAAAACAGACATTTTCGGGTCATGTTTACAGTTTCGGAATGCCGTTGGAATCTACTGTTTCATAACTTTAGACAGAGACCTCTTATCTGGCGACATCTGTAGAATTTAGGTTTACCTATACCTAATGCCTATGTTGAAATAGTTTTTAATCGGGCCACAAATTTTATATCAAAATTATGGAAGAAAATGGGATGTAAACTCGTATCCAACATTTTGCTTAAACAATCTCACCTTGTAAAGATTTTCGAGGTAATTTTGATAAAAAGGATTTTGATATTTTGTTAGGAGACTTTTACTAATAATAATAATAATATCAGAGACCTAAGCTCTCTGGTAACAGCTTGTCATTTGCAAATGTAGAATTTCCACTGTTTGTTTCCGGTGCTTTTCATTACCTACGCCTTAACCGATTAAAGAGTATTTGTGGCCGTAACATGCTTCTGCGATTTGATACAGGAGATTACAAAATTTATGCACTTTTAGTACCAGGTTCTAAGTTTTGCCGGAAAAAAATTGCACTTACGACAGTTTGCCAAAAACTCAGAAATCAAAAATAGCAATAACCATAGCGAACGCAAACGCCCGGCAAACCCTGCTTCAATGAATTTTGATATCCTTGCTGACTTTCAACTGAATCTCTAGTGTGTTTCTGACAGTGACTCGTTTGTATTGGTGCTGGTTTGTTAAGGTTTAGGGTCCGTGGAAGTCTGTCTCTTATGGAAACCGTGAAGCAATACATTGCAGGAAAATCGCAGTAGACAAGGTATTATTATTCTCATTGCTGTAGAATTTTTAAGAAAAGTATCTAGTTTTATATGGTTATATATGAAACATGAGTTGGCTAGGGTATCCCCACTCATACTTCGTTTTGGACAACCATAGTTACAGTAAGTAGGCAGTGCATTATTGTTTGACCTTTTGTGAAGACGATGTGGACCAAGGGTAAATACCGAATTAAGTATTTGATGGTAGGGCGTTCCTTAATTTTTAGTTTAAGTCGAGTAGCCCATGAGAATGTATGCTAAATATATAAATTATACGGAGGCACAAAGATATCGTTTAATATTTTCTCACTAAACATGAGATAATTTGAGGAATTACCGAGGTGAGAAATTTAACGTAGCCCTATGTGTATGTTTTACCCCTATTTCCAAGGGGCAGAGGTAACAGTTTGTTTCCGGTCGGAGCTCCAAATCTCCAATTCCACATGAGGGCTAGTACTAAATGAGGTAATTCTAAGCCGGCTGTCCGCGGTTAGCTAGACTATGGCAATTGACGTTTTCCCATGTTATTTTATTTGCTTTACAAGAATTTAAAGTAATATTTTGTCGGCCGGCTGTAACTAAACTGTCATTGACCTTTGAAGACTACGCGACTTGAATTGCCTGATGCTGGGTAGGTCTAAGCCGGCATTCCGCAGCAAGCCCCCCACCCCTCCATAGCTAATACGGCAAAATTGTAACCAGCAAACGCCCTTAAAAATACCAACATAACGTACCCTAGAGGTGTTTACTGGTACAATTTTGCCGTATTAGCTATGGAGGAGGGGGGGCGCTTGCCGTGGGATGCTGGCTTAGACCTACCCTGCGTTAGGTAATTAAAGTCGTGCAGTCTTCAAAGGTCAATTACAGTTTAGTTACAACCGGCCGACAAAATATTACTTTAAATTCTTGTAAAGCAAGTAAAATAACATAGAAAAATGCCAATTGCCACAGTCTAGATCACCGCGGACACCTAGTACTAACCTTTTGGGGGATCAAATGTCCCTTCCCCTTCAAATGTCTGAAGTTCATTTAGCTAAATGAAAATTTGGAAAAAATCCTGTTATTTACATGTATTTTTTTTACTGTTATAAATATTAGTTTGCAAGCATTTTATATTTCATTTTTTATGAAGATTTGGAAGATATAATAAAAATCCAGAAGGGATGTTCGGACCAGAAACAAACATTATTCAGGGCTGGTACTAAACATGGCACTCAGCGGAGACTCCATGTTTAGTACCAGCCAAGGTCTATCACCAGCCTCTTGGGGGTGAACTTAAAATAACCCTTAAATTTCTCAGTTTTGATAGTCACATCTCACCTGCAATGCATATATACAAGTTTAGATTTTTTTTACCCAAAATCATGGGTAAAAGTTAGTTTCCGACCCGAACTCCAATTCCACAGAGCTAAATTTAGTACTAAACAATGATTCAACTACACTTTTTTGCCGTGTTTAGGCTAGTACTAGCCCCGGGGGGGTCAAATGTATTTTGCCGTGTTTAGTACTGTACAAGCCCCAGGGGGATCAGATGTCCCTGAGTGCAATTTCCAAAATTGAAACTTGGAAAAAATCATCAGTCATTTACAGGTATTTTATTTTTTGTGGGAAAAAATCATCAGACATTTACAGGTATTTTATTTTTTGTGATATTACCATGCAAGAATTGTATATTTTCATTTTTTATGAAAATTCAAAAGATATAATTAAAAATCGAGTAGGGATGTTCGGACCGGAAACTAACATATCCAAATGCTTGTGGTCATGTGTACGTTGATCAGTCAAAGGACGGTAAATATCCATGTCAGAAAATTTGCAGCAGGCTAGAGTTTAGTAAGAATTTTGTATTAAGTATAGCCTAGGCCTATTAGGGAGACCTTAAGAGCACAGCCTAAGGATTCCTATAGTGAGTAGTGGTATTAAATTTCTGCACATGCCACTCTTCCTTACAACTTAGGAAGAATTGCACATGGGACACTTTGAAAGAGTAAGACGACGCAATGCTTAGAAGTGTAAGCATAAACAATCTAGAAAAATCCTAATAGTTAACATTAGCCGGTAAATATTTTGGTAACTAAATTTTTTATAGATTTGAGCACGGTTTACCTAGCATGTTGAAAAGACTTGGTCACAACATAAAAACTCCACAATTGACTAACCTTAAGCAGATATTGTGCTTGAAAGAACAAACGGTAATTCTATATATTAGCTCCACGCCTGTTTTTACATTTTCAACTGGTTTTTTCTACACTTAGGGGTTCTGATACTGGCGGTGCATCTGTTTGTCAGCCAAATGGAATGTCCCTTCGCCATGTTTAGTACTTGCCCGGGCTGCGGTTGGGTACCCATACGTTAACAAGTTATTGCACTTGCCGGACGGGATATGAACCGTTTGAAACAGACGTACCCGTGCTCTGTCATGTGGAGATCGCGTGTGGAAACCCCTTGTTGGTTGGACTTTGGGGGTTAATTACAGGTTAATTAGACTCGAGCGCCGAAAATGAAAGGTAAATTCATAATTAGCAACCAAAAAACTGTAGAAAGTCAAGTTATAGTGCCGTCGGCGATGCGGAGCTACCCTATAGTTCTACCGAACAAACCTACCCCTTTCCTTAACCTAACCTTATATTGATATTGTACTTGAAAATACTTAGGCTGTTGGAAGGTGAGTTTACCATAATGTTAATGGGGTGGTATAGGATGTGGGTATAGGGCACCAACTTCATTCATAAATATTTGAAGCAGAAGGTTAGATGCTTGTCAAATCTGGTATACTGTAATTTGGAGAAAAACTAATTGCATCCTGCTAGCAGTGTTTAATATTTTTGGGGAATGATTTACAATTTTCAGGTTTGATTATGCTGCCTAACAATCAATTGTTAATTTTGGTGCTGGTCAGAATCCACTTGCAGATTTGTTCAGCTAGGGTTTCATGCTTTTGGTTGGATACCAGGACCAGAAAAGTTTGTTTTGAATTAGGCTACATTAGAAACCTACTGAAGTCCACATTCCTACATTTCCCCTCCCTCTAATATACAGTATTTTCTTTTGCCAAATTTGGCTTTTGTCAGTTTCAACACTTTCTTGCCTACAGATTTGATTACTGCACTGTTACACACTATATGGTGTAACATCACTTCCTTGCAAATAACTAGTCATTAACAGTGTGTTTCGACAAAAGTTTGGCAACTTCATTTCTTGGGTAAGTTTACCCATGTCGAACCAGTAACAGTCGCAGGACTGGTAAAACTGCAGTTTAGTTGCATGGGCCCCTTCAGTGGTAACTATTGGTTGTGCCAAGGACCATAGAATAAAAGTTCTTTTATTGCCACAAGATATTTAGAACACAAATTTTTTAGTACATTTTTGTAATTGCACTTTTGAAGTTTTGATAAACTAAATCGGTGGAAATGCTTGCCCATAACATTGATCACTCTAGCTAGATAGTTATAAAACCATCATTCATCTCATGGTTACTGTGCATATGTAGGTTTGTGAGAGAGGTGCGAAATATTGAGCAGGGAGACAAGTACTGCCGATTTACTGATAAAAAGTAGTTGCTTATAAAGTGGGATGTGGACGTCTGCGTAGTGCGCAGAGACCACTGGTACAAAGATATACAGAGAACATGATAAACAATGTCTGACATATGAAGTAAATATCTTGTTATTTGTACATAATAAATGATTGCTTGGAAAGACAATATATACATAGTTTATAATTGTGATGATAAATACATATTCCACTCGACCTTAGGTCGCGGAAAGGCGCCGCAGAAAATGGGATGTTCTCCACAGAAAACACATTGAGCGGGGACTTTACAATACTCCCCCCTCCCCAAGATGGAGGTAACATCTGATTAAACCAGGTATCTTCTGGGGCGACGAAGGGAGCCTCTCTTTTTTTTTTTTTTTGTTAACTGGAGAGGGGTGTCACCTTCCCCAATGTCCTCTGTAGTGGTTTGTTGTGGTGTATTTTCATTAGGTTTCTGGGTTTTCCGGGGACGCCCTCGCCTCCTTCCAGAGACCGGGGTTGTTTGAGGGGCTGCCGTATCCTGCAGGAGATCTTGGGGTCCTCCTTCGTTGCCCCCCTCCAGGAATGCGGGTTTGAGATGATCTATTGACACCCGGGCTTCCCGCCCATGGATGGATATTCGGAATGCCTTCTTGTTCCTTTCCAGGACTAGGAAAGGTCCCCTGTAGGGTCTAGTCAAGGGTGGGCGGACGGCGTCGTCCCTGACGAAGACGTGGGTGGAGGAGGACGTCTCGGGGGGCCAAGAAGGGGGACATCCTGTCGGTGAATGTCCTCTGGCAGGGGGCAAATTTTCCAACCCTGTCTCGGAGCCTTTGCATTCCTATGTCGTCCCTGTCCTCTGCGATGAGTTCCCCTGGGACTACCAGTCTCCCAGTAGACTTTTTCTACTGAGGGGGGTTCGCCGTTGGCCCTGGGGGCGGTTCTCGACCTGAGGAGGACCCAGGGTAGCTGGTATGTCCAGTTTTCAGCAGAACGAGCCATGAGGGATGCCTTCAGAGATCTGTGGAATCTTTCCACCATTCTGTTGGCTACAGGGTTGTAGGCAGTGGTGCTGTGGCGAGTGGTCCCCATTATATGTGCCAGGGCGGTCCACAGCTCAGACAGGAAAGCGGGTCCCCTGTCTGTTATGTTGTCCGGGACACCGAACCGGCTGATCCAGCTGGAGAGGAGGACTTCCGCTTATGTACTGGAGGTGGCTTCTTCCTTGGGCATGACTTCAGGCCATCTGGGGGAACACTCACGCCAATACATGCTGCTTGAGTTCTCTGGGAACACTCACGCCAATACATGCTGCTTGAGTTCTCTGGGAACACTCGTGCCAATACATGCTTGAGTTCTCTGGGAACACTCGTGCCAATACATGCTTGAGTTCTCTGGGAACACTCACGCCAATACATGCTGGGGGAGCTTGCTGTGTGGGTCCGCTAATGACATTGGGGACCTGCCGACGAGGGTTGGTTAACGCCCGAGCGCTTTGTTAGAGCACCATAGTTAGTCCGTTAGGGGCATGGATTAGGTTCATCGGGCCAAGACTTAGTCGCCGTTTGGGTCTGTTAATGGCTTCTGAGAACCACTCCAGGGTCACCACAGAGAGAGAGAGGTGCGAAATAATGAGCAGGGAGATGAAGTACTGCCGATTTGATAAAAAACAGCTGCTTATAAAGTGGGATGTGGACGTCTGGGTAGTGCGCAGAGACTGCTGGTACAAAGATTTACAGGTTTTTATACAGAGAACATAGTGATAAACAGTGTCTGACATATGAAATAAATATCTTGCTACTTGTACATAATAAATGAGGGTAGTTTGGATGACCGAGGGACGCAAATACAACTCCTTAACAACGACTCTAATTTAAAAATTGCACAGAATAAATGTTGCTCAGCGTGCCAGATTCTACCCAAAAGGTAACTTACTTTACCAGTTTGCTTGATTTTCCCGAACGACAATTTTTTCAGCAGAGCGTAACTTTTTCTAAGTACCAAGTTGACATGAACAGTGTCATGGAGCACCTCGCTCCCGTAGTTCTTCAGATTGCCAAAGTGCGGCGCTCCTCTCAACCCGTAGTTCCTAAGGCTGCCGCCGCACGTCTCCCCGGCTTGATCGGGAAATTTAATCGTATCTCGGGCTGACCCAGGTCATGCCCTAGGGTTTACAGATTAAATACTTCGAACCAATCACAATATGTTCTATCAATATGATTCATAGGCCTAGGCAACACCAGAATCACGCGTTCTTTCTCGAACCGGCGCAATGGAAAGTCACAACTTGAGTTTGTTTCCAACCAATTTACCAAAGTTACTTTTCTACATACTGTGTCCAGAAGCAATACCTAGGTGTTCCGTGTCCATTTTGGGCCTTTTTGGATTTAGTTAAGCGCGTCTATCAGCTCAAGAGCCGCCCGACATCCCCTCTCTCTGATTTACTTTCCCAACCGTCTACAATAAGACCCGGACCGAGCAATTCCCACTCACCTGTTCGGCAGCCAGCAGTTGCAAAGAAGCCCAGGACAGTAGGACCTACGAAGCTGAAACTGTTACCTACATGGTCGGACAGCAGCGACTTTGAATAAGGTAAGCACAGCATTTACCTGCCTTTTTGCATTTTTGTTGCTAGGTTAGGTAGAGTTTTGGAACTGACCCTAGTGTGCAGTTTATAGTTTTTTGTAACCTGTGGCTACAGTGAATACAGATATTACTGCTTGCCAGAACATACGAGCTTGCCAAGAATCTTTAAAAATGTGGATGAGGCACTCAGCGCCGTTCCGCCACCCCGATCTGAGAGCAGATATGTTAAAAAAAATTACCGTTAACAAAATTTACGCCCGTTCTGACGCAGGTAGGGAATAGTGTAACCCATGTTTCTTAAGTAGGCTACAGGTATCCTAGGCTAGCGATTTCCGTCCACCCTAATATAGGTAGGGTCAGCCTCACATGCAGTGTAGCGGGTCAGCCTTATGTATGTAGTTTAGCGGGTCAGCATCACGCATGTACTTTAACGGGTCAGCCTTACGGTAGTAGCCTAGCGGGACAACCGTTTGTATGCAGACGAGCGGGTCAAAAACTAGCGAATTTTGTACGTTACGGCCAGCAGGAAACCCAAATTTTGCCTCTGTAGTTTAGTGGGTCAGCCTTATGTTTGTAGCCTAGTGGGACAACCTTTTGTATGCAGACTAACGGGTTAGAAAGTAGCGAAAACTGTACGTTTCGGCCAGTGGGCCGTTTGTATGCAGACAAGCGGGTCAGAAACTAGTGAATTTTGTATGCTATGGCCACCACAAACCCCGCCTTTTGCTTCTCCCCACCCAGAACCCTGGTTCCCAACAGGGTCCCCCTTACCGTTTATTACTTTTTCAGTTGCTTTTCCTTTGGGCAACACCAATAAAAACACGCTTTTCATTACCGTAATGAAGCACAGAGGGAGCTATTAAAAACGGTGCATTTTCTATTTATGAAGTTTAATTAATCTCATGTGGTGACTATGAACCACCTGCATTAAGGGAAGGGGAGGGGGTGGACAGGGGGACACGCACACAGACCGAAAGGTAGCCAAGGAAATTAATATACAGTAATAGATGATAGCTGCACTTGCTAATGGGCCCAGTAACCTTACCAAAGTGCTTCTCTAACTCAGCTTACATGGGTTCTGTAGAGAGACCCTTAGGTCCCAACAGATCCTTCACAAACAGAAATGGCCCCACTCCAAAAGAAATGCTACACACACACACACCAAATGACCCCAGTGACCAAACTGGAGAGCATGAAAAAGTTGAATTGACTGGTGCTAATTGTGGAGCCACATGCTTCAGCTGACCACTAGCCATAGCACAATCCAAAATATACTAAACTTTAATATTTCCCTATAACTGAGAAGGCTGAATAGTAGAAAGATTAGGTGAATGGCCCTGAGAGTTATTGTACATGGACACACAAGAGGTGGTGCCTTAAGAACCGGCCAGTTCTGGGTGGGTGCATGATCACATACAACTATCTAAACAACACTGAAATACGTTAATGTTCAATAGGGACTTATTGGATCACAGTGTCAGCACCAAATCTCCCCACTGCAACTCCTGAGAAGCATGAGCAGCAAGGAAAGAGCCCACAGCAGTCATCCTCCTCTTCCAAGAACAGCAGGAGAAGGGGTCACCAGCATGCTCATGGGCCCAAGGGTAACCCTTAACTACAGATATCTCATCCATGAGTGAGCACATAACCATTCCCTTCTACCAAAGGAGTAATTCATGTGAAGCCTCTGACTTCTAGGGAAAGGCCTAAAGGGATAACCACAAACTCTTCCTGTAAATGCAAAAATGGGCAGAAGACTAAGAGGTGGAGAAACATATGCACCTGGGATGTTAGTCTGAAATAAAATGGGGAAAATTTTTCCCACACACACACACACACACACACACACACACACACACACACACACACACACACACACACACACACACACACACACACACACACACACACACACACACACACACACACACACACACACACACACACACACACACACACACACACACACACACACACACACACACACCAAGCTGGGGAGAATGAGCATCAGGGGCATGAAGAGACCCAAAAACGTTCACTGGTGTCAAAGGGTGCATGTTGCCTCCTGAGGAAATGTTTTGTGGCATTCCTACACATCACATGGTATTTCTACTGCAAAGGAGCTCTGTCAGCATACATTTCACAGGGCAAATCAGGATCGTAGACCTTAACCCGACATAGGGAGCAAAATCGGTGATGATCCATAATATACTGTACAGTATAAGGCAAAATAGCAACACAATTCCTCACATCAAACACAACTTTACTATGTGCCAAACCTTTCTCCTGAACAACATCCACAATAAGGCGAGCGTAAACCAAACACGCTAGTGTCGTAACAAAATGCTTAGAAAAGTAATAAAGTTTCGACAACAGTCTGTGAGATGGTAGGAAATGTCTGCACAGGACAGCAACCAAAAAAAGAATGGCAAGTAAGTAGTGTATGGTACTACAACTCTCACCCAACTACCACCCACGAGAGTCATCGGACAGGAATATGACCCTCAAGACCATCTTGCTGCTTGCCCTGGCATCAACGAAGAGAGTAGGCGAACTTCATGGACTTTAATTCAATGCTAAACACTCAGAGATAGGGATCAGTTACGCTAGACTTCATCCCGGATTTCATAGTGAAAACTTGGAACCCGTTGGTCCCTGACACCAGGTTGGAGTCCTTCACGATCCCCTCCCTAGAGGACTGTTGATAAAGATCCATACGAGATGCTACTGTGTCCTGTTAATGCTGCGGTACTGTCTTAAGAGGACTCCACATCTCTGGCCCGAGTGTTGACGACTGGCTCATCCAAGAAAGAAGTGTCCAAGAAAATGATTTCTTTCTGGCTTCATGAGACGATCAGGAGAACGTACTCTGCAGCTGGCAACGACGACACCGGTACATTCTGCCTGAGAGCTCACGAGGTAAGGGGCATTGGTCCATCCCTCGCATTCTGGAAGAATCCGTCAGTTCCTCAGGTACTGAAGGCAGGGGTGTGGTCACGACAGCCCATGTGTACATCCCTCTACCTTCTGGACATTCCCCACAAGTCTGTGGACATTTTCCTTGGGACCTGTGGTGGCTGCTTGACAAGTTGTGAAGCTTACCTGGCTCCTCCTAAGAGGACAGGTAGCATCTTGCCGAGGTGTACGGTTATGGAAGTGAGTGTGACTGGCCTCTCCTCCTCCTCCTTCCTCGCCATCCTTCAATCTCTTCCTTCGAGCAGAGAGCAGGATTCGAGCCATCACATGCTGGAACTGGCTTCCGATACAGGTAAGTTTGAACATTGAGCAACCGTTCTATTTTTCTATCTTGAGCTTTATGGAAGCAATCTTGCTCCTTTGGCAAGGGGAAGGAGGAGACCTGACAATAAGACAAACCCAATGCTTATACTGTATTTGCCTTACTGTCACCGACTCTTAAGATGCATCCTAGCCCGTCTTTGTATGAGATTACAATTCTCTCACCCAATCATAAAGGCCCAGAAGTCTGACAGTTGATCTTGCAGTTCTTACACTCCGTTCAATATGTTAGAGGCACGGTACCCTCCTTGATCTATCGACCAGGGAGAGAAACCCAGGTGCGATGAACTCCAGTCAGTTCAGAGACTTGCTCAGATTCCTCCCACCAATAAGTGAGTCTTCCTTATGTAAAGGACCAAGGGTTTGTATATTGTGTGGGAACAAATAAATTTTAAAATTACAATCATTTGCCCTGCACTTACTACAAGTTGAATGGGGTTCAGTCTTAAAGGAGGCCATATAACACGAGCAAGTATAGGAGCCTACACCAGGACATTTTCTCTGAGGCTTACAGGGACTTTTAGCTATTTTTTGGGATTGCATAGTAAAAGCCAAAACACAAGCACACTGAACATACACTGATCACAAAAACAACCAAAAAACATGGACAAAGGCAAAAACAACCAGCTATGGTGAGGAAGGAGAGAAAGAAACGACCAAGAAGAAAACTGATACTTCACAGGGTTGAGATCAGGTCGCTGACTGCTTCCTTCCTCGTCTCCATGACAGATGCCAGATCCCACCAATTCCTTGCTTAAACAGTTTTTTTTCTGGTTTCCAGCTGGCCCCAGAAGATTTATCCTATTGTTAAGACTGCAGGTTTGATAGCTATGGAAAATACAAATAATTTAAATTTGTCATTTTTCCTAACTATACAAACCGGAAGTCCTTTACCGTTTTATGCCCACTTCATGCCACTCCTCAATTTGATACCTGGGCCAAAAGGCAAATTGGAATGTTGACATCCGGGCCTACTGGATGGTAGTTAACTGCCTAACCACCTTGTTCGAAAGTTTAACAACCATTCCAGCTTCTCTGAAAGTAATTCCTTATGTAAAGGCCCTCAGGTTTGTAATGTTGGAAAATTTTACTTTTAAAATTTCACATTTTAATTGTTCATAATTCATGTTGTTGTCTCTTATTTGTAGTCCTCAGAGGAATTGTGTGAATTTTTAAAGAGAACAATGGTTATTGATTTTGATATGCATTGTTTTGTTATCGAACTTACATAATGCCTTTTGAGACAAAGTATTTTTTTAAAGATTCCTTTACTTTACTGAATGTGCTTGGTAGACTTAAGAATGATTAAACTTATCATGGTTTATTTAGGATATTAAGTGTAGTAAATTAGGTTGTTAGTTTACTGAACTATATCCAATAATTTGCAGATGAATGTGTTACTGATGGTGGGTTTTATCATATTTCTTAAGTCAGTTTCTGGAGAAACTTTAGAAGTAAAATACAGTCAAGGAACCATTGATGGTGTTCAAGAAAGATACAATTCTCGAGAGTTTTATGCTTTCAAAGGCATCCCATATGCTAAACCTCCAGTTGGAAAACTGAGGTTCAAGGTAAGATAAAAATTTACATGTATCTATCCATTAAATTTTATAATTACATTTTTTATAAGTAACTTACCAATTAATTACATAGCTATTAAGTTCCCTAACCTACGGCAGCTTAAAAATTCAAAATTTGCTTGGTGGTGCTACTATCGTTAGTGTGTAGGTGACAAGGTCCCGCCCACCATCCGGGACTCAAGGAAACAACCCAGCTGAGAGCTTAGTTCGTTTTCTGTCGGCTTCCGGTCAACATTGGAGTTTTCACGCAGCTGCTTCTTCACTTTTTGACTTTTTCTTTGCACAAATTTGGTGAAGTATTCAGAATTTGTTGCTTTGTGGCTTGCTATCATTGTTAAATTGTTGTTCGAGTTAACTTTAGGTATTACTTTAGTTAACGATGCCAGATTCCAGTTCGTCTAGTGTTCACTTTTGTTCTGAGGGTTGTAGAACTAGGCTAACTAAGCTTTCATACAATTCTCATACAAAATGCACTAAATGTAGGATAAGAATGTAGTAAGGATAATACTTGCATAGTGTGTCAGAATTGGGGGATAAGAAATGGAAAACCTTGAAATCTCATCTAGAGAAATTAGAAAGAGATAAGAGGAGGAAAGTAGCCATTGGGGCTGAAAATAGGGCCAGTGCAGATTCCATTCCTTTGGATAATGTAGGGGGTGATAGAATTACCACTGCAACAATTCCTCCTCCTATCCTAAGTCATCCTACTTTTCCATCTACTCCTGTTCCAGGTTTTCATGATTCTGCTCTTAGTAATATTGCCAGCCTCAAATCAAGGTTGTCAGAAATTTAGTGTATTATCTAGTATTATTATGGAAATGGGATCAGTTATTAAATCTCTTAATGGAAAACAATGTAAGTATTGACAGTGCAGTGAGAAGTAAGAGTGCTGTGAATATTGAGGAGGTGGCTGTCCGTCCTACCAGTGCTCCTAGATGAAGGTCACTGTCCCGCTCCCCTGCACAGGGGAGAAGACCCACCGGAGGTCCAAGGGGGCTGGCGGGGTTTGCCCACAGGCAGTTACCCCCTCTGTTGACCCTGTCATGCGCTCCCAGGCTTCGACTAAACGCCATTGGAAAGGCAGTCCTGTGCATCAACTTTCTTCAGATTCGGAATCTTCCAGTCCGTGCAAGAAGCTCCCATATCGCTACTCTATTTCTTCACTCCCACTCAGAGACATGCGGATCTTGGCAACACCTCTCCCCTTGCCGTCAAGAGGTACAGGGAGACTAGCTCACAACCTTCCTGCAGTTTTCAAGTCCAACCTGATTCTCCTGCTCATTATCATCATTTGTTCAGAGACAGTCCTGAGCGCTATAGCCTAAGTGTTCCAAGTGCCCGTCGTCTTCCGAGCGCTCACTGACTTGCGCCAGACTTCTGCTGATGAGCGCCGAGTGCACACAGTCTCGCGCCAGAATACTGCTGTTGAGCACCTGGCGCCCATCTCGCGCCAGAATTCCGCTGATGAGCACCTGGCGCCCGCCATCTCGCGCCAGACTTCCATTCTTGAGCACCCGGTGCCAACTCTCAAGCTTCCGACACAACAGCCGAACTCCCAGCTTCTGCTTCTGGAGCCCAAGCACCTTCTTCTGTAATTCTGTCTTTCATCACCAATTCTGTTATTCCGTCTTCCTCATCGCCAATTGACCAGGCCTGTGTGTGTGTTGCTCCAGAGTCCAAGGATAAATCATTGTCTCCTATCTCTTCAGAGAAGGGAGAGATTGTTCAGGATACAGTTCCCTCTTCTGTTTACTCGTCTCTTGTGTGTTTCCTCCTGGATAATATCCCCGATTTCTTCATGCCTGCTTTGCCTACTTCTCCAGCTTCTGCCTTCCTCATGGAAAAAGCATTGATCAGAAGTACCAGGTTACCCAAGCTAGTTCTTTCCTCCTCCTCGAAGAAGGTTCTCAAAGAAGTTCACGTCTGGCTTCTGCCCAGCTAATTGTTGAAAATGAGGTACTCTTACTATGCCACCGGGGAAGCTCCTTCCTTGGGAGTTTCTGCCTCTGCCCAAGGGGACTTCTCTGGTCTGGTGGATTCAACTCATAGAACAGCCTTTTCGTCAGCCAAGATAATGTTTTCCTCAGCTGAACTGGATCACCTTATCAAGAATATTTTTTAAGTTGTTTGAGATATTTAGTTTCCTCGATTGGGCCATTGGGGCAGTAACGAGGAAGATTGAAGACTGTCCTGATCTAGCTGAAGATTTTACCTCTTGATTAGCTAGGAGTTCTTTCATGCTCAGACAGAGCAATTAGAGAAGGCTCTTTAGAACTCGCCTCCCTATTTTCTATGGGCATCCTTAAGAAGAGGGAGCTCTGGTGTTCATTCACCTCAAAAGGAGTCTCACCGACTCAGAAGTCAGCTCTACTTTTTGCTCCTTTAGACAGGTCGCACTTCTTTCCTCAAAACATAGTAAAGGAGATTCTTTCGGACTTGCAGAGTAAGCCTACCACTGACTTGTTGGCACAGTCCACTAGATGTCCGAAGGAGCCTGTGCCTTCCACATCAAGATCATTCTCCCTTCCACATCAACATCATTCTCCCCTCTACAGTCTCAGCCCTTTCATGGAGGGAAAGCTAAGACTCGGCCTCAACCTAGCTCAAACTTGTGACCTCGTACGAAGTCCATTGAGAGGTCTGCCTTCAAATCCAACCCCAAGAAGTGAGAAGTTAGTCTTCCACGCCCAGGTAGGAGCCAGACTTCTGCTTTATTGGAAAGAATGGGAGAGCAGAGGAGCAGATCCTTGGGTGATCAAGGTTCTCAAGGAGGCCTACTCCATTCCTTTTATAAAAACTCCTTTAGTTAGATCTCCAATCGCCTTGACAGCATATTCAAAAGGTTCCACGAAGTTTTTGGCCCTCTCTCAAGAAGTCGAATCCCTTCTTTCCAAAAGAGCAGTGGAAGAAGTGCTAGATACCCACTCAGAGGGTTTCTACAATCGCCTTTTCGTGGTTCTGAAGACCTTGTGCGGCTGGAGGCCCGTTCTGGATGTCAGCGCCTCATGTTCGTACTGAAGAGAAAGTTTCATATGGAGACCGTTTGCTCAGTCATGTCCTCAGTACAACAGGGAGACTGGATGGTCACCCTGGATATTCAGGATGCATATTTTCATGTCCCGTTTGTCCAGACTCGAAAATTTCTATGCTTAATTTTTCAGGACAGGATACTACAGTTCCGGGCCTTATGCTTCTGCTTATCAACGGCTCCTCAAGTTTTCACATGAAATTCAGGGAATAGTGTCCAGAAGTGAAGGCATTTTTGGCCCTTACAATGTAAAACCAATTGCTGCACATCCCCGAGTAGGACGCCTTGACGAGGTGAGGGGCTAAGGGACCCTGGCCTTTGGGCCCGGGTCCTGACGAATCATCCTACATAGTTTTTTGGTTTAAATGGCGTGGACATTTCCACATTTGCAAAATTTTACTGCTTAGGTGAGTCTGAGAAGGGATCGTTTTTTTGGAAGGGTTCGCATTCGAAGCTAATTGTGGGTGTTGTGGTGGTTGAGTCGCCACCCGAGATAGTTTGGACCTAAAGAGATGGTGATGGGATTTTCCCACTGCTATCTTGAGGGCGGAACCATCTCTGGGGATCAGCCCATCGGAATCCAGGGGGCTGGTTTTTGGAGGTGGGACTCCTGGCTTTTGTCCGGAAGCCCACGAGTAACAGTTGGAGTGGGGAGTCAGTCCCCATTAGTGGGGGCAGAACTCCCAGCAGGCGGATTGGCTTATACCTGGGCCACTGCAAGCGTACTGGTGCTATCCTGAAAGGGTAGGGTATGGGGTGGACTGTTGGGAGTCAACTCTCACTTGTGCCATTGGTGGAGAATGCGAATACCTGACTGATCCACGATACTTTCTTGATATGACCAAGCAGTTTTGGGTGGGTGGATGAACCAGTTTGTGTGTGGTGGTCTGATGTGTGCATGCTTGGCAGCTTGGGGGTCTCTTCGTGGGCTTTGGGAGTGTGTTGGGGTGGGGAAGCTGAGCAGTGGAGCTGCCCAGTTTGTCCTTTTGATATGCTGTCGGGGTCTGTGCGGGGCTCTTGGGTGTCGGGTGTGCACTTTTTGGACCTTTGCATGTGGACTGGTTTAAACTTATGGATTTGGCTTCTAGTTCTCCTCCCCTGGATCCGATGACTTAACGGCACTGGCAACGACTTCTGGCATGAACATGGATACGGGCTTGGCTGTTGGACAGAACCAAACACTGAGACACCAGGGTGTTAATAAATCTGGTGGATTTGATTCAAATAATAGGGTCCTTTATTGCACTAATGTAAACTTATCATTAGATTACGAATGTTTATACAGTGTAGTGAAGCAATTCGGCAAAGTGGAAAGAATTAAATTAGTTCTAGAAAAAGATAAGCAGTCATTTTGTGCTTTTATCAAATTTTCCTCTCCCTTGGAAGCTAGTGAGGCACAACAGAGACTCCATGGCCACATTCTAAATGACTCAGTTGTCAGCACTAAAGTGTTTTCAGTGAAAAACTTGAATGATGAGCCATTTGACTTTGTTCCAAAGGCTGAAGAACATGGACCAGTCCCATGTACCAGAGCTCTTCCTCCCCCTCTATGGCATGTTGCTATCTACAAGGAGGGAGGGAAAAATTTGATAAAAGCTGCTGACTGCATTGAGAGCAAGGTTGGTTCCATTCCCATTGAAATTTAAAATGGTATGGAAAGAATCTTCTAATAAAAGCTGGAAATGAGACTCAAGCAGTTCTGTTAGCTAACTTTAAACCTCCTGAAAGTGGAAATATTGAATCTATTTCATCTCACAGATTCTTTAATACACTGAAAGGAGTAGTTTACTCAAAAGATCTGCATGTTTTTAAAGAGGAGGAGGTTCTCCAGCGATGCCCTCCTTGTGTATCTCAAAAAAAACTGGGTGGTGATGCAGCTATCCTTTTAACCTTCTCCTCCAGTTACCTACCTGATACCATCATTGTTGGCCATGAGAGGATGCAGGTTAAAAATATAAAAGAAGTCCTAGACAGTGTCGCAAATGCTTTGAATATGGCCACATTCAAAACTCTTGCGATAACAATAAAAGATGTCCTGTGTGCTCTGCAGAGCACGATAATTTTGATGATTGCAAAGCAGCCTGATACTGTTTTCTTTGCAAGGGTGATCACACACCAAACTCTAGGGCTTGTCCCAGATATAAATTTGAACAAGAAGTGTTGGCAGTGGCAGATAATGAACATATTAGCATTAGTGAAGCAAAGCGGGTGGTAATGGGGGCAAACAAAAGTGCCAACACTACGTATGCTTCTGTAATAAAACTTATGAAAACTTCCAACAATGTAAGGCCACCAATAACTGTGTCTGATGGAAGATATCACAAACCTGGTATTTCTCGAACCATAAATAATAATGAAAATCTCCAAACTGGTGAGAAACTTTCGTCGCAAGTGCTTTGAAGTCCAGTAGCAAAATTGTACTTCCAAAAGCACAGAAAATTTATCTTCCAAACATCCACAGCTGTCGATTCATCTCCAAAAATAAGGGTGTTAAAATCAACTAATAATTCAGGAAAATATTCTGAAAATACTTCAAACCAAAATAAGCTAAAGGAACAATCCCAATTAGATAGAGCTAGTTCAGAGCCATCAATCGCCACAGCCACAAACAAAAATAATAATAAAACTGCAGTTTGCAACTACCAAGAAACGCACAAGAAATAGTTCCCCAAATAATGATAATTTTATAATAAAAACTTCAAATGGGTTCAGTGTTTTGGAAGACATCTCTCCTCCTAGAAAGGTGGTTCCAAAAGTAGTTTCAGAACAAAAACATCTGAGTTCAATTCAGTCTTGCCGCCCTAAGACAAATAGGATTAGTGGTGCACAGAAGACCAGTGAACATTCTGAACATCAGGTTCATAATAAAAATATGAAGATCAACCAAAGACCCTGAACACCAATTCAGATGAAAAGGGATTAAGAAAACAATCTCTTATAAAGGAGAATTTTCCACTCCACCCTAGGAACAGTACTTCCTCCAAGGAGTGGGAAGTAGCACTTTTTACCACCTTAGCATTCTTGCTCGATATTCTTCAGTGGAACTGTAAAAGGTCTCAGAGCCCGTACAGAAGACCTTAAAGTTTTAATGCATGAAGTTAATCCAGGATTATATGCCTACAGGAAACAATGTTAGGCAACTCTGTTTATAATCCTGGACTAAATTATTCAATATTTAAATCATATCCCCCAATTGGTGATCGTGCCCATGGAGGTGCTGCAATTATTATTAATAAATCTCTACAGCACTCCACAATACAATTAAATACAACACTACAAGCTATCGCTATTTCAGTCATTTTGGAAAAGAGGATAACAATCTGCTCCTTATACCTTCCACCAGACCTTGATTTTAACATTGGAGATATTCAGTCGTTAATTGACCAACTTCCAGCTCCTTTACTTTTGCTAGGTGATTTTAATGCCCACAATCCCCTTTGGGAAGTCGGTTTTTAGATAGTAAAGGAAATTAATCGAAGACCTTATTGACAGGAATGATGTTACCCTGTATAATAATGGGTCAATGACTTTCCACAACATTCATCGATAATCATTTCTCTGCACTGGACCTTAGTATTTCTTCAACTAGTATCCACCTTGATTTTAATTGGTCTGTTAATGAAGATTTAAATGGAAGTGATCACTACCCGATCCATTTGAAATATGCTGTAAATGCTCCATCTGAAGTTTTACCTAAGTGGAAGGTAGAGGATGCTGACTGGGATAAATTTAGTAAAGGGTGTCAATCTAGATAGGGAGTTTGAGTCCTTTCATTCTCATCTAGATGCCTATGATTACTTTATTGAATCAACTTTGAAGAGTGCTGAAAGGCTCGATTCCAAAAACAAAGGCAAACCTCGTAGACCTGCAGTTCCCTGGTGGAATAAGACATGGTATTCTGAGAAAAGTGACTAGGAAATGCTACAGACGTTACAAAACTAGTGGCTCCCCTCAGTCTAAATTAATCTACAAACGTGCTTTAGCCAAGCAGCGCGCTTTTATAAGAAAGCCAAAAGAGAATGTTGGCTTTACTATATTAATGGAATAAACTCCAAGACCCCACTAAGAGTGGTGTGGCGCAAGATAAGGAAACTGAGTGGAAAATTTGTTGCGTCACCATTGCCCTCATTAAAAATAAATGACACTCTAATCACAGAGCCCACTGAAGTTGCCAATGAGCTAGGAAAACACTTTTCTAAAGTTTCCAGCCCTAACAATTATTCTCCAGAATTTCAAAGAATTAGGAATTCTGAAATGTGTCTGAAGTTTGATTGGGAAAATCTGAACCATACAACTAACAAATTTTCCCTAAAAGAGAATTT
The DNA here is from genome assembly GCF_040412425.1 of Macrobrachium rosenbergii. Lineage (NCBI taxonomy): Eukaryota > Metazoa > Arthropoda > Malacostraca > Decapoda > Palaemonidae > Macrobrachium > Macrobrachium rosenbergii. Next base: position 28,425,637 of record NC_089749.1, read on the forward strand.
CGTGAGGCGCTCTCCTCAAGTGAATCCACAGCTCCAGGTGAGGATACAATCATATATGAAATGCTGAAACACCTCCCAGATGATGCCAAAAATATTTACTCAAGATTATAAACAAAATATGGGAAACTGGAATTTTACCCAAGGACTGGAAAATATCCATAATTGTCCCAGTTAAAAAGCCTAATAAAGATGCTTCCCAAGCCAGCAGCTATAGACCAATAGCTCTTACCAGCTGTGTATGTAAGCTGATGGAGAAAATGATAAATACTAGACTGGTTTGGCACCTGGAGACCAAAGGATTACTATCGCCATTTCAATTTGGTTTCAGAAAAACGCTCCACCCTTGATCCCTTGCTGAGGCTGACCAACCAAATCCAGCAAGGATTCGCCAAAAGTGTCAGACCATTGGCATATTTTTGACTTGGAGAAAGCATATGACACTACCTGGAGAATTGGCATCATGAAACAATTGCACAAGATGGGCATATGTGGAAGAATGGTCAGGTTTATATATTCCTTTTTATCAGACAGACTTTTTAAAGGTAAGAGTGGAAACTCCTTCTCCCAACCTTTTATGCAGGAGGAAGGAGTTCCCCAAGGAAGCGTTTTAAGTGTAACACTTTTTTCAGTGGCAATAAATAGTGTGATTGAAAAAATCTCGCCCCCTGTTAAATGCTCGCTTTTTGTCGATGACCTTGCAATATACTGCACAGGATATGATTCCTTGTCCGTATGTAAACATTTGCAAAGGTCTATTAATGCTATTACTAAGTGGGCTGATGAGAATGGTTTCAAATTCTCCTCTTCCAAAACAGTTGCAGTAAGATTCACCAGGTGCCGGCGTGTGGAAGAGGTTCCCACACTTAGTTTAAAAGGGTCCATCCTTCCTATGAGAGTGAAGTTAAATTTCTGGGGATGACTATTGACCATAAATTAACATGGGCTAGCCACATAAATGCCCTAAAGTTTAATGTTAAACAATCTGAATATTTTAAAGGTTGTCTCTGGATTTAGTTGGGGGCTGATAAGAAATCCCTTCTGAGGCTATATGACTCTCTGTGTCGATCTAAGTTAGACTATGGCTGTCAGATTTATTCCTCAGCCTGTAAAAACCAAGCTAAAGGAACTGGATGTTGTACACAACATGGGGTTGAGAATATGCTCAGGGCTTTAGAACTTCGCCTGTTGAAAGCATTTATGTCGACACAGATCATTTACCCCTTGATCTAAGAGGCAAGAGCTAGGGTTGCGATACATGGCTAGAATGAAAAGTGCTCCCAAAAATCCCTCCTTTCAAGCACTAAAGGAAACAGACTCTCAGTTTTTCTGGTACAAGAGCTTCTAAACCATTCCAAATTCGACTGAATGAGGATGTTAGATGTTAAATCCCAGAAAGTCCTGGAAGTAGAATATCCTGTAAATCCTCCATGGCTTATCCCAGAAGCATCAATATGTAAGAAACTGTTTAACAAAAAGGACTGCACTGTAGAAGAGATTAGGGGAAAATTCTTAGAGCACGATGTTACCCATACTAATTTTACAAAAATTTATACAGATGGATCTAAGTCAGATAGTGGTGTTGGTTGCGCTGTTATCCTGGGTGATACAGCGTACACAGCTAAATTACCTGACTCTGCATCAATATTTACTGCCGAATTAACAGCCGTAGTGTCTGCCCTAGATTTAGTTTTTCAAAGTAGTGACTCTAATTTTGTCATATACTCAGACTCTAGAAGCACCTTAGAAGCTATTAAAAAATTTAATAGCTTTCATCCATTAATTGAAAAAGTTCAGGAGTGGCTTTTTCGTATATATTGTCGACGTAAATCAGTCTCTTTCTGTTGGGTCCCTTCTCACGTGGGGATTTTGGAAATGAGATGGCAGACAGGGAAGCGAAAGCTGCTAGTATTTTATCAGAAACCTCTTTTAGAAAAGTGCCTCATACAGATCTAAAAAGGTCCCATTAGATCTTATGTTTTAAGTAAATGGCAAGAAAGGTGGACTTCTCCTTCTTGCCAATAATAAGAAATATAGAAATATTAGGGATAATGTACTACCGTGGTCTTCGTCATTCCAGCTTGACAGACGAACAGAGGTTATTTTAACGAGATTAAGGATTGGGCACACTCGTCTAACCCATCAGTTTATTTTAGAAGGAAGCAGACCTCCAGAGTGTGCTTACTGTGACGAGACACTAACAGTGGAGCACATTCTGGTGGTCTGCCCCAGATATTTTAACCAAAGAGAGAGATATTTTCAGGGTAAATCCCTGTCTGATATTTTGGGAGATGAAGCAGATATTTCTGCTATCATTTTTTTAAAGTGTATTAAAATTTTTAACGATATTTAATTTTATTTAATTTATTACATCACGTAGAATTTTAATGACATTAATTTTTTTTTTTTTGTATATAGCACATCATTCATTAAACTTCATACCCTTATTTATTGGTCACATCACTTCATTTTATTTATTAATCATTTCCTTCATGAATTCATAACTTTAACATAATTTATTTTCTTTCCATTACGGCGCTGAATGGCCTTGTTGGCCCCAGTGCCTGGGCTTTTGCCCTAAATATCATACATCCATCCATCCATCCAATTGCTGCACATGCACTGCTCATTGAATGTTGATCCTTAAATGTTAATTATTGTAAGCTTAACATTATACTCCTTATGATAGCTTTACATCTTTAGTCATGTTTCAAATAATCCATCAAGCTTACGAGGAAGTTTACTTGACGAGTTTTGACATGCTGATGGGTGGCAAAAAAGGCATGGCAAAATTATTATGCTTTCTTGCACAAATGTTAGCTAGATCTCGGTTATTTTGGCAACCTCCATCACCACCCGTGCACGAGAAGAGGCGGCAATAGGGGTAGAGGGTTGCAAAAATTATGGCTAGCAGATGGAATCTCAAAGTTTGACACTTAGACATTCTAACAGAATTTTTTGTTTAAAGTATTGAAGATTGGTTGAGTGAGACTGGTGTAGCAGTGGCACACTTGTCCTGGCCACTAAGTAATTAAGACTGGAATCTGGCCTGCACAACAGGGTACCCGGGGGCCAACTTGCATACTGTATCTTGTATAATGTAACAGTTCTATATAAAGTACTTAATAGCTTATCCTAACCAGTTTTTTTGTATTATCATGCAGTTTAAAACATTGATTTCCTCATCAATCAATTCTGAGGTCTGCAGAGCTGATTGCTTCTGAAAATGTGGACTCAGTCTGTACATTATTTACTGAGTGTATAGGCACTTCCGACCAGTGTGCCAGTAAGGTAAACATATCTGTCAGTAAGCATATTCCTAGTGGCACTATTGGAAAAATGGTCTGGCTGAAATATAGAGCCAATTGGGATTGCATTATTGAAGCTTTTCAGGTACTTGGTATCTCAGATGCTATATCAGATCCAGATCCTGATCCCACAAAGTTAATGAAATGCTGAAGGCTGTTTTAACAAACTGTCCCTAAAAAGGTTATCAGATTCAGGAGAAATTACCAGCCATGGTTTGATGATACATGTAGATGAGCCTACTGTGACACAGACCAAATTCAACACTTGGAAAGTACACCACTTTTGAGTCGTGTGTAAAGAATTTACAGCACTGTATATTGTATAGCGTAGAGAAATTAAATAGTAATTCTTTAAAGAGGAAACCCTTAGGAATTACTCTGCCTCGTCGGTGGTGGACCAAATTGGTATTATCTGTCTTTGCGTCAGGCTCGTCTTCCTTTCCACTGCTACTCAAAGGTGATAGATTGGTTACTGGCCTTAAAGATGAAGTTAAGCAATTAGCAGAGGATGGCTCTCTCCCTCATTCTTCATCATCGTGAACCTATTTGTAAAAAAATTTGCATTTTGCTCAAGGGATGTTAAAGTACTTGATAATCTTGATAGCTGGGGTGGAGATGATCCAGATGGTTTCCTCCTTTTGTTCTTTTGAAAAAATTTCCAGTTTTCTCTAAGATCAGTAGATTCTAGAGATTTTTAGGTTAACGTATCTTGCGGATGAGCATAAGCTTATAGATAGTGCCTGTTCCACTGCATGTCTGTATACTGCAGTAAATACATGGCAATTTTTATCCTCCTTGAGCTTCCCAAAGTTGCTGAAAAACTTATTTTTAAGCCACTGTATAAGTATGTGGAATCTAAAGGAATGTTAGCTGATAGTCAATATGCATATTGTGGTGATCTTCTAGATTTGACATGTCATTTGCAAGAGTGCTTTGATAGGGGTTTTGAGTGTATAGTAATTCAAATGGATTTTAGTGCTGCTTTCAGTTTATAAAATCACAAGATTTTTTTTTTTTATAAACTTCAGAATCTTGGAGTGGGTGGATGTGTGTTTAGGATTACGCCAAGATTTCCTTATAGGTAGGCAGCATCAAGTTGCTGTTGATGGGATCTCTAGTGAACCAAGACATATTGTGTCTGGAGTTAACATTAACTACAGGGTAGTGTTCTTGGACTGCTGTTAAACTGTACAAATGATATGGTCAGTGGCCTGGGAAAACAAGATTTTTTAGTTTGCCGATGATGCATCACTTTTGGGTTTACTAAAGTCCCCACTTAGGAGAAATGAAGCTGCCCTTAGCCTCAATAGGGACATGGAGTGGATTAGCAAGTAGTGGTGTTGATGAGGTCTGGGACTGAACTCCAGTAAAATGAAAGCAGTATTGATTAGCAGATCTCATATAGATTTTGGACCCCATCCTCCCCTTCAGGTGGATGGAACTCGGCTGAATCAGTCTGAAACTTTTAATTATTATTATTGGTGTAACTTTTGACTCTCATCTTACGGTGTAACTTTTGACTCTCATCTTACTTTTGAGAAACTTCTAATGAAAGTGTCAGCAAATGCTACACTGAAGTGGCCTCATAAGTGATAAAATCAGTGTAACCTGTTTTAGGTCATTTGTCTACCCTGACTAGATAGTCTGCTTATGCCAAAGATTTATCTCTTCTAGATAGTGGTTCGTGGTGGTAGGTATCTGTTTCCTAACATTAACAGTTATGACTTTGAATATCAACAGATCGTCACTTATGTCAATTTTCATAAGTTGTATTTTAACACAGATCTTTCATATTCACAGTTGATCCCTGATCCTCTTTTCCTGCCAAGAGCAACCAGATTTGCTGAACAGCAGCACCAGTGTGCAGTAAATGTGCCTTGCTTTTGAACTTCGCAGTTCCAGAAGTCCATTATTCCTTAGACTATTGAACTGTGGAAGAGCTTCCCTGAGGATGTTGGTTAATTGGAATTTCAAAAGTTCAGGCGAAGATGCAGCGCATTATTACTTAAAAACAATTCTTGTATTTTAAAAATTTACTTCATCTATTTATTAATTTTTTTCCAAAAACTGATCTCAATCTATTAATTTTTTTCCCAAAAACTGATCTCCTCAGTTTTTCCTATGATTTCTTAATTTTCTAATGAACACCATATTCATTGGAAGCTGGAATTTCAAGTCAGTGGTCCCATGTGAATTGGGTTTGTTTTGAATAATATTAATATGCTTACAAGGTATGTAAAATACTGTACGCAAAACTCATGAAATATGAAAATATAACACATAAGTGGGTAGTTTATTCTGATGTGCTACAGACTTGTGCATATAGGCCTATCCTGCAAACATGCAAACATAATGGAAAATTTAACACTACATTCAGTATTCCCTCGAATATCCAGAATAATTTATCTAAAGCCCTTGGGGATGCAGTGATGGAAATCTGTGGATATGATAAAACAACACTTTAAGAGCAATTTGAAACTTATTTTCTGTTTTGTCAATACACAGTACTGTATATGCTTATAAAAACATTGAATACTATGCACAGTACTTAACACAAAATAAAAACCAAACTGCAGCATACTGTATATAAGTTCTTGAAAAGATTTAACACGCATGCACAGTTACATATACACGTTGATTTATTTTGAGCAAGTACTGTAGGTGCCTTTTGTACTACACTTTGGTAATTCCATTATAAATCTAAGAAACAGTTTGTTCAGATGTGTGTGTGTGTGTGTGTTTAGGGCTTATTAAGGATGTATTACAGCAATATTGTATGGCATAGAAAAATTCATGAAATCTTAACACAATCCTCAACATGATGTAAGCTACGAGAGTTTAGGCCACCATATATGTTGGGTTGAAACCTTTGTTAAAAATGGAATGCTCTTTTATATTAAAATTATTTAAATCTAATTCCATTAAGGGAGTTTAACTTTATCATGTACAATGTAATTAAGTTTACATTGTAAAAGTTCAGTTACTTTGTCTATTACATACATGTAAATTGCACTTCTTTAAGCGTTGTTATTAATGCCTCTCTCATGTTGTGCATGATAACTTTATTACAAGTTAATATCCTTTAATAAAATTATAATTGTGCCTACAAGTAAGCATATTGCATTGCCTGTTTACCAGAGGTTTCAGCCTATGATATATGATTGCCCAAGTTGAAGTAGATTATGATGTGTTTTGGACATGTAAGGACCTGCAAATTTTTGGATGCCATTCCCAGTAGTAATGAGGAAAACTTTGAGAGAAAGAGAAAGGCAAGCAAATGCACAGTGTGTTCTGTAGTTTACCTTGGTGTGATGCATGCTTGCATGTATACACATGGACTTAAGCACTGATGGGCAAGGAAAGTTCTGAAGTAACATGGCTGAGCAGTTTGTCAACTTCAGAAAAGCCTAGTTATTAAAATCAGTGAACATGAAAAAACAAAATCTAATTTTGACATAGTGGTAAAAATTAAAATAATTGCTATGCTGTGCCCACTGGTTGTCGCAGTGCACCAACCAAAATAAAACTCGTGAGTGTTGCCACCTTGTTTTTTTTTTTTTTTTTTCTAAAGTATACCAGTCAAAAATGGGATGCATCTGCTTGGTCTTTGACATAGAGAATTACATTAATTTCTTCTATTTAAGATACTGATTTTTTATCATTTTTGCAAATTTAAGCTCTCATAAATTCATTGTTACTGATGGAGTTTTCATTGTAGGTGGGGGGAGGTAACAGGGGTAAGGGGGGTTACTCTTGAGTAGCTGAGGAGCTTAATCGACACACAAACAGGTAAGGAGAGAAAGAAACTTCAGTGACTTAATCATGACACATCACTACCAGCCACTCAAGGTGATAAACAGATAGATGTTTTATATGATGTTCCTGTTGAGCCAATAACAGTTGCAAAAGCCCCAAAGCAGACCTCCCTTCCCATCCAAATGTGATTACCTTATAAAGTCCCCGCTCAATGCGTTCTCTGTAATGAACATCCCGTTTTCTGCGGTGCCTTCATATTCGACCTAGGGTCAGACTAACACAATATTATCATTATTATTATGAACTGTATATTTTATTGCCTGTCAATTGACCATGCATTATGTATATGTAACGAGTATTTTTATGTGATACCAGACATTGTTAATCATTAGGTTTTCTCTATGTACCTGTCCTGTTTTTTGTAGAGAAAGTTTGACCTTGGGTCACCTGTAAATCTTTGTACCTGCGGTCTCTGCGTTATAGGCAGACATCCACACGCCGCTTTATAAGCGGGTCGCTTCATCAATAAACCAGCAGTACTTGTCTTCCTGCTCATTATTTCGCACTGTCTCTCACAGTGGTGACCCCCGGAGTGATTCCCGGAACCCATTAACGGACCCAAACGGCGACTTAGTCTTGGCCCGATGAACCAACCCACACCCCTACAGACTAACTGTGGCGCTCTAACAAAGCATTCGGGCGTTACCAACCCTCATCGGCAGGTCACTAGCGTCATTAGCAGACCCACATGGCTCACTCCCAAGCGTGTATTGATGCGAGTGTTTCCTCACACTCCAAGTGAGAGCACGGAATGAACATGGAGACACATTCCCAACCACATACAAATTACCGCAAACTTCTCGGAGGCAGACGTCTCCCTTGCGCAACCCTCTCCCGCATGCTCCTCCACGCTGGTACCTGCACCCCCCGCGATGACCCCCCTGACGGACCAACCAAAGGCAGCCCTCAGCATAAGGCTGCCGCCATTCACCCATCAAAATGCAACATCCTGGCACTACAGGGTCGAGGGGCAATTCAGGGTAGCAGGCCTAACTGACAAGGTGTTGAAGGTGGACATCGCCATCAACGCCCTCCCGGAGGAGATAAACAAGATTGCCCCGTGGTTAATGACGACGTTGAGCCCTGCCACCTTCCAGGAGTTAAAAGCCACGCTTGTGATACAGGCGCTTAAACTGTCTTCGGTCGAAGATTTGGTTTTCTTTATCACTTTCCTGTGAAGAGATGAACTTGAGACTGACAAGTGCTTTGGACATGCTGAAACAGTGTCTCAGTTTAGATTTTTTATTTATTGAACTTTTGCTCGGTATAATGGCCTCTTCTCTGTGTCAGCGTAGAGAGGTTAAGGTGCCAGCTTAGGGGGTTTGTGGAGCCAGCAGGAGTTAGCGAGGAAGAGTGTTGGTTCTCATGCTTATACTAACTTAGTGTGGAAGAAGTGAGAACACTTATGCTCCTATCTGTAGTAAAGGCTTATGCTGCACAAGTTAAGGCGACAAGGGATGATGTATTGGTACAGGTCTCATTTTATACCTTTTCTTGGATCAGTTCAGCCCTCAGATTCTGGTAGATGGCCAATTGCAGACCACCTTGCATGCTTTGGGAGACACTTAGCAGAACCTTAAGTAGTGGAGGCACTGAAGGAGAGTTCTAATACCTTTTAGGTTACCCTCCACTGGTTTAGTCTCCTGTAGCTGTTCCTTTGTCTTCTCCAACAGAAGTGTGTCATTCCTTAGTAGGAGGTTGTAAATAGGAGAGAATGAAATGGACCAGGCAGTAATTCACTGAAGGTTTACCTCTGACTTTTCTTAGCTCCATAAGTAGCTGGAGACTGATGCCCAGTGTTGGACGCATGGAGATTGAATAACTTTAAGTGTATGTCCCCATGCTTTTTGGTTTTTCCACCATGGTTTTAGTGACTTTCCAAAAGAGTGATCAGATTTCAGTGGACATGGAGGAGACATTTTTCTCATACCAGTAGATCCTCAGTTATGCAAGTTCCTTCAAGGTGTATTTATAGAGAAGGTATTGCTGTTCAAGGCACTTTGTTTTGGCACATGTACAGCACCTCTACTGTATAAGTATTCATAGGAAATGTGTTGTCTGTAGGTGTATGTGTCGACTTTAGGAGTAAGAGTTCTTCTCAACTGAGTCAACTGGTTCAAGTTGGCCAACTCTCTCAACAGTATTCCAAAGGCTGTTTCTGTGCATTATGATTTTCAGTCGACTTCCCTAACTCCTCCTCATTGTTATCTGGTGATGTGGGGATGATATGTACTAGCAATTTGCAGGTTTGTCTGTCAGGAGATGAATAGGCACTTGCTTCTAGATTAATTCTAGCCCTAAAGGAAGCTGCCTTACACAGTAAGGGCTATCTTTATTAGGAAACATGGCCTCACTGGAGAACTTGTCAGAAGAATCAGGCTCAGTTATAGTACAGTCTCAGCATAAGAGATTACAACTTACAGCTAATGTTCATTAAACTCGTAAGTAATCCAGAACCAGAACCATCATTGTTGCCAGTTTCTGTAGGAGGGATGCTGAAACTAAGAGTTGACCATTTTATTCTTAGACCTACATCCTGGTTTTTTTCCCCCTAGGTCATGTAACACAAAACAGAATTTCTACAAGTGTTGTTAGAATGGTCAACACTACACCTTGTAAAGCTTACTAGATGTCAGGGCAGTGGAAAGACCATTGAAGGTGCCTACCAGGTTTATCCCTGGTCAAAAACAGTGATATCGGAAAGATTGCTTCTTTGAGTAAATTGAATGAAAGATATTGGTTTGATAGTTTATTCTGTGGAAGGACAGTGATTTTGGCAATTGAGGATTCAGGAAGAATAAAAATAACAGAGTGGCCATTACATCCACAAGTTTGACAGTTGCCGTGGGATTAGAGGAATGTTCAAATGTGAACTTAATTGGCATGCAGATGAACAGGAACAACCAGTTAATTACTAGTCCTTTGAGAGCCCTCAGGCTTGAGCATTGGATGTGTTTCTTTAAGTTTGGCATGATTGTCTCATAGGTCTTCCTCCTGTCTACTTTAGGAAGTATTGCGTATATTTGAAGTTCGATAGTTACTGTCACTCCTGTAGAGCCTTAGTAGTCTAAGAGCGAATGATTTTTGAACTTTGTAGCTCTCTCGGTAGATGTCTTATTCTTCAATTAAAGGGAAATCATCTCAAACTTTAGAATTCTATGCACTTCCACAAACTTCTGCACCTCATACTTAACTGCTTGGAGAGCTTTGTCTCCTCCCAATAAGGGGATCTTCAGAAGTATCGTCCCCTCGAGTAGGACGCCTTGACGAGGTGAGGGGCTAAGGGACCCTGGCCTTTGGGCCCGGGTCCTGACGAATCATCCTACAGTTTTTGGTTTAAATGGCGTGGACATTTCCACATTCGCAAAATTTTACTGCTTAGGTGAGTCTGAGAAGGGATCGTTTTTTGGAAGGGGTTCGCATTCGAAGCTAATTGTGGGAGTTGTGGTGGTTGAGTCGCCACCCGAGATAGTTTGGACCTAAGGGATGGTGATGGGATTTTTCCCACTGCTATCTTGAGGGCGGAACCATCTCTGGGGATCAGCCCATCGGAATCCAGGGGCTGGTTTTGGAGGTGGGACTCCTGGCTTTTGTCCGGAAGCCCACCAGTGCGGTTGGAGTGGGGAGTCAGTCCCCATTAGTGGGGCAGAACTCCCAGCAGGCGGATTGGCTTATGTCTGGGCCACTGCAAGCGTACTGGTGCTATCCTGAAAGGGTAGGGTATGGGGTGGACTGTTGGGAGTCAACTCTCACTTGTGCCATTGGTGGAGAATGCGAATACCTGACTGATCTACGATACTTTCTTGATATGACCAAGCAGTTTTGGGTGGGTGGATGAACCAGTTTGTGTGTGGTGGTCTGATGTGTGCATGCTTGGCATCTTGGGGTCTCTTTGTGGGCTTTGGGAGTGTGTTGGGGTGGGGAAGCTGAGCAGTAGAGCTGCCCAGTTTGTCCTTTTGATATGCTGTCGGGGTCTGTGGGGGGGCTCTTGGGTGTCGGGTGTGCACTTTTTGAACCTTTGCATGTGGACTGGTTTAAACTTATGGATTTGGTTTTAGTTCTCCCTCCCTGGATCCGACGACTTAACGGCACTGGCAACGACTTCTGGCATGAACATGGATACGGGCTTGGCTGTTGGACAGAACCAAACACTGAGACACCAGGGTGTTAATAAATCTGGTGGATTTGATTCAAATAATAGGGTCCTTTATTGCACTAATGTAAACTTATCATTAGATTACGAATGTTTATACAGTGTAGTGAAGCAATTCGGCAAAGTGGAAAGAATTAAATTAATTCTAGAAAAAGATAAGCAGTCATTTTGTGCTTTTATCAAATTTTCCTCTCCTTGGAAGCTAGTGAGGCACAACAAAGACTCCATGGCCACATTCTAAATGACTCAGTTGTCAGCACGAAAGTGTTTTCAGTGAAAAACTTGAATGATGAGCCATTTGACTTTGTTCCAAAGGCTGAAGAACATGGACCAGTCCCATGTACCAGAGCTCTTCCTCCCCCTTTATGGCATGTTGCTATCTACAAGGAGGAGGGAAAATTTGATAAAAGCTGCTGACTGCATTGAGAGCAAGGTTGGTTCCATTCCCATTGGAAATTTGAAACGGTATGGAAAGAATCTTCTAATAAAAGCTGGAAATGAGACTCAAGCAGTTCTGTTAGCTAACTTTAAACCTCCTGAAAGTGGAAATATTGAATCTATTTCATCTCACAGATTCTTTAATACACTGAAAGGAGTAGTTTACTCAAAAGATCTGCATGTTTTTAAAGAGGAGGAGATTCTCCATCGATGCCCTCCTTGTGTATCTCATGTAAAAAACTGGGTGGTGATGCAGCTATCCTTTTAACCTTCTCCTCCAATTACCTACCTGATACCATCATTGTTGGCCATGAGAGGATGCAGGTTAAAAAATATAAAAGAAGTCCTAGACAGTGTCGCAAATGCTTTGAATATGGCCACATTCAAAACTCTTGCGATAACAATAAAAGATGTCCTGTGTGCTCTGCAGAGCACGATAATTTTGATGATTGCAAAGCAGCCCGATACTGTTTTCTTTGCAAGGGTGATCACACACCAAACTCTAGGGCTTGTCCCAGATATAAATTTGAACAAGACGTGTTGGCAGTGGCAGATAATGAACATATTAGCATTAGTGAAGCAAAGCGCACGGTAATGGGGGCAAACAAAAGTGCCAACACTACGTATGCTTCTGTAATAAAACTTATGAAAACTTCCAACAATGTAAGGCCACCAATAACTGTGTCTGATGGAAGATATCACAAACCTGGTATTTCTCGAACCATAAATAATAATGAAAATCCAAACTGGTGAGAAACTTTCGTCGGCAAGTGCTTTGAAGTCCAGTAGCAAAAATTGTACTTCCAAAAGCACAGAAAATTTATCTTCCACCACATCCACAGCTGTCGATTCATCTCCAAAAATAAGGGTGCCAAAATCGGCCAATAATTCAGGAAAATATTCTGAAAATACTTCAAACCAAAATAAGCTAAAGGAACAATCCCAATTAGATAGAGCTAGTTCAGAGCCATCAATCGCCACAGCCACAAACAAAATAATAATAAAACTACGGTTGCAACTACCAAGAAACGCACAAGAAATAGTTCCCCAAATAATGATAATTTTATAATAAAAACTTCAAATGGGTTCAGTGTTTTGGAAGACATCTCTCCTCCTAGAAAGGTGGTTCCAAAAGTAGTTTCAGAACAAAAACATCCGAGCTCAATTCAGTCTTGCCGCCCTAAGACAAATAGGATTAGTGGTGCACAGAACCACAGCAATAATTCTGAACATCAGGTTCATAATAAAAATATGAAGATCAACCAAAGACCCTGAACACCAATTCAGATGAAAAGGGATTAAGAAAACAATCTCTTATAAAGGAGAATTTCCCACTCCACCCTAGGAACAGTACTTCCTCCAAGGAGTGGGAAGTAGCACATTTACCACCTTAGCATTCTTGCTCGATATTCTTCAGTGGAACTGTAAAGGTCTCAGAGCCCGTACAGAAGACCTTAAAGTTTTAATGCATGAATTTAATCCAGGGATTATATGCCTACAGGAAACAATGTTAGGCAACTCTGTTTATAATCCTGGACTAAATTATTCAATATTTAAATCATATCCCCAATTGGTGATCGTGCCCATGGAGGTGCTGCAATTATTATTAATAAATCTCTACAGCACTCCACAATACAATTAAATACAACACTACAAGCTGTCGCTATTTCAGTCATTTTGGAAAAGAGGATAACAATCTGCTCTTATACCTTCCACCAGACCTTGATTTTAACATTGGAGATATTCAGTCGTTAATTGACCAACTTCCAGCTCCTTTACTTCTGCTAGGTGATTTTAATGCCCACAACCCCTTTGGGGAAGTCGGTTTTTAGATAGTAAAGGGAAATTAATCGAAGACCTTATTGACAGGAATGATGTTACCCTGTATAATAATGGGTCAATGACTTTCCACAACATTCACGATAATCATTTCTCTGCACTGGACCTTAGTATTTCTTCAACTAGTATCCACCTTGATTTTAATTGGTCTGTTAATGAAGATTTAAATGGAAGTGATCACTACCCGATCCATTTGAAATATGCTCTGAATGCTCCATCTGAAGTTTTACCTAAGTGGAAGGTAGAGGACGCAGACTGGGATAAATTTAGTAAGGGTGTCAATCTAGATAGGGAGTTTGAGTCCTTTCATTCTCATCTAGATGCCTATGATTACTTTATTGAATCTACTTTGAAGAGTGCTGAAAGCTCGATTCCAAAAACAAAAGGCAAACCTCGTAGACCTGCAGTTCCCTGGTGGAATAAGACGTGGTATTCTGAGAAAAGTGACTAGGAAATGCTACAGACGTTACAAAACTAGTGGCTCCCCTCAGTCTAAATTAATCTACAAACGTGCTTTAGCCAAGCAGCGGCGCTTTTATAAGAAAGCCAAAAGAGAATGTTGGCTTTACTATATTAATGGAATAAACTCCAAGACCCCACTAAGAGTGGTGTGGCGCAAAATAAGGAAACTGAGTGGAAAATTTGTAGCGTCACCATTGCCCTCATTAAAAATAAATGACACTCTAATCACAGAGCCCACTGAAGTTGCCAATAAGCTAGGTAAACACTTTTCTAAAGTTTCCAGCCCTAACAATTATTGTCCAGAATTTCAAAGAATTAGGAATTCTGAAATGTGTCTGAAGTTTGATTCGGGAAAATCTGAACCATACAACTACAAATTTTCCCTAAGAGAACTTCGTGAGGCGCTCTCCTCAAGTGAATCCACAGCTCCAGGTGAGGATACAATCATATATGAAATGCTGAAACACCTCCCAGATGATGCCAAAAATATTTACTGAAGATTATAAACAAAATATGGGAAACTGGAATTTTACCCAAGGACTGGAAAATATCCATAATTGTCCCCGTTAAAAAGCCTTATAAAGATGCTTCCCAAGCCACCAGCTATAGACCAATAGCTCTTACCAGCTGTGTATGTAAGCTGATGGAGAAAATGATAAATACTAGACTGGTTTGGCACCTGGAGACCAAAGGATTACTATCGCCATTTCAATTTGGTTTCAGAAAAACCGCTCCACCCTTGATCCCTTGCTGAGGCTGACCAACCAAATCCAGCAAGGATTCGCCAAAAAGTGTCAGACCATTGGCATATTTTTGACTTGGAGAAAGCATATGACACTACCTGGAGAATTGGCATCATGAAACAATTGCACAAGATGTGCATATGTGGAAGAATGGTCAGGTTTATATATTCCTTTTTATCAGACAGACTTTTTTTAAGGTAAGAGTGGGAAACTCCTTCTCCCAACCTTTTATGCAGGAGGAAGGAGTTCCCCAAGGAAGCGTTTTAAGTGTAACACTTTTTCAGTGGCAATAAATAGTGTGATTGAAAAAATCTCGCCCCTGTTAAATGCTCCTTTTTTGTCGATGACCTTGCAATATACTGCACAGGATATGATTCCTTGTCCGTATGTAAACATTTGCAAAGGTCTATTAATGCTATTACTAAGTGGGCTGATGAGAATGGTTTCAAATTCTCCTCTTCCAAAACAGTTGCAGTAAGATTCACCAGGTGCCGGCGTGTGGAAGAGGTTCCACACTTAGTTTAAAAGGGTCCATCCTTCCTTACGAGTGAAGTTAAATTTCTGGGGATGACTATTGACCATAAATTAACATGGGCTAGCCACATAAATGCCCTAAAGTTTAATGTTAAACAATCTATGAATATTTTAAAGGTTGTCTCTGGATTTAGTTGGGGGCTGATAAGAAATCCCTTCTGAGGCTATATGACTCTCTGTGTCGATCTAAGTTAGACTATGGCTGTCAGATTTATTCCTCAGCCTGTAAAACCAAGCTAAAGGAACTGGATGTTGTACACAACATGGGGTTGAGAATATGCTCAGGGCTTTTAGAACTTCGCCTGTTGAAAGCATTTATGTCGACACAGATCATTTACCCCTTGATCTAAGAAGGCAAGAGCTAGGGTTGCGATACATGGCTAGAATGAAAAGTGCTCCCAAAAATCCCTCCTTTCAAGCACTAAAGGAAACAGACTCTCGAAGTTTTTCTGGTACAAGAGCTTCTAAACCATTCCAAATTCGACTGAATGAGGATGTTAGGAATAATCACCTTAAATCCCAGAAAGTCCTGGAAGTAGAATATCCTGTAAATCCTCCATGGCTTATCCCAGAAGCATCAATATGTAAGAAACTGTTTAACAAAAAGGACTGCACTGTGGAAGAGATTAGGGAAAATTCTTAGAGCACGATGTTACCCATACTAATTTTACAAAAATTTATACAGATGGATCTAAGTCAGATAGTGGTGTTGGTTGCACTGTTATCCTTGGTGATACAGCGTACACAGCTAAATTACCTGACTCTGCATCAATATTTACTGCCGAATTAACAGCCGTAGTGTCTGCCCTAGATTTAGTTTTTCAAAGTAGTGACTCTAATTTTGTCATATACTCAGACTCTAGAAGCACCTTAGAAGCTATTAAAAAATTTAATAGCTTTCATCCATTAATTGAAAAAGTTCAGGAGTGGCTTTTTCGTATATATTGTCGACGTAAATCAGTCTCTTTCTGTTGGGTCCCTTCTCACGTGGGGATTCGCGGAAACGAGATGGCAGACAGGAAGGGAAAGCTGCTAGTATTTTATCAGAAACCTCTTTTAGAAAAGTGCCTCATACAGATCTAAAAGGTCCCATTAGATCTTATGTTTTAAGTAAATGACAAGAAAGGTGGACTTCTCCCTTCTTGCCAATAATAAGAAATATAGAAATATTAGGGATAATGTACTACCGTGGTCTTCGTCATTCCAGCTTGACAGACGAACAGAGGTTATTTTAACGAGATTAAGGATTGGGCACACTCGTCTAACCCATCAGTTTATTTTAGAAGGAAGCAGCCCTCCAGAGTGTGCTTACTGTGACGAGACACTAACAGTGGAGCACATTCTGGTGGTCTGCCCCAGATATTTTAACCAAAGAGAGAGATATTTTCAGGGTAAATCCCTGTCTGATATTTTGGGAGATGAAGCAGATATTTCTGCTATCATCTCTTTTTTAAAGTGTGTTAAAATTTTTAACGATATTTAATTTTATTTAATTTATCACATCACGTAGAATTTTAATGACATTAATTTTTTTTTTTGTATATAGCAAATCATTCATTAAACTTCATACCCTTATTTATTGGTCACATCACTTCATTTTATTTATTAATCATTTCCTTCATGAATTCATAACTTTAACATAATTTATTTTCTTTCCATTACGGCGCTGAATGGCCTTGTTGGCCCCAGTGCCTGGGCTTTTGCCCTAAATATCATACATCCATCCATCCATTCAGAAGTATCGTATGTTAGGGTTCTACCTTTAAAGTTGAAAACAACCATGGCCTTGTGTCAGAAGCAGCGGTACAGTAAGAGTATTTTGCTGTCTACTTTCAAGGTTATTGTTCTATGCTTTCCTCGGTACGTATTGCATTGTGATATTAGATCTGGCTGATGATCAGCACCTCAAGGCATTGAGGTCAGTTGAGATGAAGCCCCTGCAACTCTGTCAATCTCTCTGGAATTTATACACAGGTCTTAATTTTATCTGCATATTCCTTTGAGCCTCTGGAATGAGTTCCATTGAAGTATTTACAGTCAGTCCCCCATATTCGGGGGGGGATGCATACTAGTCCCCCCCATTAGCGGTTAAAATCAGTGAAAAATTAACCACCCCCTCTAAAAATGCTTGTAACTGCCTATTCAAATACCAAATGTACCCAAAATTATCTTCCTACATCAAATATACATTAAATTATTACCCTGTTACTGTATCAGTCCTTGAAATTGTCATCATGTCAAAGTCATCTTAAGCATTTTACACTAAAGAGTATATGCATGTACTGTATGGCTTACAGCTACATATGAAAATAATAGTCCCTTATATGTATTCAGGCATGCACATTTTCTTTCTTAGTTACTGTTCAAGCCACCCCATTTTCTTTTACAGGGGAAACATTGGTATTTACGTAATTCGAGAGAGAGAGAGAGAGAGAGAGAGAGAGAGAGAACAAAAATACATACACATATTAAAAATACAGTATTTAATAAGATTACGTATGTAAATCATACAGGTACTCACTGGTGATGAATGTTGATTATAGATGAATGATGATGATTATTTAGTTGTGTAGTTCGACGAATGACGAAGATATGACTGCAGAGCAAAGCAGAGGAGTTACATCATCTCTAGGGGTGCCTCTTCCCCTTCTTCAGGCAGCTGGGGAAGCACATCTTCTGACGACTGGGGAGGCTGTTCTTCAGGGAATTGGGTAGGCACTTTAGGCACCTGGGAAGGCACTTCAAGGGTTTGGGGAGGCTTTGGAGGGTCCTTCTTCGTCTGTTTGATGTACATGGTAATATGTAGCTGCTGTCGCTATTTTATGCTGATGAGGGCTTGATTGTAAGGCTCCAATGCCTCATCAAGGGCATTTGAAAACTTTGAGCGTTCCATGTAAGGATCCCGTAATGTAGCTGCATCCTGTGCCTCCTTGATTATCCTCTTAAATTGAGACAGATATTTCCAAGACAGGCCCTCGTCTTTTGAACCTGGTGTGTCTTCTTCCTTCCTGGCACACTTTTCTCAGCTCTTCCAAATCCTGGTCCATCAGGGGTTCATAGTGGACATCAATGAGGGTGCCTACTTCATCTTCAGTGATGTCACCGAAGCCTTCTCCACCCAGAATCCTCGCCAACTGGACTGCCTTATCAATGCCCGAATGTTGAATTTCTTTGAGAGAACCCTTATAATTGCGAACACACACTGGCCACAACTTCTTACAGCACGCATTCAGTTTTTCTTCATGTCCTTCAATGATTGGTCGATGACGGACAGACGTGGCAGTTGTGAATTTACGCAATGATCCTTCAGCATAAATTCATGTTCGGTGTCCATTGCATTCACAAGGTGCCCGAGGGAGTTTCGGGTGTAGAGTGCCTTGAAGGCACAGATCAAGCCCTGGTCCGTAGACTGCAGGAGAGAGGTGATGTTGGCAGGGAGGAACTCGAGCTGGACTCAGTCGTAATAAAGATTGACAGGGTGGCCACCAGCATTATCCATAATCAACAACACCTTCAACTCCATACACAAGTCACTGAGATATTGTCAAACATGAGGGATGAAGCTTTGGACAAACCAGTGATTTTAACACGAGACACAAAGATGCGTCGACACACAGATTTGCTACGAGAGGAACTCGGGAGATATGCATAGTGATGCCTTCCCAGAATTGCCCATCTTGCAGACAGTCTTGAGATTCCAGCCAATCAGCACCAAGGAAAATGAATTGCGTTACTGAATTGGCTGCTTTGCAAACAACAGCCAGTAGCATGTCCAGTATTTCATCTGGTTACATATACCCAGCCTGCATTTTCTCTGCCCAAACTCTGAGATTCACTGTTGGCTTGGGTGAAATACTTTTAAGAAAACAAAACTAGTACATGTTGTTGAAATTTTGCTGTGTTTACATTAATATATTACAGTACTGTAATATTAGAAAATTTGTAAATCTCTTTTCATAATGAGAAATGTATTTACAGTACAGCAGTCACAAAAATATACTTAGCGCATAGTAATATGTTACATGAAAATAATCCGCAAATATAAACTTATCCTGCTAGTCATGTACTGTATTTTAGATATGTTTTATGTACAGTACTACATCTCATCCTAAAACACTTTGTAGTGTGTACTTAAAAATCATCGTACAACAAAACAAAACATCTATAAAATGTACAATATGCACAGAATATTATGTGCAATACTGTGTATTTAAGTACGTGTACATGTATGTATGTACGTAATGCTGATAGCTGTGGCCAAATGACCCAGCATCACTGCCCAGCTTCTGATAGTAACCTGTACACAAATTTGTTTCACGTGTGTTGTGTACTATATGTAGTACTTTATTATTATTACATATTACTGTACATTAATATTTAACCCTCTAACGCCGAGCCTCTATTTACAAACGTGTATGTCGTATGCCAGCTGCGTTCTGGAGTTAGCGCCAAAGCGGAAAAAAAATTTTTTAAATCACAGCACGCTTACTTTTTAAGATTAAGAGTTCATTTTTGGCTCCTTTTTTTGTCATTGCCTGAAGTTTAGTATGCAACCATCAGATATGAAAAAAATATCATATATAAATATTGAAATATATGACAGCGTGAAAAAAAATTTCATATATAACTATACAAATCGCGCTTTGAGCAAAACGGTTAAAGCTAATGAGTTATTTTTTGTTTCTTTGTATTGTACACTAAATTGCGATGATTTTGGTATATAGCATATTGTAAAACGATCAAAGCAACACAGAGAAAATATTATCACAAAATGATGCATGAATTCGTAACGTGCGGACGTAAAAGAGTTTTTTTAAAAATTCACCATAAATCGAAATATTGTGCTAGAGACTTCCCGTTTGTTGCAAAATGAAGGTATTTGATTGAATATTACTAGACTGTAAGTGTTTTAGCTTACAATTGCAGTTTTCAACCATTTCGGTCGAGTTAAATTTGACTGAAGGTAGAATTTTTTCTATTTATCGTGATTTATATGAAAATATTTCAAAACTGATAAAAGCTACAACCATGAGTTATTTTTTGTTGTATTCTACATGAAATTGCGCACATTTTGATATATAAAACTTTATGTAACGACTAATGTAAAATGGTGCAAACACTACAACAAAGTGACGAAAGAATTTTTGAGATGTTCAGCTGAGTTACCGCACGCAGACGTAAGGGAAAAGTTTTTTTTTTTTTTTTTTCCATAAAGCGAAATATTGTGCTAGAGACTTCCAGTTTGTTGCAAAATGAAGGAACATGATTGAATATTACTAGAATGTAAGAGTTTTAGCTTTAATTGCGTTTTTCAACCATTTCGGTAGAGTTAAGTTGACCGAAGGTTGAAATTTTGGCACTTATCGTGATTTATATGAAAATATTTCAAAACGGATAAAAGCTACAACCATGAGTTATTTTCTGTTGTATTCTACATGAAATTGCACACATTTTAATATATAAAACTTTATGTAACGACTAATATAAAACGGTGCAAACATTACGACAACGTGACGAAAGAATTTCTGGCGCGGACGTAAGGAAAAAGTTTTTTCAAAAATTCACCATAAATCGAAATATTGTGCTAGAGACTTCCAATTTGTTGCAAAATGAAGGTAAATGATTGAATATTACTAGAATGTAAGAGTTTTAGCTTACAATTGCATTTTTTTACCATTTCGGTCGAATCAAAGTTGACCAAAGGTTGAAATTTTGGCACTTATCGTGATTTATATGAAAATCTTTCCAAACTGATAAAAGCTACAACCATGGGTTGTTTATTGTTGTATTTTACATGAAATTGTGCACATTTTCATATATAAAACCTTATGTAACGGCTAATATAAAACTGCAAAAATTAC
This sequence comes from Macrobrachium rosenbergii, assembly GCF_040412425.1. NCBI lineage: Eukaryota > Metazoa > Arthropoda > Malacostraca > Decapoda > Palaemonidae > Macrobrachium > Macrobrachium rosenbergii. Next base: position 28,446,788 of record NC_089749.1, read on the forward strand.
GACAAAATGAGTAAAGAATTTCTGAAATTTTCGGCTGAGTTACCACGCGGACGTAAGGAAAGAGTTTTTTTTCAAAAATTCACCATAAATTGAAATATTGTACTAGAGACTTCCAATTTGTTGCAAAATGAAGGTAAATGATTGAATATTACTAGAATGTAAGAGTTTTAGCTTACAACTACGTTTTTTGACCATTTCGGTCAAGTCAAAGTTGACCAAAGGTTGAAATTTTTTGTAGTCGACGTACGGTACGTCCACTTGGCACCCAACAGACAATTTTAGTCAACATACGATACGTCCAGTCGGCGTTTAAGGGTTAATCTTAGTTAATAGTACTGTACCATTTAATTTTGTTACTACTGTATTATTATTACTTTACATTATTATTTACTGTTATGGCAGTACTAGTCATATTAATACTTTGAAAAATAGTACGGTACCTGCATGTATATAACTGCAAAAATTCTGTGAAAGAAAAAATCCACAAATGGGTGAGTTTTCCTGCAAATAATTTATAGATAGGCTCCACAGGAAATTCCGCTTAAAGTGAGCCTGCGAATCCAGGGGGCCGACTGTACGGCAAGGCTGGTAGTATGGTACGGTACAGAATGTTTTTCCATACTTTGTACCTGGCTAAAATATCGTACCCTCAATTATTTTTCCGTACCGTACAGTAGGGTAAAAATAACATACCATAATTCCTTACTTTTATCGTACTATAAGCAAACTGAATCAACCTCAGTAAAATCCCCTCTTTATGAAAATTTCTATGTTAACAGGTTTAAATTAGCAAAGGGACTTTATATGTATGTGTATATACTGTACTGTATTCAGTTGTCGTAATAATAAATCATTGAGACAATATGGGATTATATGGCTGATGCGGTAAACATTTGTAACGTGTTACATTACTTCAAGAATTTCACACAGACATAAACATGTTAAGGAATTCCAAACACACACTCCACACATATACACACATGCATGGTATGTTACAAACTGAAATGTTAAGTACCTTAGTGATCTCCCTCCTTGTGCAGTCACTGAAACAGCCAAATATGCATTAGTAATTGCTTGGTGATATATCCAAGCCTAAGGTAAGGTACGGTATAGAATTTTGCTCATTTTTTCCATACTTGAATCATACTGTACCGTACTTTGGTAAAATTATCATACTGTAATTCCTTCCTGTACATATAGACAAAATATCAACCGTACTGTACTGTACTCCATACCGTACCGTACCGTAATGCCAGCCTTGCTGTATGGTACTATGAAATTCAGTTAAATTATTTAATTTTATTTAATATTACTGTACCATTTAATTTTGTTACCATTACTGTATTATTATTATTTTACATTATTATTTACTGTTATTGCAGTACTAGTCATATTAATACTTCGAAAATTATTACGGTACCTGCATGTATATAACTGCAAAAATTCTGCAAAAGAAAAAATCCATGAATGGGTGAGTTTTCCTGCGAGTAATTTATAGAAAGGTTCCACAGAAAATTCGCTTATCATGAGCCTGCGAATCCTGGGGGCTGACTGTACGGCAAGGCTGGTAGTGGTGTACGGTACGGTACAGAAAGTTTTTCCGTACTTTGTACCTTGCTAAAATATTGTACCCTCACTTATTTTTCCGTACGGTACAGTAGGGTAAAAATAACGTACCGTAATTCCTTACTTTTATCGTACTTTAAGCAAACTGAATCAACCTCAGTAAAATCCCCTCTTTATGAAAATTTCAGTGTTAACAGGTGTAAATTAGCAAAGGGACTTTATATGTACATGTGTATATACTGTACTGTATTCAGTTGTCGTAATAATAAATCATTGAGACAATATGGGATTATATGGCTGATGCGGTAAACATTTGTAACGTGTTACAGTACTTCAAGAATTACACACAGACATAAACATGTTAATTAAGGAATTCCAAACACACACACCACACACACACATGCATGGCATGTTACAAACTGAAATGTTAAGTACCTTAGTGATCTCCCTCCTTGTGCAGTCACTGAAACGTCCAAATATGCATTAGTAATTGTTTAGTGATATATCCAAGCCTAAGGTAAGGTACGGTATTGAATTTTGCCCGTTTTTTCCATACTTGAATCATACTGTACTGTACTTTGGTAAAATTATCATACTGTAATTCCACACTGTACAGTACATAGACAAAATATCAACCGTACTGTACTGCACTCCATGCCGTACCGTACTGTAATGCCAGCCTTGCTTTATGGTACTATGAAACTCAGTTAAAAAAATTAATTTATTGCAAGCAATCTCCTTAAGCCTGTAGTAAAGGTAATTCTAATGTACCTTTTTGAGTAGAAAGCTAAGAATGTTAAGGCAAAATATTTTGAGAACTAAGAATTCCAATTAACCTCTTCGGTGGTGAAGAGGAGGAAACACATTTGGGTAATTTAAACTAATGTAGGTACATCAAGCCTGGAGGAGGCAAAGTTAACCTTTATTTTTGTGTTTATGAAACTTAGATGTCTTTGTCAAAGGTTAAGCCTGGAAGAGGAAAAGTTGACCTTTTGTTTTGTGGTATAGAAAACATAGAATGTCTGTCAAAAGTTAAGCCTGGAAGAGGAAAAGTTAATGTTTTGTTTTGCAGTTTTAGAAAACCTAGAATGACTGTGTCAAAGGTTAAGCCCAGAAGAGGAAAGGTAAACCTTTTAGAAACCTAGAACGGCTTTGTCACAGAACACGAGGTTCTCTGTGAGGTATTTGATTAGGCTAGTACATTAGAAATAGCTACATATTTACCTTCATTGAAAGTAAACATTCATAACGTGAGAGCTGTTGCAACTTCATTTAGTTTTGACAATATGTCGCTTGAGGATGGGATTAATGCGGCATGGGATTAATGCGGCATGGGATTAATGCGGCATGGGATTAATGCGGCACGGGATTAATGCAGCATGGGATTAATGGGGCATGGTAGAAGTGCAATTTTGTTTTGGCTCCTCACTACCTTAAGTTTGCAGAACCGTGTTTGAAAACAGAAAGCCCTTGGTTTGCTACAAGTACCAGGTAAAGTCTTTTTCTGAACCAAAGTAGGAGCAATCTTTCAGACACTTTGTTGTAAATCCCAGGTTTTAATATTTTAGGGAACTTGAAGGTACAATAGGAGCATACCTTTACATCATAAAGGGATTAATTTTTAGTGACTGTCATTTTATGGACCCAGGCACAGGTCCCCTCACTCTGCTTCTGTTTCATTTTGGCTGAATAGAAGTGGTTTTCTCTGCAAGGCTGCTCTTCGCTGCACACATATGAGAGCCTTGCTCGCTGGATGGAATCCAACTTCTGATGGCAGTAAGATCCAGAAAGGATTTCAGATCAGGTAAGAATGTTTTGAGTTTCATGCAAGAAACCCCTATCTTGATTGGCTGAGCAGATTTTGTTTAGCTGCACTACCCACCATCCTCTTCTCCATGTGGGGAATCCGCCATCTTTAACAGTAGGTAAGATTCACCCCAGATAATATAAATTTTCATACCAGAATTTATTATTTGGATACTTACCTACTGTCAAAGACGACCCCACCCAGCCTCCTCACAACTTAGTGGGCTATCAAGGAGAATTCTGACTAAAGCTAAAACATTTGAAAGATACCTGGTGGAGAACAGGTGTGCTAGACAGTCAGCCATTCAAACTTTTGTTTAAATGCAGACTTACCTCTCGGTGCAGAGACACCATCTAACTTTTAACAGTAGGCAAGTATCCAAATAAATTTTATTATGAAAATTTATATTTTAATCTCAAAGGAATAGTATATGAATTACTAGAACACATGAATAACATTTTATTATAGTTACTGTACAATTTAGTTTTCAAAACCTGAAAATATTTTGCACTTCGTTACCAAATGAACATATCCCACACAGAACAAAAAAAAAAAAAAAAAAAAAAATAGAGAAAATACAAATACTGTACTGCCTGTACATTATAAAAAAATCATTTGTCTGTCGACACAAAGCTTTCAATTTATACACATCTGAAAATAGCAAGACTGTGTTATGGTACCGTGCAAAAAGACGGCAGTGTTTCATGTATTCTTCTGAGTTTCTCAAACCCTTTTTACAAATCCAGATTTTTGTATTATAGCCTTATGTTCTTTATTGTTAAGTTTCATGTTCAAAACTGTTGAAACTAATTGTTACCTTCACTTGGTGTTGCTTACTGAATGCAACACACATCATCATTAACATCTGAGCACAACCAAAACAAAATGGTTAATGAGTGTTTAAGATAGTCTTGCTAGGCTATACTGTAGTAAGATTTACCAGTAAACCAATTTAACATGCCATAATATTACTTTCGTTAGTCTGTAATGTTCCTAAGTCCTACTATAGCCCATTGATTTGTCTACCATAGTTGGCCGACATGGAAATGAATCTTTGTGATTAGCTAGATATATTTTTCTGTTTATAGTGATACCCATGTTTATTTACCATTTTTAAGTATAATTTATATGCTTCATTAAGGGGTCATATGCAGTAATTGATTACTTTTTAGCAAAAGATAACCTTCCGCTGGGGTTAGGATAGGCCTTTAAAAAACTCAACTTTTGCCCTCTTGCATGCATTGTAAACTTCTGAGACTGACTTTAGGAAAAGAATGTATTTTTGTTGGCACAAAATGTTCTTATATATATCCACATAAACTTTTAGGAACTGTGGTTGCTTGTGGATAATACTGAGTTATGGATACTGTAGTATGTATGAGGATAATCGAGAGAACTCTTTTATTAAATACAGTACAGCACCAAACTGTATTAACTGAAAGGGGACACACACACACACACACACACACACACGAGTGGCAGGGGCCAGCGTAACGGCTTTATTGTGTCCTGTTTCTTAACTAGATGCCTGTGTACATATAACACTATCTTTTTCAGAAGGGCGTGAAGATGATAAATCTTCCAGATTTTAGCTTTGGATAAAGCTTCTCAAGAGCAGCTTTCAGAACACATTTTCCTTTAGTGTTGGCTGCAGCAAAGTGTTTTAGTGAGCTTCAAGCCCTTTCTTTTAGGGCTTAGTTCAAGGAGACAAGTCTTTTTTTTTCTATGTTAAGGGCTAATAACATAAGCCAATCCCTTCCTTGAATTGTGACTGCTTAATGTAACTGCTTCAGTAGTCAGTTAAGAGGAAGTTCTGTTATGTCCAGTTATATTGCTAAGGAATTATCTAGAATGGCTTAAATCCTTGAAGAGCAGGAGAGAAGAATTTGTGGTGTTAGGAGGCCAGACACACTATGTTCAGGAATGCCTTTTTTTCTCACTTAATCATGTAAAGTCAAATCCTTGTTTTTCTTTGTTGCTTAACCAAGCTAATGCATGAAGAGTTGAATCATGAGCATTTGCCATTGTTTGAAAGTAAAATTTCTCAATGTCTGTGCTGTAAGCATGTGTTTTAATCTCTTTAAAAACTTTATGCTAGAGTTTCCCAGTGCAGCTCCATGTATGTGGGACTCAGTTTTGCCTTGCTTTGTTTTCATATCAAATTTCATATAAGAATTGTGAAGACCTTCGTCGTATGGTCATGGTGGGAATGGTTTTCTCCTGAACCAATAAAAAAAAATCCTTTTCACCTATATTTAGGTTAAGAAATCCCATTGTTGAGTTTGGGGAGTACTAAGGTACACAATAGTTTGTAGAAGCATACCTTCGTATCTGGAGATGGTCATTGTCTTTACTTTTGGACTGTTGGTTTTTGGCTTTGGAATTTGGCACAGGAGTAGTAGAACTCTACGAGGTATACAGTAGTCCTTTTTCCCTGTAAATATCCTCATACAAGCCTTGCTATGAAGACCTTACACTGCTATGGGTTCACTGTCTGGTGACAATACTTAACAGGAAGGATCACGCAGCAGGCAAGAATATTTAAAAGCTTTTTCCCTTTGAAGAAAAGTGTTTACAGTAGTTTGTTCGACTGAGCAGATGTTTCTTGGGTTGCAATAACCACCTTCATTTCAGTACTGTATGGTAGTCAGCTAACTAACAGTAGGTAAGATAATCCCAAATAATGAAAATTGATCAATTCATTTGGATAATTTCTTACTGTTTTAGTGGAAACCCACTTAGCCTCTCCATATTTTAGCAGGGGGCTAGGAAGAATTCTGACTAGTACATAAACATTCTAAAATAATCTGGTGGGGTACAGGCAATTGCAGACAATCCATCTGGATCAGCCAAGCATTATTAATTTGCTTATTTTGAATGCTGATCATGAAAAAATGTAAGCAAAATTGAACATTAGGTAAGTATCCAAATTTTGTAATTATCCAAATAATTTTATAAACAATTTTGTGTTCTTTAATTGGGCAGAAATCCATTAATAGAGAGAGTTGTTTGTTTCTATAAAATAAAACCTAAATTTTTTAAAACAGGTTAGTTGTAAACAATATACTGTAGATAGGTACCATATTGTGTTTAAGCATTCTGTGTAAGAGCATGTTTTTTTGTGGGTGGGGTAGAACTGAATCATATTATTTTAACCTGTTGATTTTTCTAGGATGTATAGTGAGCTAGTTTCAAAAGCAAGGAATAACTGGATTTACTGTACAGTATATGGTTTTAGATCAGTAAGAATGTGTTGTAGTTTATTATGGTCTATGTAAAAGTTAACCTGATTTCAGGACCCTGTGGGGAATGTCAAGTGGAATGGCAAAAGAAAAGGAGATTCAGATCCTCCCCCATGTCCTCAGCTAGTAGAATCAAAGTTTGTGGGAAGTGAAGACTGTTTGTACCTTAATGTGTATACTCCTCAGGTAAGTGTTGAAACTAGGTTAAAGCATGGTTCAGATAAAAAAAAAAAAGTGTAAAATTTATCCATGGTAATTGTGAATTGAAGGTTTTATCCATTACAGTATAGTAGATTTGTCAAAAGTGATTTAAGTTAATATAACTTTACCATTGAAATGAATGCTGTAAATTGTGCAGTTAGCACATCAGATTGTAAGCTACTCATCGTTATACAGGCTATATTATCCCAGAGGTACACTTCCTTTTGAAACTTCTGTTTTTGCAGCAGAGCTGAATGGTAAGGTAACAGCCACTGAGAAAATTGCTATTATGTGATTCAAAAAGCATTTTGCAGGTGATATATCTTTAATTCAACCAACCCACTGATTTTAAAAATTCAAAGCGGCTTCATGTTATTGAGAATAGAGGAATACAAATAAGCTTTTGTTGGGTCCTAGCAAGGTAGGAGTACAGTACCTGGCAATGAAGAGACTAGCAAAGCAAGCTGGAATTGAACTACTTCCAAGGAGATGTGCACTTTCATAAAAAAGATTTCATCTGTAAAAAGAAAACTTTAATTTCACTTATACAACTTACCCGGTAGTTACATATAGCTGTCGTCTTTGACGTCACGGCAGTATTCAAATTTCGCTCTAGCGCTATCGTTACAAAAGGTGATCCTCTACCCCGCCCTCTATCGGGTATCGGGAACCGTCCCAAGAACACGTCATTAGTTTTTGCCGTGCGAACCGTAATACGGTTCTGCTGCTGGTAGTATTTCTCAACAATTCGAACTTCTAATTCCTTTTTGGTGAAGTACTCGGTTTGTTGTTTTTGCTGGCGCTAGTTATTGCTTGATAGTTATTATTAGTTAGACTATTATGTCTGATTCTGGTTCTAGTGGTATCCGGTTTTGCAGCAAAGGCTGCAAAACCAGGCTTGTTAAGCTTAGTTTAGATCCGCACACTTCGTGCTTTTCATGCAGGGGGCAAAAATGTTCTGCTGATTTGACTTGTAACGAGTGTGAACTTCTAACTTTGTCTGACTGGAGTGCTTTGGGGAAGTACATGAAGAAGCTAGAAAGAGATAGGATTAGGAAGGCCTCTTCTAGGTCTTCGAGGTCAGGAGGTAGTCAAGAGGTTTTCGTAAATCCTATTATCCCTGCTCCCCCTGTAGTTCCTGTAGTTTTACCTACCCCGGACACCGTTTCTCCCAATCCTGATACCGTGTCAGTCCTTAATGCGTTTATGTCTTCCATGCAGAAAATGGGGGACAATTTGCAGCGGTTAGTAGACCGCAGTGATAATGCGAGTGTTGTGCCTTGTGTAAGTGTTGTGGAGGAGGTAGCTTCTCGGCCCATTCACGCTCCCAGGTCTAGGCCCCTGTCAGGCTCCCAGGTTCCAGGGAGAAGGCATGCCGAAAGCCGAAAGGAGGTGAGTGGGACCTGCTCCCGAGTAGTTGCCCCCTCAAGCAGTCCTGTTGCCGCTTCCCAGGCTGCTGGCCCTCACCACCGAAAAGGTGAGGAGCGGAGAGTGTCGAGTGGATCCAGTTGGAGTTCCTCCCCGCCTAGAGGTTGGCGTTTCGCGACTCTTCTAGACCTTTGAAGAGGTCTCGTCTGCTTTCTCCATTGAAGATTCCTAAGAAGAAGGCTCTTCTGGAGGATCCTTCCCCCTCCTGTAGCTTTTGGGCAGAACCGGAGAGGCTTTCTTCGTCGGACTCGTCTCGTTCGTTATCGGGCGGATCCTCCCTATCAGACGATTACATCTGAGAGGCCTGCTCCTTTGGCGCCAGCGACTCCTGTGACTCCTGTTCCTGTGGCGCCTGCTCCAGCATTCGATGAACCTCAACAGCTTGTGATTGACGGAATTAACGCCCGTTTGGACTCGATTTTACAACTTTTGTCTAAAAATCAAGTCTCTTCTTTGGCTCCTCCTACGATGCCAGCGGCGCCCACCTCAACTCCTCGTTCTGTCGCCCCGGTAGCGCCGCCGCTTGCGCCTCCGTTGGCGCCACCTTTGGCTGCTGTGCCGATTGCGCCTCCTGTGATACCAGCGGCGCCCGCCTCGACGACTATGTCTGCCGCTCCGGTAGCGCCGCCGCTTGCGCCTTCATTGACGCCTCCTGTCGTTGTGGTACCGACGGCTCCGCCTTTGGCGCCACCTTCGGTTGCTGTATCAACTGCGCCTCCTTTGGTGCCTCCGATGGCTCCTCAACAGGCTCAAACTCTTTCGGTGACACAGCAAGAATATGTCACTAGCCTTCCAGCCCCCTCGTGTAACTCAAGTCTCAGTTCAAGGAGATTTGGATGAAGATGTTGTCCAGCTGGACTTATCCCCAATTTCTGACGAACTCCTCTCGGGCTTAGAGGAGCAGTGTAAGGAGGAGAAGTCTCCGCAACTCTCTTCCTACAAGAAGCTCTTGAAGTTCTTTATTGAGAACTTCCTGATTCGTTCTCGCCTGCGGCTCCTCCGTCTCCTGGGTCCCAGTACAAGAGGGACAAGGCTTCTGTTTCTTCTTCGGACTTTACCAAACTTGTCCTGTCCGTCTCGGCAAGAAAGGCCTTAAGAAGATGGATGCTTGGCTGGCCGAGAAGAGGGAAATTGGAAAGAACGTCTTCTGTCTTCCCCTCCTCGTCGTTCCTTCCGTAACCGGAGTTGGTATGAGACTGGGGAAATGTTTTCCCTGGGTGTGGCTGCCTCCGCACAGGGGGACTTCTCCAGTCTCATGGATGCCAGTAGGAGGACCGCACTTAATTCTGCGAAGGTCTTCTTTACGTCCTCCGAACTGGATCAAGTTTTCAAGAGCGTATTTCGGACTCTTGAAATTGTGAGCTTCCTGGACTGGGCGATTGCGGCCTTAGCCAGGAAGATTAAGGATTTTAATCTTCCTTCCGAGCTCTTGGATGATGTGGTAGGAGTAGTGGATTGCATGGATAGGGGCATCTGCGACGGTGCAGTAGAACTGGCCTCTTTATTTACGACAGGGGTTCTCAAAAAGAGGCAACTTTGGTGCTCCTTCCTAGCAAAAGGTGTTTCTTCAAGCCAGAAGTCGGCTCTCTTGTTTTCTCCTTTAAACAAGGCTCATCTGTTTCCGCAAGAGTTGGTTGCTGCAATTTCCCAGGCGTTAGCCCAGAAGTCAACCCAGAATCTTTTGTCGTGAGTCTGCCAAGAAAGCGAAGAGACCTGTGCTTTCTACCGCTTCTGTGCGCGGTGTTTCGTCCCCTGCTTTCTCGTATGGATAGTATAAAGGAAGACCCTCTAAACGTGTTTTTGGCAGGGCCAGAGGAAAAGGCAAAGCCACGCCTAGAACCTCGACGGCCCCAGAGAAGAAATGAACCTTTTGTCCTCCATTCAGCTGTAGGAGCCAGACTGCAAAGGTTCTGGCAAGAGTGGCAACAGATCTCGGCAGACCCTTGGACGATCCAAGTTTTAAAAGAAGGATATGCCATCCCCTTCCTTTCCAAACCTCCTTTAGTGGAGGTTCCAGTTTCTTACAGGCGTACTCGCACAACTCCCATGAAACTAGACGCCCTTCGCTCAGAAGTCCGAGCCATGCTGGAGAAGGAAGCGATAGAACTGCTTCATGCCCCTCTATCTCCAGGTTTCTACAATCGTCTGTTCCTGGTTACGAAAGCATCAGGGGGATGGAGACCCGTCCTGGACGTGAGTGCGTTGAATGTCTTCGTTCAGAAGACAAAATTCTCCATGGAGACAACTCAGTCGGTCTTGGCGTCTTTACATCAGGGGGATTGGATGGTTTCGATAGACCTCCAAGACGCTTATTTTCACGTCCCGATACACCCAGCTTCAAGGAAGTTCCTGAGGTTCGTCTTCGAGGGACAGGTTTATCAGTTCCGTTCCCTCTGCTTCGGTCTGTCGACAGCCCCGCAAGTTTTCACAAGGATCCTGTTGTCAGTAGCCAGACATCTTCACCTGGAAGGAATTCGAGTTTCCATGTACCTCGACGATTGGCTGCTCAAAGCTGCTTCGAGGGAGAGCTGTTTGGAGGACCTATCAAAGACTCTTCAATTAATGAAGTCTCTAAGCCTCATTATCAACGAGAAGAAGTCTTGCCTTACTCCCAGTCAGCAGATTGTCTATTTGGGAGTGAGTCTGGACTCTGACTTTTCAGGCTTTTCTGTCCAACCAACGGATAGCCTCATGCCTGCAGAAGATCGACGACTTTCTGCAGAGGAAGATTTGTTCAGCTGAACGAATGGATGAGCCTCGTGGGAACCTTAACTTCAGTGGAGAAGTTTGTAAAACTGGGGCGCTTAAACCTGAGACCACTGCAGTTTTACCTGCAAGAGAAGTGGCCCAGGAAACAGTTCCCGGACTCCTTCACATTCGCCATTTCGGAAAAGATAAAGGAGTGCCTCCGTTGGTGGAGGTCAGAAGGAAGGCTGTCACAAGGACTTCCTCTTCAGCTTCCGAACCCAGACCTAACTCTTTTCCGACGCCTCGGACAAGGGCTGGGAGCGACTATGGGGACAAAAGAAGTTTCGGGCCAGTGGCAAAGAGAAGAGAGAAACTGGCATATCAATCGAAAGGAACTAAAAGCGGTTCACTTAGCCCTGTTAGCCTTTCAAAAGAAGTGGAAGGCAAATGCGTCTTGGTCCAGGCGGACAACACGACCGCTTTGGCATACATTCGAAACAGGGGGCACTCACTCGTGGTCCCTCTACGAGACCTCGAGGAGCTTCTAGTTTGGACGGAGGAGATCGGGACCAGACTAGTAACGAGATTCATTCAAGGGGAGAAAAATGTAGCAGCGGACCTTCTCAGCAGAAAGAACCAGGTCCTATCCAACGAGTGGACTTTACATCCCCTAGTTTGCGAGGAGCTTTGAAAGATATGGGGACGTCCGCTCATAGATCTCTTTGCAACCGACAAAACGACTCGGCTGCCCCTTTACTGCTCTCCAGTTCCAGACAACAAAGCGGTTTCGTGGATGCAATGTTCATGGACTGGTCGGACCTGGACCTGTATGCCTTTCCCCGTTCAAGATCCTGCGGCAAGTAATCTCGAAGTTCTCAAGCCATCGAAACGTAAGGATGACTCTGGTGGCTCCACTCTGGCCGTCCAGGAGTGGTTCCCGGACCTTCTAAACCTACTGTCAGACTTTCCGAGACTTCTGCCAGAGAGACCAGATTTACTCAGACAGCCGCACTTTCAGAGGTTCCACCAAAACTTGTCTGCTCTTCATCTTGTCGCCTGCAGACTGTCAGGAGACTCATCAGAAAGAGAGGCTTTTCAAGAGAGGCTTCGGAAGCTATCGCGAAGCCAAGAAGAGAATCCTCCGACAATGTTTACCAGGCGAAGTGGACACAGTTTAGGTCCTGGTGTCGAAGAGAAGGCGTGTCTTCTTCTTCGACGTCTATAGCCCAGATGGCCGATTTTCTCTTGTTCCTCCACAGAGAGAAAAAGCTTGCTGTACCTACCATTAAAGGGTATAGAGCCGTGTTAGCTTCGGTCTTTCGACATAGGGGTCTTGAAGTGTCTTTGAGTCAAGACCTTTCAGATCTGATTAGATCATTTAATACGTCAAAGAGAGACCAGAAGAGACCAGTGGCGTGGAATCTTGACGTAGTGCTGAGATGGTTACGGTCTCAGTCCTTTGAACCGATGGCGAACATCTCCTTGAAGGATCTCACGAAAAACTCTTTTTTTGGTAGCTCTGGCTACGGCCAGGAGAGTAAGTGAGCTACATGCGATTGACAAAAGAGTAGGCTTTGCTAAGGGGAAGGCAGTATGTATGTCTACTCTTGGTTTCTTAGCCAAGAACGAAGACCCGTCTAGACCTTGGCCAAGAGAGTTCGAAATTAAGGACCTTTCCCAATTGGTCGGTCCCGAAGAACCCGAAAGGTACCTCTGCCCTGTGAGAGCTCTCAAGTTCTACGTTCAGAGTACGAAGAAGCTCAGAGGTCCCAATGACCACCTCTGGTGCTCGGTTAGAGATCCTTCTAGGCCTCTCTCTAAGAATGCCCTTTCTTTCTTTTTGAGAAGCCTGATAAAAGAAGCTCATGAGCAGTGTGCTGACTCGGAGATGAGTATTCTTAAGGTAAAAGCGCACGAGATTAGAGCGGTTTCGACTTCTGTAGCCTTTAGCAGAAACTTATCTGTGAAGGACTTGGTTAAGTCCACCTTTTGGAGATGCAAGTCAGTGTTTGCATCGCATTATTTAGTGGACGTGCAAACTGTTTTCGAAGAGTGCAGTACGCTGGGGCCCTTTATTGCGACTGACACGGTGTTGGGGAGGGTGAAAAGGAGTCCGCTCCTTAACTAACATTTTCACCTTGGTGTTGGGGTTGTTGTTTTTTGAAGGTTGCCTGGAGATACATGATGTGTTAGTATCTTCCAGTTTTTAATCTTTGGTATTGGTTTTATGGTAATGTTAGGTGATCCCTCGTTTTGTTGTTCGTTGTACTGCGCCCTGATCAAGGGCATCAGACTTGTCCGCACGCAGCCATGTTCTCTACGGCAGGTACTGTTTTTATTGTGTCCGACACACGGATCCCTTTATATCCTCTCGGCACAATATAAAGGCCAGCAGACTACAGAGGCAGTAACCACTGAGTCAGCTACCTTTAAAGGTAAGGAACCTATGTCTAACTTGTTGCAAGTAGATAATTCCAAGAATTTTATTAGCTGCCAGTGCCCCACCTCCTCAAGGTGCCAATCAGCTATATGTAACTACCGGGTAAGTTGTATAAGTGAAAATGAAATTTTTATGATAAAATAACGTTTCACTTATACTTACCCGGTAGTTACATAATCATAACCTCCCTCCTCCCCTCACCTGGGCAGTTGGGCAAAAACTTTGGCGTGTTCTTGGGACGGTTCCCGATACCCCGATAGAGGGCGGTGGTAGAGGGATCACCTTTTGTAACGATAGCGCTAGCGCGAAATTTGAATACTGCCGTGACGTCAAAGACGACAGCTATATGTAACTACCGGGTAAGTATAAGTGAAACGTTATTTTATCATAAAAATTTCATTTCAAGACCTCTGGAAAAAGCAGAGACTGTTAAAAAAGAACAAAATTATAATTTACTGCACTAGTGATGATGCCATCTCAACCTGTAAATATTGGCCATCGGTAAATTAGTTGATGAACATAAAGGCAGTCCCCGGTTATTAGCGGGGTTCCGTTTCTGAGGGTGTGATGGTAACCGAAAATCGCCGCTAACCGAAAATCGGTGATTTTTGGGGGTTATCGGCACCGAAAAGCGCAGATTTTCGGTCATTGGCGCCAATACCCAATTATCAGCGCCGATAAGCGGAAATCGGCAATTTTCAGCGCCGAAAATTGCCAATGCGCCGAAAATCGCCGATTTCCGTCGCTAGACAAGCCCCATAAAACCGAATTGCTGTTAACTAAGCCTGCCATAAACCGGGGACTGCTTGTACTGTAGTTTTAAGTTTTCAACATCTAAGACTTTGGCTATACAGTTCACTAGATGTAATCTTATTGAAGATGTTCTGTTTTATTTGAAAAGATATTTTACTCTATGAAAATGAAGTAAAATTTTGGGGCATGGTATTTGAATTCAAACTCTCACAGTGTTGGTCTTAATAAGGGAACATGAGTCATTATTGAGGTTGTACATTTGCTGTTTGGATCCCTGCTTTAGTATGGCTATCAGATATATTCTTGTGCATATAAAACTAAATTGAAAGAACTCAACCCTGTATAAATGGACTTTAGAATGCTGCAGTACAATTAGAGCCCTGTTTGTCGATAGTGCATGCGGCTACTAAAGAATTATCACGTGTGAAGGGAGGAGTTGGATCTGTGGTACTATCTGTGTAGAATTAAAGCTGCTTCCAGTAACTTTACCTTGGAACTTTTGAAAGAAGCTGGTAACTCGCAGGAGATCAGTGTGCAAAGATCATCTAAGCCTTCTCAGGTTTAGGTTAAGTGAGCATGTTAATGAAATCTCTGCAGAGGCTAAAAATCCATGAAGTTAACAACAGTATCCTCATATTCCACATAATATAATAACTGAACTTCACGTGTGCCATTAATTCTTCTCAAAGAATATTCTCATTGAAAAGTTTAAATCTGGATTTCTTGAGAGTAAAGCAATGGATAGGGTGTGGGAAGCTATCTATGGATGGTTCAAATTCAGTGGTGTTGGTTATGCTGTAATCCTTAGGGATGAATCATAAGTAGGTAAGTTAACTGACAGTTTATCTGTATTTATTCCAGAGTTGACAGCACTACATTAGGCTCTGCAACATGTTTTATATAATGAAGAAAAATGCTTTCATATAATGTGACTCCAACAGTTCATTAGTATCTTAGAAAGGTTTTAATAGTTTTTACCCTTTAGTCCTAAAAGCCTGTAGATTTTTCACTTTTCTTGTTGGAACAAAATTCTTCATTTCTTCTGAGTTTAGTCTTGAAGTCTGTGATAATGAGGCATCATACAAGGAAGAAAGTCACTAAAACTGTTATGCTCTAAAAAGTTTGTCAGGTTAATTAAAAGTCCAATTAAGTCATATACTTTAAGGAAGTAGCCAGAGAGGGGCTTGTTCCCCACTCCTTGCCAATAATAAAAACTAGTACATAGCTACTAAGTTTGTCTGAACTTATCCTAATTGAGGATCAGGCATCCATATCTTAAGTGTCAGTGCTGCATATTTTAAGTGATTGTAGTGTGCCCATGTGTGCTTGTAACAGGTTACATGTGCTGGTATTGATCACATTGTGGTGCACTGCTCCCTGAATTATAAGAAGCAGGAGAAAGTATGGGCTTAGCCTGAAATCTGTCATTGAAATTTGGGGTGACAAGGTGTTACTCAAGCCCCTTAGGGTCCGTTCAAAAATTACATAACGCTTTGGGTGGCAAGAGGGCTATAGTGAAGTGTTGTGTGTGTGTGAGACAGTAGGGGGAGGGGGTGCAGCCATAAGTTACATAACATTTTCAGATTTTTTTCCATTGTTTCTTTTGAAAAGATTTAAATTTAGGAGGACAAAAGAGAGAGAGTAAAGATTCTGCAATAGACTTGTATTATATTAAAGTAATACCGTAGAGGCAGTCCCCAGTTAATGGCCATCCGGTTTTATTGGGCTTGTCAAGCGACGAAAATCGGCAATTTTCGGCGCCGAAAATCGCCGATTTCTGCTTATCGGTGCCGATAATTGGGTATTGGCGCCAATACATACCTAACAGAGCCACTGATAAACCCCGAAAATCGCTGATTTTCAGTTAGCGGCGATTTTCGATTATCATCACACCCTCAGAAACGGAACCCCGCTGATAACCGGGGACTGCCTGTATTGAGAATATATTTAATTTTTTTTCCATAATTATATGGTTAAAAAATATCACAAATTAAACCCTTGTTGGTACTTCAACATTTTCTACTACAGTATATGTATTACATGACATAGAGTATCATCACCATAAATGCATACCTTTCTGAGCTCCAACATTCTCTGCTTTTTGCATAAATATGACTCTTAGAAAAGTGGCACATTAAATTAATCCTCTTTTAAACATGGCATAAGAGAAAATTTTCATTTCAAATTTGTGTGTGATTCTTTAACATCATAACATAAAAGTATTGAGAAAAACCTAGAGGTAATAATTCCAGGTAGTGTGTCCTCGACTTATGGTGGAGAATCTGTTCAGTGTAAGTTGATTTCTGCTGTAAGTCGATTGCCGCCATAAGTCGATTTTTCTCCTTTAACTGCACTTACAGCGCCGTAAGTTGATGTTGCATCAAGTTAGTGCTGTAAGCTCCATTAACTTAATACCTATTCTTGCTGTTAGCTCCATCAACAGCGCTTACGGCACCATAACCTGATGTTGCATCAAGTTACGGCACTGTAAAACACCATTAGCGGCACTGAAAAAGCGCCGTAAGATTGAATCACCATCAGTTGGTGGTGCCGTAAGTTGTGCGTCTGTTAGGCTAGGCTTTAATATATTGCATTTAAAAAGGGAAACAATAATTCAGGTGGGTGGGGAACTAGCTGATGTTACATAATTTTCTAGAGGGGGTCTGGACATGAGTTATGAGGCATGAAAAGGGGGGAGGGGGTAAAAAATTACCAAAAAGTTTTACCAAATTTTTCAATGGCCCCTTACAGTCTTTATAAAACCAGTTGGTATTTTTAACATTTAAATTATTTGTATTTTTCTAATGTTTCAATCTGTGAATGATATGCATATTTTAATGCAAAAGTATGTGCTTGTATATGTGAATTTTCATGTACTTTTGTATAAAAAATTTCACATTTTCATTGCCATGATGGTACTGTTTGGTTGCCCTGGCCCTAACACCAGGCTACATGGCTCAAATTTCATAATTCCTACATTCACTTTCTTGGATTTATCAGTTTTTTTTGTTTCTCCTATATTGAAAATTAAACCAAATGTAATTGTGATATTTTTTAATAAACCTACCAGTCATGGATAAAGTGCCGACCTTCCATCTTAACTTGCTTGGATTATTTTTGTATGCAGCTTACAGTATATGAACTATGAGGAAGGCACTTCATACATACTGTTCAGCCTGCAGGGTGTATGCTTGGCATCACTCCAGTTCGAAAAAGAGTGTGTGTGTTTGGTCATTTGGGACTTCAGATGTTGCACAGTATTAACTGCTGGGCTACTATGAAAAAAATAGTTTTATATTTTAAGACATTTTTCCTTCTAATATTGCATGAATGAATTGTGCAGCATATCCTAAGGGGTCCCCAGATTTGATAACCATTATTTAGGTTTTGTCTTGATCATAAATGGCTTGTCTGTAAGTAAATCAGTTCTGTTCTCTTATGAAGCTGACAGAGGTATGACAGAAATTAGACTGAATACTAAGTAGGAAAATGGGGTGATCCACAATCAAGTATATGAATAAATTTTAACATTTCAGTTTAATACAGTACTAAAGGAAGTTAATTTTTGTTTGCTAGAGGATGTATGATTTGAAAGCCCATGAACTGTGGTTTTGTTGGATGCTCCATGTCATTAGCTATTCAAGAAATATGGATAATTTGATGTATTTGGTATAAAGATGGGATGTCCTTATCTTGGATGAAAATGTGTTATGGTGGTAATTATGCAGTTAGAAAATTAAGTTAACAGCTCATGTATTCCATGAGAGATGCAGCCTATACCATGTTAGTTTAGAGAAAACTTAAGGGGTGATGATTGTGTTTCTGTAATAAACGTGTGGAATGTGGTGCATGTGTGTACTCACTGTGCTGGTAATGTGGATAAGTTATATCATTAAGTACCTTCGAGGCCACTGAGTTGCATTTTGTCTCTTGTAGGGCTTGCCTGAAGGAGCTATTCTTGAATAAGAAATGAAAAACTACGTTAGTGGAAATTAGGTAGCTAAGTGAGAGACCAAAGCTGAGTGCTGGAAGCAATTCAGCTTGAGCTGAGGGGAAGGCTCTTTTGTTACAGTACCTGCTATGGTTAGATGTAATACCAGTAATTAAGCTCATTTTTATTTGCTTTTGAATGTTGTGATGTTTGTATTAAAAAAATTGTTGGAATGAAAGGATAAGCTTCTTTTGTTTTTAGACAGGTCAAAAGGCATACCCAGTGATGGTATTGCTCCATGGTGGAGACTTCTTGACGGGTGCTGCCAGTGAATATTCTCCTCTGCCAATAATGTATAATGATGTGGTGTTAGTTATTCCACAGTTTAGACTTGGTATTCTTGGTTAGTATAGATTTCTTTTATTTTTTATCTGAAAGTTAAATTTCCTCCTTCAATTGGATTTTTTTTCAATTCAAAATAATGATTTTACTAAAACTTCATTAAAGTATTCAGTTGCAGTATACTGCAAGTATAATCTTCGTATTATTGAATAAATAACCATTGGGATCATGCCTCATCTGCATTCTGGTAATATTTACAGTCAAATTCTCAGTTGGTTGAGTACTACTGACACCCACATTACCCTTAGTTGCTAGATAAAACATATGTGGGTAAATTTCTCTTGTAATTTTTAAAAAAATTGTATAAAAATGCAAATTATTGTAATTTTAAATGAAGGAAGGTGTGATTTTGCCAATGTCAGCCTGCACATTATCCTTTTTTTTCCAGCTGCAGCTATAACCTGCAGCTTAAATTTAGCGGTATACTTTCTTAAGACCACCACCTTCATTGTGTGAAGGATGAATAAAAATGTTTTTCAACTTATGTCACCATTGAAAATTAGAAAGTTTTAACGAGTTGGCAACTTAATACAACTCTAACATTCAATAGTTACTGTAAATAATGCTGCTGAACAGCGGTTTCTCATTTCGGTTGTGTTTAATATGAAATTCTGTGTTTGCAACTAATAAGAAATAGTAATGAATTATTAGACAAGCGACAAGTTTGGTAAGCATGGTAGAGTGTATGACAATTCACATTTAGCCTAGTGGACTTGAGCTTCTCGGCCTATTAGTCAAAAGCTAACTTTGATGTAATATGAATATATACAGTAGTGGAATCTGCCAGGACAGGGCTCGGCCTATTAGTCAAAAGCTAACTTTGATGTAATATGAATATATACAGTAGTGGAATCTGCCAAGACAGGCATCGGAAGCCTAGCTGAGAATCATCTACTGAAATGAAACTCTCACATTAAGCATAGCCTAGGTTATTCTACCAGAAATGAAACTTGCACAATACATATATTTTAAGGGTCTCATGCACAAGATTGGATGATACACAAGTACAGTAAATATGTTTTAATTACAGTTCTTTTAATGCTTCATATTTTGTTTTACAATACTGTATATTTTTGCTGAAATGTGTTAGTGCATTTATGGAGCAAGCTTCTGTTCTGAAATCCAACATAATCTGGAACCCAAAACACGGCTGTCCCCTAAATGTTATTGATAAATACATTACAGCTTATGCACATTGCATCAGTTATTTTCCAAGTGGTAATGTTGGGAAGTAGAAATGCTATAATAAAAAAAATTCCATTGCTTTACAGTACAATGATGACATGAACAGTTGGCCTTGAGGTTCTGGCAGGATTGCCTAGCAGGGATGTTAGAAATACAGCTGACAAAAGTTCTGCATGCCTTGTATGTGAATGTGGTAGTTTTGTTCAGGAAGGATTTTGTCAATTTGCCAGAGGCTATAAGCATAACATATTAGAAAATAAGGGGAGGTGTTGACTGTAGAACCTCCATTTAATTATCTTGTATGCATCAAATGTGATAGCTTGAAAGAAGTTTGGCATACATGTAATCATTAGGTCTAGACCTTAATTATCATGTAAAGTTGTGATGACTGTTGAAGTACTCATACATCTAACTCTGCTTTAGAAAAGTAAATTGTTTGCTCAATTTATTTAATAGCTAGGAATGAATAGTGAATAAAACTAGCTTGCTTTTGAATATCACTGTTTGAGAGAACCCATGAACCATTAAATAGTCTCACTTTATGCAAACAGATTCACGCACACCAATATGAGAGATCTAGAAAAGAGAGAGGTCCCACTGCACATGCATAGCTCACACTCCGCTGGCCTGGAGGTGGTGTCATTCCTTTGTATGACTCCATATCATTTGTGTTGCATTCCTTTCTTGCCTGTGTTCATTCATTTTGCTTCAATTTGATGTCTTGTGCTTGTTTTTTAGTGCATTTTTCTGTAATATAAACTCCTTAGGTTAGTGGCTTTGTCGCCACCACAGTGTTAATATTAGCACCTGTACAGGCAGTCCCGGTTATGGGCGCGGGTTCCGTTCTGAGGGTGTGACAATAACCAAAAATTGCCGATAACTAAAAATCGACGATTTTCGGGCTTATCGGCACTAAAAAGCACCGATTTTTGGTTTTTGGTGCTTCTGTTTATCAGCGCCGATAAGTGGAAATCAGTGATTTTTGGTGCCAAAAATTGCCGATTTTTGTCGCTAGACAAGCATTGTAAAACCGGATCGCCGTTAACCGGGGACTACTTGTTCTCTCTCTCTCTCTCTCTCTCTCTCTCTCTCTCTCTCTCTCTCTCTCTCTCTCTCTCTCTCTCTCTCTCAGTAGTTATTTTTGCCTAATTTGTTCAGTTTTACTTCAGGTTATCACACCAGATATAGGAATAAGAATGTTTTATTTTCCCTATCAGGGTTTGTATGGTTACCCATTAGTTATTAAATATGTGTTTTTGCCAGTTCACTGTAACAGTTACTTTCAGTTGCTCATATATGTCTTTGTAGTGTTAAGATAATGTTTGTTTATTTGTATTCTTCCTTACATTTGCCCTAGTGTTCAGGGTTTATTTCACCATAAGCTAGCCCTCGGCGTAATTAAGTAAAGAATGCTGAGTAATAGGTCATGTACTTCAACCTTCAACAAGGCCCTCTTTTGTCATGTTCTGTATGTTGGGGTTAGTAATATTCATTTTGTCTCACCCAGGGAGGTCTATACCTTCAGTTTAGCTGCTTCTTGTCAAGAACTTCCAGTGAAAGAAATTAGAAGAAATCTTTGGTATCCTTGGTTGCCTGCCCCCTGATCCCAACTCCTTGTCAAGGTTAGGGGCTTGAGGACCTGCTGTCAAGATTGAATGCACTATTGTACCTACTGTCTTTGCTGTGGGTTCAACTAAATGTTTAGAACTGTATCCCTTTTACTTTATAAATTTTCCCTCTTTCGTTGGCAGCCTGGGAGCGACATTAATAAAATGTCTGTACCTTTTAATGTGACACTCTGATTTAATGTAGGTAGTTTATAGGTAATAGGTAATCTCCCATCCTATTATGTTAGTGGACCTACTTACCCTAGCCTTCTGTATTGCCTATCCAGATAATACACTTATAAGTTTTCTCTCTTGCTTTTTAGAGAGGTTCTAGTAACTTGGTGCTGCTTTGGCATTGTATTTGAAACCAACTGAGTGGTGGAATATACTGCAAGGTCCCTACTCACTGCGAGGACCAAAAGCTCAATGGCTGGTGGATATGCAATGTAGGGAAGTGACAAGTTGCTGACTCATATTCTCCTCTTCCAGTACACATGCAGGGTGACTATGCCAGCCCCATTCTGAATGGGACAAAACTCAAGAGGATAAAATATGCAGGGTTGTCAAAGTCTTTAGCTTGGTTCTGAAGTCCTGCATATGTAAATGACCATAGTTGGGCCTTCCTGGTCTTATGGGGACTTTTACATTTCCTCTCAAGGCATTGGGAGGCCATAGTCTCTTCTTCCATGCACTCCCAATTATCGAATTCTATGAGTATGGCTACAACTAAAGGAAAAATGGATTTTTGACTTAACCCTTTAATGCTGACTGGACGTATTTTATGTCGACAAAAGTTGTCTGTCGGGTGCCAAGTGGACGTAAAATACGTTGACTACAAAAAGTTTATTTAAATATTTGCAGAAAAATACTTATAGGCCTCGTTTGCAAACAATTTTAAATTGCGCCTTGAGGGATGCTGGGAGTTCATGGATCATGCTGTTGTTTTCTTTACAAGCATGATCCAGCTGCGCATGCACGAATTTTTCTTATCCCAAAAGAAAGCATCAGCTAACTCTGCTGACAATCTCAGAAATTCTTTAGTCACTTTGTCGTAATTTTTGCACCGTTTTCTATTAGCCTTTTCATAAAGTTTTATATATGAAAATGTGCTCAATTTCATGTAGAATACAACAAAGAATAACTCATGGTTGTAGCTTTTATCAATCTTGACATATTTTCATATAAATCACAATAAGTGCCAAAATTTCAACCTTCGGTCAACTTTGACTTGACTGAAATGGTAGAAAAATGAATTGTATGCTAAAACACTTACATTCTAGTAATATTCAATCATTTACCTTCATTTTGCAACAAACGAGAAGTCTCTAGCACAATATTTCGATTTATGGTGAATTTTTGAAAACTTTCCTTACGTCCACGCTAACTGCTGAAAAATCTCTGAAATTCTTTAGTCACTTTGTGGTAATTTTTGCACTGTTTTGTATTAGCCGTTACATAAAGTTTTATATATGAAAATGTGCACAATTTTATGTAAAATACAACAAAAAGTAATTCATGGTTGTAGCTTTTATCAATTTTGACATTTTCATATAAATCACAATAAGTGCCAAAAATTTCAACCTTTGGTCAACTTTGACTCGACCGAAATGGTAGAAAAATGCAATTGTAAGCTAAAACTCTTACATTCTAGTAATATTCAATAATATACCTTCATTTTGCAACAAATTGGAAGTCTCTAGCACAATATTTCGTTTTATGGTGAATTTTTGAAAAAACTTTCCTTACGTCCGCGCTAACTCTGCTGAAAATCTTGTAAGAGCCTGACGCCGTCTCCTCCAAACACGTGTGTTTGTGTGTTCGTCGTCCATCGGAGTGGACAAGACAACAAGAGCATCTTGTTTTTTTTCTCTAAAGGAACGTGATTTCAACCATACAATATTTCCGTCTGTTTCTCCCTAACCATTGTTGTCTTGATGTATGTACAATCACCACTACTTGCATTGCCATGCAAGCATTCTAATCATGTACTCATGATGTTCCAACAAATCCTGTGTATCAAACTGTGTGTATGTTTCTGTTTGTGAAGACGCCAAACGCCTCGCCACTCCGATGGATGACGAACACACGAACACACGTGTTTGGAAGAGACGGCGTCAGGCTCTTACAATCTCGGAAATTCTTTAGTCACTTTGTCGTAATTTTTGCACAGTTTTATATTAGCCGTTACATGAAGTTTTATATATGAAAATGTGTGCAATTTCATGTAGAATACAACAAAAAGTAACTCATGGTTGTAGCTTTTATCAATTTTGACATATTTTCATATAAATCACGATGTGCCAAAATTTCAACCTTCGGTCAACTTTGACTCGACTGAAATGGTCGAAAAATGCAATTGTAAGCTAAAACTCTTACATTCTAGTAATATTAAATCATTTATCTTCATTTTGCAATAAACGAGAAGTCTCTAGCGCAATATTTTGATTTATGGTGAATTTTTGAAAAAACTTTTTCCTTACGTCCGTGCGCGCTAACTCTGCTGAAAATCTCAGAAATTCTTTAGTCAGTTTGTTGTAATTTTTGCACCATTTTATTTTAGCCGTTACATAACGTTTTATATATCTGTTACATAACGTTTTATATATGAAAATGTGCTCAATTTCATGTAGAATACAACAAAAAATAACTCATGGTTGTAGCTTTTATCAATTTTGACATATTTTCATATAAATCACGATGTGCCAAAATTTCAACCTTCAGTCAACTTTGACTCGACCGAAATGGTCGAAAAATGCAATTGTAAGCTAAAACTCTTACATTCTAGTAATATTCAATCATTTACCTTCATTTTGCAACAAACAAGAAGTCTCTAGCACAATACTTCGATTTATGGTGAATTTTTGAAAAAACTTTTTTTTACGTCCGTGCATTACGAATTCATGCATCATTTTGATATTTTCTGTTTCTTTGATCGTTTTACAATTTATATACCAAAATCATCGCAATTTAGTATACAATACAACAAAAAAAAAGCTCATTAGCTTTAACCGTTTAGTTCACAGCACGATTTGTATACAATTATATATGAAATTTTTTTTGCGCCATCATATATTCCAATATTTATATATGATATTTTTTTCATTTCTGATGGTTGCATACTAAACTTCAGGCAATGAGAAAAAAAGGAGCCAAAAATGAACTCTTAATCTTAAAAAGTAAGCGTGCTGTGGTTTTTTGAAAAAACTTTCATTCTGCTTTGGCGTTAACTCCCAAACCCCGCTGGCATACGGCAGACACTTTTGTAAATAGAGGCTCGGCATTTAAGGGTTAACTAACCCTCCAGGTACTTCTCCTATTCCCCCTGTTTTCCCTGTTCCTTCTGATCCACCATTAATCCTTCACCTGATAGCCACAGCCCAACTTCTAAACTTGGTTCTGCAAAAGGTTATGCAAATGATTTCCCCAGGAATAAATTGACACAATCCAGTAATATCAAATCAATTAATGTCAGAAATTTGAGAGTATTGCATTTTGAGGATCTACTAGTTGAATGTGACTGAAACTAACTCTACTTTTAGTACTTTTATCCCATTACAGGAAAGCCTCATATATCGGCGGTGTCGGTTAATGGCGTTTCAGTGTTAGGACACATGGCTTAAGACTTTGTTAACCAGGGTTTTTGGTGGCAGTAAGCTATTTTCGGTGTCGGTAAGCAGTTTATTGGTGTTGGTGATTTTCGGCGTCGGTAAGCAATTTATCGGTGGCCTTAAGCGGTTTATTGGTGTCTTTATGGTAATAAATGGCATTTATGATGTAAGCACCAATGAACTGCTTACCAACGAGGCAACGACGATGGACTGCAGCCTCTTACTGACACCGATAAACTGCTTACTGACACCAATAAACAGCTTGCCATCACTGAAATTATGGTTTTGTGGCGGGATTTAAAAAACAAAAACAATACACAACACAGATACACTGAACATATAACCACATACAATACTCACTATGATCCTCGGTTGCTGGGAGATGGATGACGTGTCCACGGTCGCCAACACAGTAGACAAAATTACACAAACAAAACCAAAAACAGACTTTCAACCCAAAAAAAACGAGCAAAAAGGAAGAGAGACATGCACAGACAACAATGACTTCCAACGGAAAACACACAACTCATGAAGCATACAATAATCCACCATCAATGTCCACCTTGCACAGAACTCAGCTCAAGACTCACTCAAAACCGAAAAAAAACTCCCTCGACATTTGCACAGACAGACAGCACCGTAAACAACTCAAACTAAAGACCCTCATCCCTCTTCCAACAACACTCACTAACGACAATTACACTCTCTCTCTCTCTCTCACTCACTCTCTCTCTCTCTACTCTCTCTCTCGACACTCTCTACTCTCTCTCTCTCTCTCTCTCTCTCTCTCTCTCTCTCTCTCTCTCTCACTCTCTCTCTCTCACTCTCTCTCTCTCTCTCTCTCTCTCTCTCTCTCTCTCTCTCTCTCTCTCACTACTCTCTACTCTTGGGAAATGCTAAATACAAACAAATTTATTCATCCTCTATAATTCTCTCCCTCTCTTTAGCATTTCCCAACCAACACCTTTCACCACTGCATTCAAATCGCCTTACGTAACACCCATGGATGCCCACTAGCAGGTCCTTTAGAACGCGCGTTCGCGGGCACGCAATCATTCTCTCAGACTCGCTCTCTCTTCCAGCAACATTCAGATTTACATTTTCTCCTCCATTCTCTCTGATTCACGCTATCTTCTTCACTATTACCACTCTCAATTTCATCCACAGTCTCATCTATACCCTCTAACTCGTTCCCAAATACCTCCAATTCCTCAACTAACCCATCCCATTCGCTCATTGACCTTTCCAATTCTTGCAACGATTCATTCATGCTTTCAATCACTCGTCTATCACTGCTACGCTCTCTTACTCTTACACTTTCGCTCACCTCCAACCTTTCACTTACCCCTACACGTTCAGTCAACTAAGTTATATCAAACCCGCATATGCTATACGTTCTATTCATACCATCCCTTTCATCTGTATTACACGCTTTATCACTCATTTTCACTTTGGCACTCACACCCCTATCACACAACTTACGACCATTCAGTTTACTTACGTTCTTCCCTTTCTTACATTTCCTACCATACTCTATCAAAACAAATTGCTGATCCTCATGCAACAACCCCTCACGTACATGCATCACACGCACCGCTTGCATCCTGGAGGATCCACCCATTTGAACCCCCTTCACACTCAGTTTCCCGAATTCGCTGTCACACTCCACCTCTTTCGTCTACATACACTTGATACATGCCCTTCCATTCCACATTCGACACACTTCGCTCTCGGTTCTGAACACATTCTCGCATAATGCCCATTCTTACCACAGTTGCCACATATTACATTCACTCGGGTACCCCTACAACTATTAGCAATATGACCCAACTGTCCGCACCTGTAGCATTTAACCCCCCTATCTTTCGTACACTCCCTTACCAAATGTCCCAATTGCCCACACCCGAAACACGCTCCTAAAGCCCACCTACACTCATTCTTTGTATGTCCTTCCTTTCCACATCTAAAACACTTCGCTCGACTTCCACTCACCGACCTTCCCCTTTGTACACTACTGTACTATCCCTAACCCATCCAACCCGTTGTTCCCTTACAAACCCACCATTCATCCTCACTGGCACCTCCACATTACTTGCTCTTACACTCCTATCTATTACACTATCGGCCATTCTCATTGGGCCCCTCAACACTGCATCCCTAAAGCTTCCAAACTCTGGCACACTCTCATCTACCCCAGCCCTTACACTTACACTTCTGCTCTCTTTTATAACCCTGTCAAGCTCATAATCTTCTACAATTTCCAAAATTTCTCCCCAAGTCAACCTTTCATTCGTCCACCTTTTTTTCTCCTTCCATCTTTTTTTCTCCTTCCGCTTCAAGTTCACAAATTCTCTAACTCCATCTGGCACTGTCCCTAACAACTTCCGTACTAACTCCTTACATTCATCTATCCCATCATCCCCAAACTTCTTCCTTGCCAACGTCTCCAGCCTACAAGCATACAGTGACAAGGTTTCCCCAGCTTTCATTCTTGCCTCATCAAATTCATTCTTCCTCTTATACTTAACACTCGCTTTCGTACGCCTCGCTTGCTCAACTAGTCTAGCTTTCACCTTGTCATACTCAACATCACCCACACTCATAATAACGCTATACATATCAAGCAAAAACCCAGTCAAATATTCTCCTAATTCTCGTGCCCACACTCTCTTACTTTCCCCATACTTATCCTGACAACCTTTCATACTCCCTAAAGAAATCATGCACATCCCTACTTCCATACTCATTATACCTTTCACACTGGGGTACCTCCCTCACATACATAGCCTTTCTCACTTCTTTCTCACTTTCACTCTCACTTTCGCTACTTTCACTCTGTCCTTTCATACCCTCTTCCAAATACACCCTCTTCCAAATACAAAGAGTCCACTTCCGCACTTACATTCATCTTACTCATTACACTCTTCTTCCCCCTCTTTTTATCCACTTTTATCCACTCGCCTCCATCCACCTCACTATCACTACTGCCTTCACCCTCTCCCTTCTTTCCTGCCTTTCCCACTTCCTTACCCTTCTTACCAGTTTCCTTTCCCTTTCCCTTCTTCCCTTTCTCTTCCCCTGACTTATCCTTACTTTCCTCTGTTCCTTCCCTTGCTTTTCATTCCCTTTTCCTTACCCTGCCTCTCATTCCCTCGTTTCTTACTTCCTATTCCCATATCTCTTTCATCACTCACGCTTCCATTCACTTCTTCCTCCTTTTCTTTCTCTCTTGCCCCTTCACACGTTCCAGAGAACCTGCCTCCAACAGCCCCTTCTCCAAAAACACCCTTGAACATACCTTTCACCATTTCTTCCACACCTTTCATCATTCCCTCCAACTTTTTATCCACCCTCTCATCCATTCTCTCTTCTGACTCTTTCATCTCCCCTTTCATTTCTTCTTTTGCACTTCTTAGCATTCCCCCCATCTCCTCCAACTGACTCCTCAATCTCTCTTTCTCACCCCTCAACCACGTATTCTCCTCTCTCAACCTCACCAGTTCCTCTTCCATCCTTCTTTTCAGTCACACTACCAGCCACCAATCTCAATTGCAGCTGCAATACCAGCTGCCCCACATTGGACGCCAAATATTATGTGGCGGGATTTAAAAACACAAAAAACAATACACAACACAGATACACCGAACATATAACCACATACAATACTCACTATGATCCTCGGTTGCTGGGAGATGGATGACGTGTCCACGGTCGCCAACACAGTAGACAAAATTACACAAACAAAACCGAAAACAGACTTTCAACCCAAAAAAAAACGAGCAAAAAGGAAGAGACACATGCACAGACAACAATGACATCCAACGGAAAACACACGACTCATGAAGCATACAGTAATCCACCATCAATGTCCGCCTTGCACAGAACTCAGCTCAAGACTCACTCAAAACCGAAAAAAAAACTCCCTCGACATTTGCACAGACAGACAGCACCGTAAACAACTCGAACTAAAGACCCTCATCCCTCTTCCAACAACCGAAGCACTCACTAACGACAATTACTCTCTCTCTCTCTCTCTCTCTCTCTCTCTCTCTCTCTCTCTCTCTCTCTCTCTCTCTCTCTCTCTCTCTCTCTCTCTCACAAAACGTTGGGAAATGCTAAATACAAACAAATTTATTCATCCTTCTATAGTTTACATCATCAGCCAAGCGCCTTAAAACCGAAACACTATTAACCAATGCTGCCAGTAAGCATGGACTGCCTGTATATATTTTTTAAGAGTTTTATCTTAATTTATAGTTTTGTGTGAATTTTAGCTAGATTTATAATATTAGATCCTAAGCACTGAATGGCCTTAGTTGTCCCAGTGGTTGGCATATTTGCTTCCTCCTCTTCTCATATCACCACCTGTGCTTCACCACTCCATCTGTCTTCATTGGAGATTGACCATTCAGTTGACAGCCATTTCCTGACTTGCTAAAGCATAAAGTTGCATCTGTTCTAGGACCAGTTCTTCACTGTGGTTTATTTGTTCATGGATGAGTTTGTCACAGCCTCTCAATCTCATGCTTTAAACAATGGGTACAGTACCCATGTCTGTCTGCTACTGCTGCAGTGATGTCTGCTGAGTGGCAACCATCTCTTTCCTCTGTGATCTGAAACCAGTTTACATTACTGCCCACGTATGTGCAATGGTTTTTGCTATGTTTGCTGCTGTGCATGACTCCCTTTGTATACCTGACTGTTTCCTAGTACTCTTTGGCCTTTGTGTATCAGCTGCTCGTGTTTAATTGGATGCAGTGTATCCCTGTATCCCACACCTCCATTATATGCAATGGGCTCTGTGTACTTGACTTCTTCCAGTACATTGTCTTCGTAGACTGCTGCAGTGTTTGCATTGATGTACCCTTATGCTTTGGCATTCACAGCTGCCCTGATACCATCATCTGTACTGGTCTCCTTGACTATGCCCTTCAAGTTTGCTTCGTGTAGGGGAATAGTGCCTTGTGCATCTCACACGGTGCACTGTAGGCATTACTTCAGGTCCTTTACAGCGTGCCTTCGGCCCTTAGCTGCAACTCCTTTCATTCCTCTTACTGTACCTTGTTTCATATTCTCTCTCTCCCTTCTTAATTTCCACCTGCTCCTAATGATTCATAGTGCAACTGCGAGGTTTTCTCCTATTACACCTTTCAAACCTTTT
Organism: Macrobrachium rosenbergii; assembly: GCF_040412425.1. Lineage (NCBI taxonomy): Eukaryota > Metazoa > Arthropoda > Malacostraca > Decapoda > Palaemonidae > Macrobrachium > Macrobrachium rosenbergii. The sequence continues at coordinate 28,476,807 of NC_089749.1, forward strand.
ACTGTCAATTTCCTTTTCAACGCTGAATGACCTCATAGGTCCCAGTGCTTGGTCCTTTGGACTAAATTCTGTATTCAGTTCAGTTCAGGTTCATTATCTCAAGACCATGCAACTTCGATTGCCAGTCCTTGTTTGCAATATATTTCCCTGCTAAGTGGCGTGGCCCCTGCTTTTCATGTTAGTCCCTTGCTTAAGTTTATCTTAATATCTTTTCAAGAGGCAACATTGTCTCCAGATACTTGGCTTTCATTCCCTAGAAGACACTTGCATGCTAGCACCCTTGATCAACCAAGCATACCTATGAATTGTGTTGCTGCTCTCCGTTTGTTTCCAGTAGGTGAGGATCTCCTGAGTCAAGCTGGTATTCTGCATCTTTAGTCATCCTTTTGGGCACTCTTGTCCCACCTCCAGCTCTTTCCTTACTGTTTGCTAGCTAATTGTTTCCTCTTCAACTGTTATCTTAGTGATACTTGACCACCTCATTCCTCCCAACAGCACATCCAGTGTCAAAGACCCTCCTGTCTCTGCCAGAGATCTACATGGATTGTTCTTACACTTTGTATTTTTCTATGAAAAATGGCGGTATTCCTCACATCACACATTTACCTTTCAACAGCAGCACAGCTCTAGTTGCTCTTTTGTTCTAGTAGTCAAGAGTCAGTCCTAGTGCAAATTGCCAGGTAGAGTTAGTGAGAGGAGTTGGTGATGTTACCCTCTAGGTTTCCTCTCCTCAATATGAGCCTTCCTTTTAGAGGTTTCAGAGGGATGGGGGCTTCATCAGTGTGGAACTTGGGGACTTGGATACCCTCATGAGGTGGTTTCCATGTTGGAGAATAAGTACCATCAAGGAAATTCACCCAAAACAGCTCAGGCTTTGCAGTTGGTTCTTATTTGATCCAAAGTGTTTGGGAGGTTGGGGACAATTACAGATACTGTATCAAGTGTCAGTCTTCCAGCTCCCGTTGCCATAAGGCCCTGTTATATAGTGGGTGAGCATTGTACCTTATGGTGGAAGGTATTTGCATAAAATTATTTTTACCACTTACAAAACAAGTAATACGGTAAAGTACTGAAAGTACATGTAAAGAAATTGCAGAATTTGACCTAGTTTATAAAATTAAGTTGAAAAAGTACTGATGTTGCTCTAAAAAATTTCTTTGCACCAAATTAAAGACATGTATAGTTATACCACATGCTGTGAAAGTTTCATTGAATTTGTTTGTCTTCATCAGGATATGTTCCTTTACTTTTTGAGAAAATGGCAAAAGAAAAAATTGCTTTTAGGAAGTTGATTTTTGCCGTACAGTAAAAGTATTTCTTCATATAAGAAACATTCCTTGAAATTTACTAAATAATCAGATGAAAAGAAATGTGCTCCCTGCTTGGTTTCATCTAGGGTGATTGACATTCGTGACATTTCTCCAATGGAGATTCTTGCCTTTTGTTCAGTTTTCCTTTGTCTCAGTTCTCTTAGTGAATATAGTGTAGTTGTCATATACTAGTTCTCTTATAATACATCTCTTCTTTGCTCCAATTAATGCACAAAAAATTGTACTCGGAAATGTACTGAGGCCGAGTGTTACGTGAATCATGAAATACACTGTGACATTACATGACGTGCTTGAGGGAAATTTTACCATATACAGGTACTTAAATGTTTTTAATTTGTGAATAGGCACCTTGTTAGGATATTCTGAGGAAATAAAACATTAATTTTATTTTTACTATTTGTGAAAATAGTGACTCGTAAATTATTTCTCTTATAAGATTTGTATATGTGAATGATGAAGATTGCTATTCATTGGCATATGTCTGTACAGTATATTGGTATTGTATATAGCATGTCGATTTCCATATTGTGGTTATTTTACTGTAAATTTAAGTCAAGAAATAAAAAAAATGCAAAAATAAGTAGAGAAAAGGGATTTTGACAAAGGAAAAATCTATTTCTGGGGGAAGACCTGTGTCACCCGGTGAAATTACCATCTAGCACATATTTCTAGGTAAATTTATTGCTCAACATACCAGAGAAAAGCTAAATGCAACGCTGGGGTTACTACCCCCAGTGCGAGCTCCATAAAATGGAGTCGTATATAGGACAGGGTGAGTGTTGTCACTACCACCGGCCTCTGCCCTGTAGAGATTTCCAATCTCAAAATCCCCAAAAGCGATGTGCCGTTACAAAGCCCGCACCAGCTCCCCGACTACCAACAACTCAGCCGCCATATTGGCATTCCAGGTTAGCACCCCCCCCCAAGCTTGGTATGTTACCCAGGGGGGGAAAAGGAGGAATAGCGGTGGGTCACCGGGTGACACAGGTCTTCCCCCAGAAATAGATTTTTCCTTTGTCAAAATCCCTTTTCTGGGCTTTGACCTGTGTCACCCGGTGAAATCATAGCAGAGAATTAAACATACCAGCTTGGTGAAGCCCTTTGAAAACTACTGTGATGGAGAGAAATAAAACCATGAGTAAAACTGAGTTTTAATTACCCAAGCAGAAAAAATCTCTATTAAAAAACATGAGAACAACAAGTCAGGGGATCCATGCCCCAAAGCAAACATGTTATACCATAATTTAGAACATGATTATAAATGACTTAATCACTAACAAAAAGGGACAACAGACAATATGTAACATGGTCAGGAGTCAGGCTGTGAAGCATGCCTGACCCAAGGAAGACGGTAAGGGGAGTAAACAAGGCAGGTAGGCGAGAGGAGAGTGACAGAATAGTTAGGAATGCATAGTGTGATCACCAGAGGAAGGGACAATGCTTCCTGCCACCACAGTGGAAAATTTTAGGGCCTCTAGAGATTTGAGGTAGTGGCGTTTGAACACTGAAGGTGATTTCCAACCCGTATATTTTTTGAGATCGTCAAAATTCATATAATGGAAATAATTAGTGGAGGTGGCCACCGCCCTGATATCATGAAGCTTTGGAACTGAATCTGGGTTAGCTTGTTTAATAAAGTACAAGATTTGTCTGATGGCCTTCAATGAAATAGTTCCTCCACCTTCCCTAAGAAAAAGAGGGCCTGATGTTATATTAGAGGTTCTGTCTAAATAAGCCTTTAAAGCAGTGACTGGCATAATGACAGGTCTTGTGGAAGGGGGATAACCTTCCAAGGGGACCATCTATCTTGTGGATCTTCATTCTTAGCAAGAAACTTGAGATCCAGGGCTAACAGAACTTCTCCTGACGGGAGGAAATCGACATGTTCGGTTCTCTAGAGAGAGCGGACAGCTCAGAAATTCTAGCACCTGAAGCTAAGCTAATTAAGAATAAAGTCTTCCTTAACAGACTTGAGAATGAACATTTTTGATTATCAGTATCTGATGCTAATTTAAGAACGTCATTTAAGAACCAGGAAACCGTGTGTGGGCGGGTTGCTGGTCTTAAACGAGCGCATGCTCTAGGAATTGATGAAAAATATGAGTCTGTTAAGTTAATATTAAAGCCATGTAAAAATATCTTTCTTAAAGCTGATTTGGCTGTAGTAATAGTACTAGAGGCTAGACCTTTTTCAAATAATGACCTGAAGAATGAAATTGCAAGGTTCGTGGTCATTTCTTTAGCCTCAGATTCTTTCAGGAATAATGCTAATTTCTTGACTGCCGAGTCGTATTGTCTGAGGGTAGATTCCATTTTGTCTGATTCTAAGAACAGTGTATTAACAGGGTCAATATTAGCATCTTTCTGAGCTGCGAATTTCATGAAATCCATAAAGCCAGGGCATTTTGAATTCTTGAAGCTGACACAGTCCGAGTTTGTACTATTTGTGTCAATTTTGGTCTGGGGATTTGTATGCACCGGAGTTTCAGCTCTAGAAGAAGAAGAAACCAGTTGCTCTTCGGCCAGTTGGGTGCTACCAGAGCCACATGACCTTTGAATGTCCTGAGCTTGTGTAAAACTTTCATCAAGTTTACTGGAGGAAACAGGTAGATCCTCTGCCACATGTTCCAATCTATCGACATCGCATCTGTGGAGTGAGCCAGAGGGTCCAGGTTGGGGGCCACATAACATGGAAGTTTGTGGTTGCTTTCTGTGGCAAACAGATCTACCTGGAGACCTGGGACCTGACTGCAAATCCACTCGAATGATGTTTTGTCCAGGGACCGTTCCGACTCCAGCGGAGTTGTTCTGGACAGAGAATCTGCAATGACATTCTGGACTCCTGCCAGATGGGTAGCTGACAAATGCCACCAGTGCTTGTTTGCAAGGGAGAATATTACTAGGTTGATCCGGCTCGACTTGGAGCCTCCTCTGTTTATGCAATGCACCACTACTGCACCGTCCAAAACCAGCCTGATATGGATTAGTCTGGTTGGACGCAGTTTCTTTAGGGTTAGAAAGACTGCCATTGCTTCGAGAATGTTATGGAACTGACGGAACATAGTGGACCACATTCCCTGCACTTTTTTGTGTTGAGAATATCCTCCCCACCCGCTCAGAGAAGCATCCGTGTGAATCACCAATGCCGGAGGGGGGAATTGGAGCGGTACTGATTTTGACAAGCACTTGACTGTTGTCCAGGGCCGGAGTCTCTTTCTCAACACTGGCGGAATTAGGGACACCTTGTCTCTGAATCTGTTGTTGGCATATCTCCGCCACACTCTGTTTATGTCTTTCAGTTTGGCTTTCAGGAGCAGATCCATTACCGAAGCAAACTGAAGGGAACCTAAGACCCTTTCTTGGGTACGGCGGGAAGCTTTCCTGTTCTTGAGGAATTACCTGGTTGCTTTGGCTATCTCTCTCCGTTTGACTGGCGAAAGAGACAGTTTGTGTGAGTCCAGGTCCCACTGGATTCCCAACCACTGAAAGCGGGTCTCTGGAACTAGGCGGGATTTCTACCTGTTTATTTGGAAGCCTAGAGATTCCAGAAAACCAATTACTATGGCTGTTGCTTTCCGACATTCGCTGACGTTGGATGCCCAGATTATCCAATCGTCCAGGTATGCGGCCAGCATGATCCCCTGTGACCGTAGTTGTTGGACTACTGTATCTGCCAGTTTGGTGAAAATTCTGGGGGCTATGTTGAGCCCGAATGGCATGACTCTGAACGAGTAAGCTTGCTTTCCTAGTCTGAACCCCAGATAAGGAGAGAATCTTCTCGCAACCGGGACGTGATAACAGGCGTCTGAAAGATCTATAGAGGTGGTTACGGCTCCACGGGGAAGTAGGGTCCGAACCTGCGAGATTGTAAGCATGCGAAATTTGTCGCATTGAATGTATAAATTGAGACGAGACAAGTCTAGGATTACTCTTTGCTGACTGGAGCCTTTCTTTGGAATGCTGAACAGTCTGCCCTGAAACTTCAGGTGCCTCGCTTTCTTTATAGCCCTCTTTTGGAGCAGGTCCTTCACAAAGTCCTGGAGGGCTTTGGACGGTGACTGATGGAATCTGACTAGCGGAGGAGGGCCCCTGCTCCAGCTCCATCCCAGACCCTTGGAGACTATGCTGTGGGCCCACGAACTGAAGGTCCATTGGTACCGAAAGAGATACAACCTCCCGCCTACCTGAGGAGCCTCACTGGGCGGGGGATGATCTACCTCCTCTGCTACCTCGGCCTCCCCTCCCTCGGGAGATGGAACGAGATGCAGATTTGCCTCTAAAAGAGCCTCTGGCTCTACTTCCCCTGGCATTTCGGTTGAATGCCCGAAATGCCCCTTGGCTTTCAAATGAAGCGTTGAAAGCCGGAGATGTCACATTAGTAGGAGAAGCGAGCGTGTGTTGGGCTGGCTGTACCAGCACATACTGTTGCTGAGGCTGTGCTTTAGAGGTTGAAGGCTGACCGGCCTGAGACCGGAACAGCCTGCAGCACAGTCTGGGTATGTGGTCTTTTAAACTTTTTGAACCTCTTCCCGGGTCTGGGATGAGGTCCGGCGGACTCCGTTGGCTTCCGCTTGTATGGGAGACCCCAGCGTGAGCGGAGGCTTTGGTTTGCCCTGGTTGCCTCTGCCAGGACTGTGTTTACCTCTTCCTGCGGGAAGAGATTAGCCCCCCAAACAGAGCTCTTCATGAGCCTATTGGGCTCATGCCTTATAGTGGCTGCCGCAAAGATATGTTTTCTGCAATTCATACGAGCCACTATGAAGTCGTACAGGTCCTGTTGGAATCCCGCCAGTAGGGATTTGGTAAGGACCTGGAAGAGGGCTTCTTCGTTGTGGACAACCGAAGTTGCCTCCGCCAAAGTCAGGGAATGCAGGGACCGACTCAGCCTGCTCTTGGCTTCCGATTCGGCCTTCAGAAGAGCTTCCGGGATTTTTGGGAAGCTGCTCGCTGAAAGAGGAAGAAGCGCAGTCAGGGTCGAGCCTACCCACCGTGAAAGTGGCCGGAGCTCCCTTCCAAAAATCAGAATCTCCGGGGAAGACGAGAGAGGTGGGATCTGTCTCCCGGAGTTGTGGAAGGGGCTTACCCTCGATGCCTGCCTGATTGGTAAGCAGAGCTACCTTAGTCGTGCAGGGGGTGGGGATAGCATCCCTCACCGAGAACATCGTAAACGTCCCGTTGACAGGGGTGAATTTCGTGTTCTCAGCCTCCCACTCTGTGAGCGTGCGCAACAGGGTGGATTGTGCCTGGTCCCTCGGAAAGATGACGGTCTCCTTCGGGACCTTATCCGATCTTATCCAGGCTTCCTCGGTAAGCCTGGCATAGCCTGGGTAGGGAGGCACTAGGTCAGGTGGGAAGAACTCCAACTCCTCCAACCTGCGAGTACCCAGTCCTTCAATGGTGAGGGTATCTTCATGCTGAGGAGCATGAAGAGCCAGGCGCCAAGGGTTTCCCTTATCAAAGGGAGGAAGACCAGAAGCGTCCGGAACAGCGTAAGATTGAGCCGCTGCTCCGGCGCGCATAAACCCAGAGAGCAAGCTCACCTGGTTCTGTACCTTCTCTGCCAGGGATTTCACCGACTCGCCAGAAGACTTCAGGCCCAAAGCCAACTGGGAGGAGAGTTCGCTAATTCTGGCCTCCACCCTCTTATCGAACTTCTTCATAAGAAGTTCCGCGAACGCCTCAGGGTCAAAGTCAGGACGAGGGGGACTCGCCTTACTTTGCCTAGATCTTGATCCCTTTCCAGAGGGGGGAGCCTTGCTCGTAGACGGCACGGGGCTAGGGGCCCGTGACGACTTCGAGGGAGCTCCGGGGTGAGGCCTCTGGGGTCTGAAGGACTTTGATAAGGTCTTGGTTTTCACAGACTTTACCTTGGGGACAGTAGACCTTGACCTGTCCTCAAGGTAAGAGGATTTCTCAAATCCTCTGAAGGAAGAAACAGAAGAGGAAGGAGAGCTAAAAAGAGGATCAGAACAGTCTGCCTCACTTACCCCCTTACCTGCAACCTGGTGGTCCCGGTCAACGCTCATCGGCTCGAGGTTGATGTTGATTGCAGCAACCTCCTCCGCTACCTCTCCGCAGATGGCTTCTTCTTCATGGGAGGGCTCCGTCATCTCACGGATCCCAGCGATCAAGGGGGCGGCTACTTCCGCCGGGACGGCCGCTGAGATCCGGGCGCCGAGGTAGAGGAGATTGCAGATCTCCTCTGAAAGAACGTAGGGCTTCCCCGACGCGACGTTCCTCCCGAAACCACCGACCCAGGTCTTGAGGGTCGACAGCGAAGAGTCGTGGGAGCTGCGGTCGGCCTGAAAGGAGTGCTCACTAACGAAATCTCCAACTGTCATATATATATCAATAAAGGCCACAAAATCAAGGGAGAATAACGATTAGTGGACATGTAGCTTACCGACTCGTCCAACACTCGCTCGTAAAGAGCGTAGCACACCTCACAGCCGTCAGGGTGCCAGACGATCAGGTCCCCGACTCGGACCGCGCAGCCGGAGTGAGACCGACACACTTCGTGTCCACAGGGCTGCTGGAGGACCGCCGTGCACCCATGCTCCTGACAACGTACCATCTGTAAGTGGACAGATGATACATGAGTATGCTAATTAAGGCACGCCGGAGGTGAGTCTTAATTTAAAATGACTAACGGAGCATGCAAATGGTCCGGTCAGACCCCGCCGGAGTTAATTCCGGTATTAGGGGGATGATATACAAGATACATGAGTGAAAATGTTAAGGACCGCCGGAGTAATTCCGGTGCTACTAGAAAACCTTAACCTATGATCATGTGTCATAAACAAAATAACAGATTGCATAGATACCGCCGGACACAGTCCGGTAGAGGTATGGTAAATACACAGTACGGAATGGTTAACAACGAGTACTTGCCAAAAAACAATGGTTATGATACATTAATTATAAAACTCCGCTTTGATGGCGGGGGAATTGAGTTACACCATACTTATGGTGGCGGCGGGGTGAGCACCGTCCAACCACACACCATACCCACCGGAGTGGTTACATTAAAAAGGGTAACGGGAGACCCGACAAACTCGGCGGAGGTAAGATCTGGCCAAAGTCAAGATAGATTCCCAGGGTATATGGTCGATGTTCTAGTTAAATCGAACAGGGAAAAAACAAGGACAATAACTGCTAGCAGAAGAGCGGACACCGAGACGGAGGCCAGTAAGGTGGATAATTCTAACTGGACACCGAACTAACTCTCCACGGGGTGTCGGTCTTAAGAGAACGACGTCCCTGGGCAGGGAGAAACTCAGTCACGCGTCTGATGCTAGGGAAAGGGTAGGGAATAGTCAAGTGGAGGGAACCTACGGCAGCAGCCAGATGGGTGGGGGACACCCCCTGGATGCCGATAGCAACCCCCCCCCCTCCACAGGGTGTCAATCATGGGAGAACGACTACCAAACGTGGGGAGAATACTAGGTTACACTCCAGTTGCTAAGGGGTTGCAAAGTGGTGGTAATCAATTAGCGGTGGCCAGGGAGTGGGGAAGCATCCCCTAGACACCAAAAGAACTCCCCATAGGATGCCGGTCAAAAGAGATTGGCGTCCCTGGCGCAGGGAGAGCTAGGGAAAACCACCCAATGCAAAGGAAGGGGTAAGGAATTGTTAGGCTAGCGACACGAAAAAGGCTCAGAGCAACCTCGACCCCAGGCTGGCTTCCCAATGACAATTTTTTCACGGGTAGGAAGACAAGCTGAGGGATGGAAGGGGAGGTGGGAGGGGGGGGGAGGAGAGGGGGAGAGACACGATGCCAGGTTGCCTGCCGACACCAACGGCTCGGACAGGAGTAGGCTAAGAATGAGAAGACCCTCGCTATTCTAGCCTAGCCTTACGAAGATCCAAGAGTCCGAGCTGGTAGGCCAAAATAGGGAGAGGGTGAGAAAATCATAGGCCTAATAACACCCATCCGAACCAGACGGTACAGTCAGGAGGGCCCAGAACGTGGGACTCTCCTACCCACCCATGTCTCCCTCCAAGCCTCAAAACGACCTGGTCGGGGAAGTAGGGAGCAAAGAGCCGTAAGGGAGCCTAACTTCCTAGGCTAACCTTCCGAAGCCGATCAGCGGCCAGGAGGACTAGCCTAGGAGACCCAACACAGGAACTATCTGACTAAAGTAACACTAAAAGTTAACCAAACAATGTATGAACATAATGTAAATATATATCCGTACAGAACATAAATAATAAAAGGACTCTTGTAGAAGAGCGGGCCAAACCACTCGCGACATATGGGACGCGGATGGTAAATAATGGCTGACCCTTACATCAAGCGTAACAATATTAATCCAAAAATATAAATGTCATCCGTTAACGTATAAATTAGAAAATATAATTAGCATAACAGTACCATCTCAGAGAATATACCCGTGCGCTGGAGGAGGAATGGGTCCAAGGAGAACATGGAATTATGGTCACAAAGGCGAGAGGGGGAAACCTCATAGCCTAAGATAAGCGAGGACCAGCGCCTCCCCAGGGAAGGGGTAATTCGGAATAAACAAACTCCGACAAGGAGTGAATATGAAAATATGTAAATAACACATATATAAAACATATCATACAGCAAAGGGACAGAATCATACTGTTAAACCAAACGAAGACTGAAGGTCACATGTGGTCAGAGAGAGAGGCGGCCGAGACTGGCGTCATATTCAACCCCTTAATTATCGAATTAGAGGTTAAATAAAAGGCCTCAAAACGCCAAAAAATTCAAAGGGAGATGGTACTCAACTTAGATGGTACTCAACTTAGATGAAGGAAAATCCTGAACGGAAGACATGCCAGCACACAGAAAAAGCAAAAGAAGCACACCGTTGAAATACACAACAAAGCGCTGGCTCGTGCTAAAATGGAATGCCAATATGGCGGCTGAGTTGTTGGTAATCGGGGAGGTGGTGTGGGCTTTGTAACGGCACATCGCTTTTGGGGATTTTGAGATTGGAAATCTCTACAGGGCAGAGGCCGGTGGTAGTGACAACACTCACCCTTTCCTATATACGACTCCATTTTATGGAGCTCGCACTGAGGGTAGTAACCCCAGCATTGCATTTAGCTTTTCTCTGGTATGTTTAGCAATAAATTTACCTAGAAATATGTGCTAGATGGTAATTTCACCGGGTGACACAGGTCAAAGCCCAGAAATACAAAACATACAAAATTGTTTAGTGAAGTACATGTGTGGTGCCACTGTGACAAATGCTGAGAGGAACAAGAATCTTGAGCTAGTTACTCTCTCACTTTTTCCACAATGCATCACTAGAGAAAAGGGAGATATTTTAGTAGTTAACTTGAGTATATCAAGTATTTAGTACTAAACGAAATCAGAAATTGTTTACATTGTTGATGGCAATTTTTCACGCACGGGGCAGTAAAAGTGATGAACAAAATTGTCATTTAACCCATCTAATATTATTTTGAGCAATAACACTCCAGGATATGTTTTTTAGCATAACAGTCCAAAACTGTCTGTAACTCAATTTTGATCATTCCTTGAAATTGGAAGATTGGCACACCTCTTAAGTTGGAGATCTGTTCACAGAAGGGATTATTTGCTCGTATGGATTGGGGAGAAGTGTACTTTTTCATTAACCCACATTCCAATAAGAGTCGTATTCATCCCCCAGATCCTTGACTTATTGCTGTCAGGGTGAGTTTAGAAGATGGCAGCTGAGCAGCAGCGTCCCAGTGCTTTGATGATTTTAGACATCAGAGCCTGCTTTGATGATTTTAGACATCAGAGCCTTAGAAACCTTATACTGTACCTCAGCTGTTGACCTATCACACTGTAGACAGGCCTTTTTTCCCCTCTTACTATTTTTCTTTTCCTTCCCTTATCAAAAGACTTCATCATGAAGTCCCTATAACGACTTAGGATATGGAAAATTCTGGTCTTGAAATTTTGGAGGGTGGAGGTGGACAGTATGCTTTTCCACCCATTCTGTCAACCTTGCAGTCAGTGCTGGTTACCTGTCCAACAGACTGACAGTCTTAAGGCACTGAGGGTAAGGTGTATCTTCAAGAGGGTCTCCTTTTTTTACCCTTACAGGCCAAGCTAAAATATGTATTAAGCACACCACTAGACCGGGCAAACTTTAAGGCTGGTCAATTAAAAAAAGAAAAGTGGAAACGGGAAGATGTGCAAATGCACATGGTATAAGAAAAAATTTCTAAAACAATTTTCTGTACCTTCCATGGGAAGGTGAAAGTGAATATTTCCAACCCTGTGCATGGCCTCATTTCCAAGACAGTCATAAAAATATGCTAATTTTACCAAGTATAGATGTTTTTTTGTAATGTTTAGTTTTCTGTAAAAGAAAACTACTATATTGAGATGGCTATATGTCTGTCCATCCTTTTTCTGTCTGCCCTCCAATCTTGAAAGCTATTAAGGCTAGAGGGCTGCAAATTGGTATTATGTTCATCCACCCTCCATGATCATGTGTCTGGCACTGCTATAAGTGCCAACAACACAGGCCACCACTAGGCTGTGGATGAAAGTTTCATGGGCTGCGGCTGAGATTTTCATGGGCCATGGCTGAGAGATCGTACAGCATAATATGCTGTACAGAAAAGTTGATTGCGGCGAAGAAACTCGGCGCATTTTTTTTTTTTATTTTGTGAAATTGTAATTACAGCTTACACAGTATCATAACAGATAAGAACTAAAATCAGTAACAAATTCTGAATATATTTATGGTAAAATATTTAAAAGATGTACTGAGATAGGAAGATGCAGTACCTTTTAGTGAGGTATACATGCTTTTTCTAATTTCTTTGGACTTTAGTTTGCAAAATTACAATTATAGCTGACATGCTATCATAAAAGATAAGAACTAAAACCAACAGCAATCCGTGGTATATTTGTGAGCAAATATATAAAAAGATGTCTGGGATGGGGAGGTCAGTACATTCCCCCATAAAATCTCAAGTCAAACTGATCTCCCTCTATCCTTTACTGAGTTACCAGTGTTGCCATAAGTCATTTATGGTCCATTGAAGTGATTAGAACATTTTTCCTGCAAAATTCATTCAAACTGTATGGTGCGAAATATTGATCCTCACCTGAGGTGGTCTGCTGATCACTCTATAGTTGTTGTTATGCATCACATGATCATGCCTATCCTGTAAGGATTAAAAGCACTGATAATGCTCCCCCCCCCCTTGTAGGACCCCATAGACAGAGGAATCTCATCCTAAATGAATTTCAATGTCTTCGTGTTATGAATAACCCAGTCTTTGACTTCTGGTGCACCTTTTGTTCCCCCTTTTGATTCTTCTAGCCAAAAAAAGTTGCAGAGTATGTACTGTTAGTGCCACTTAACCCAAGCCTTTTGATGTTTTGAATGAGGGTGGGGTGGGAGTTGTCTTGTTGGATTCATGGGCGAAAGGACCATGTTCCTTATAGAACAGACACAGGGGCACAACTTCTTGAATTATGGATGGTCTCCCCAGGCCCCCCAGCCTTCACAAGAGAGTTGCCTGGTCATGGCCAACCCACCAGTGCTGTAGCATAGCTGAGAATCATGAAGGGAGATACCTGAGAAACTGCACGGGGGCAGAAAGTTTGAGGTCACCATTGTACCAGGGTTTGCTCTGGGAGTGGGCAATATTTTGAGCACTCGGCAGGGTTCATCAGATAGTTCCTCTGCTGTGGTCCCTTCACAATGATGTCTGAAAAGCCTTTTGGCAATTACAGGCAGTCCTCGGTTTACGACAGGTTTTTGTTTTTATGCCGTGTTGTAAACCGAAAATTGTCGTAAACCGAAAAATTGTTGAAAGTCGTCAAAAATTCTAAGAAAACCTTACTTTCAATGCTTTGGGTGTATTGAAAACAAAGTAAACTGCATTTTTATTGAGTTTTTCACCAAAAACCTCCATTTATTATTGTGCCATTTTGGAGCCGTATTTCTTCTGTTCGGATCGGCGTACGACGTAACCCCAGGACATGCATCGTAAACCAGGAAATAATTTCTGATGAATATATTTGAAAAGCAGCATAACCTCGGAACATCGTAAGCCGGACCCGTTGTAAACTGGGGACTGCCTGTATTGGGGGATGCATTTATTTAATTTGGTTGGTATGTTACAGAACAGCAGACTACAATTTACTGTCCTCCATAGTCAGACCCAGCAGCATAGCTGCTGTCCACCAATATGGTTGGTGGACAAGATGCTCTAGCCTTGAGCTGGCCTTGACATGTCCGCCTTTCCCACATTTTGACTGTTAGAGAGGTTCTAGTGACAGTTCACACATCTGAATATTCATAGATGATTCTCATCGCCCTCTTTTTGGCAGGAACAGGGTTGATTATCAGAATTAAACTTAACCCTTAATGGACGGGAATCCTCATATGAGTACAGGCAGCCCAGTTATCGGCGGGGTTCTGTTTCTGAGGGTGTGATGATAACTGAAAATCGGCGATTTTTGCGATTTTTGGGGGTTATCGGTGCCGAAAAGCGCCGATTTTCGGTTATCGGCGCCTCTGTTAGGTATATATCGACGCCAATAAGCGGAAATCTGCGATTTTCGGCGCCGAAAATTGCCAAATTTCATCGCTAGACAAGCCCCATAAAACTGAATCGCTGTTAACCGAGCCCGCCGTTAACCGGGGACTGCCTGTATCTATAACAGGTTTTGGGTGATGGACGGGAACCCTCATATGATTATTAATAGTACGCGCCATTCGGTTTGGATGAATGTAGCAGGAAAAATGTTCATAGCACTTCAATGGGCCATAAATTACTTATGGCAACTTATTACCTCGGCTCGGGACTGACATCGATCAGCATACCTTGATATTTCAGAGGGGAATGTACTGCCTGTCTGCTGTTCCAGGATGTCTTTTTGTTTACTTACTCACAAATATACCCAGGGTTTGCTGTTGGTTTTATTCTTATCTTTTATGATAAGATGGCAGGTATAATTGTAATTTTGCAAAGAAATATTAGAAAAAGCATGTACTGTACTGTATACCTCACAAAAAGTTACTGCATCTCCCCATCTGTAAATCTTGTAAACAGTATTTTACAACAAATATACTCAGAATTTGGTACTGATTTTCATTCTTATCTGTTAAGATATTGTGTGAGCTGTAATTATAATTTTACAAAATAAAATAAATTATTAGAAAAAACATGCATAACTTGGTAAAATTAACATATTTTTATGGGTGTCTTGTAAAAGAGGCCCCACTTGGGGTTGTAAATAGTCACTTTCAACTTCCTGTGGAAGGTAGGGAAAAATTTAGAATTTTTTTCTTATACCATGTGCATTTGTATATCTTCTCTTTCCATTCATTTTTTTTTTTCTTAAATTGGCAAACCTTAAAGTTTGCCCAGTCTGGGGGTGTGCTTGATACAGTATATTTCTGAGCTCGTCCCTGTGTCACCCGGTGAAATTCCTTACTAACACGAATTTCTAGGTATAAATATTGCTAAATATACCAGAGAAAAAAGCTATCAGGAATGCTGGGGTTACTACCCCCAGATCGAGCATCTATAATGAAAATAGATGTCGGTATGGGCAAGGGTGAGTGAAGTTATCACTGCCACAGAACCATACTCTGAAGACATCCCAATGACAAAACCCCCGGAAGAGCGGAGAGCCGACCCAGCTCCCTCACTCACCCGCCCGCCCGATGGCGACCCCAGCGCCATCTGAACTCATTTCATGCTAGCACGTGATCTCTGCTGTCAGTAGATCTTTTTGCTTGTGTTTTTTCCAGCAATTTCTGCTTTATTTCATCATGGCATCGAGCAGCTTTACTGTCTCCAAGTTAAGTACCATCTTCTTGTGGGGTTTTATGATTAGTTTGGCTGTTTTAGCCCGTATTTATAAATTATACGTGGTTTTTGTTTGGGTGCTGCGGCGTCCCTCTTGTCAGCCATGTCGACCTCAAGGTACACCCATTCAGCTTGTTCTGTTTGGGTTTCTCTCGGTCGTTTACACTAATTATCTTTATATTCCCCGTCATGGGATCATCCTGGTGGAGTTTTCTTAGGGTGTGTCTTTGGGTCTCCTTTAATTTTAATTTTTGTGAGTCTCTTCTCATTGGGGTTCTTGCTATTGTTTGGGGTATCCGAAGTTTCCCACTCATTTGCTTTTCTCCCCAGGATGTCTCCCTTTTTTTATGAGTACGTAAAAATTTTTTCTTGTATGTGCTTGATGACGTGAAATTATATAATTATATTATTATTTCCGAGCGTGGCGTCAGGTACGGCCTGTTGGCTGTTTACATTCTGTCGCCTAGTTCGGTTAGGCTATTCGCCTAGCACAAGCTTATACATTTTTATATTATTGGATGGTTATTTATTTGTCTTTAGGTTAACATGTGTATATCATTTAGCGGGGTTGCTAGCCTAGTCCTATCACTAGTTGGTGGGTTAGGCTACCTCCTTTTTTAGCTGCTCTACCTAACCTCCTGCTCTCCCGTGTCTCGCTTGAGAGGGTAGGAGGGAGGGGGGATAGTCAGGTCGAGGGAGTTTCTGTTGTTGTTCCATCTGTCTACCGCTTGGTTGGGTTGCTGAAGTTTTGAGACCCCAGTTTCCCCCCCCTGCTAGCACTAGTGGGGAAGGAGGATTTTATCCTGGAGAGTCTCCTTCACGCTTTCCACAACCCTTTCCCTTACTTTAGTCGGTTACGGTTGGCCTTCGACACAGGAATTTCTCTCCCTGCTTTTTCCTCTCCCTTCCCTTCTCTCCTCCTGGTTATTAGCTAGGCCTTCTAGGAGGGTGAGAGCATGGTGTGGTTTGTTTAGGACAGTTCCTTTTCCTTCCCCTGTACTTGTGGTGGGTCATGAGTCTCCCTGTACTTAGGTACCCTCTGGATACCTTCTACCTCGCGGGGTTACAGTTGAGCAGAGGATACAGTCCCCCCAGTCTCCTGTCCTATTATTTCTCTTGACCTTCTCCTTCAAGTACTGTTCTTTCTTTCCTGTTTTCCCCCGCTTCCCCCTCCTCCCCCTGTGTGAGGTTCAAGTTGTTTGTCATCTCCTTGCGCATGTGACGTCGGGCCTCCGATGGTCACCCGAGGCAGTCAGGCC
Source organism: Macrobrachium rosenbergii (assembly GCF_040412425.1). Lineage (NCBI taxonomy): Eukaryota > Metazoa > Arthropoda > Malacostraca > Decapoda > Palaemonidae > Macrobrachium > Macrobrachium rosenbergii. The sequence goes on from NC_089749.1 coordinate 28,493,203, forward strand.
TACCCTAGTAGAGGGGCACGCTCCCTCCTGGGGTAGGTTCTGTTGACATCACTTGGCTAGTGTCTCGTTGATTCGCGCTCTCCGGATCGAGCGGATTTCCGACCACTCTCAGGGCTCACTCTCTCACTTCGCTCAACTCCGCCTTCCCCGGCCCTCCCGTTGCCTCCGCCCTACTATCGCTTTGGCGCTTTGAGTCATATGGATAGGTTTGACTGGCTTTTCCACCTGACCAGATTCTGATCAGCTGTGATGTACTGCCTCACCTTTCTGCTATGCTCTAGCTTCGGAGGCTCGGGATCCCGGAGGGGTTTGCGCCGGAACCCGGGGGCTTATAATGTATTATTCCTTATGTGTTGTTAACCGAATATTTGTACCATCGCTTTATCTATCATACTAGATTATTCAGGCGGCCTCATGTATCCCGCCACCAGATTCCAAAATTTTTTGATTAGTTTAATTCTTTTGTACCACGAGTCCAGCGACACTGTCTTTGGGTTCCGCCGTATTATCTCCGGCGTTCCTTGAGATAAGGTGTCTTGTCTGGCTCAGTATTTTCGTTCCGCCGGAGTATTCCGGCGGTACGGTACGAAATTCTTATACCTACTGTAGTTTAAGTTATCTTGAATTGGTAGGTTCATTTTCTATGGTTTTTTCACCCCTCCGGAGTGCTCCGGTAGTGCGGTACGAAATTATTTAGTACTTACTTTAGTTTAAGTTATCTTAGATTAGTAGGTTCATATACTGTTCACACTTACAGACTGTTCGTTGTTAGGAGCCTGGGTGCACTGCCATCTTGAACCAACCCTACGGGCACGTGGTTTGCCGTACCCACGCCGGCTGCGCGGTACGCCTGGACGACCTGATCGTGTGGCACCAGGATGGCTGTGAGGTTTGCTTCGCACTCTATGGGTGTATCCAGGACGAGTCGGTAAGCCGATTGTTTTTGTTCCGCCCCTCCGGGGGCTCTCACATATAATGTTATGGTAAAATTTTGGGTTTTATGATCTTGCCATCATAGTTCGGTCTTTGATACTCCCCCTTTTTTCAGGCCGATGAATCCTCCCGCAAGGATGCCCTCGAGTCCCTCCGTGCCTGGGTGGCTGGGTTTGGTAGGAACGTTCCGTCGGGGAAACCTTATGTTCTCGATGAGAACCTAAGGAACATCCTGTACCCCAGCGCCCGGATTGCTGCGGCTGTTCCAGCTGAAGTTGCTGCCCCCATCATCGAGCAAATCCGGGTAGAGACCCAGCCTCTCCAGGATGACCCGCCGTACGAGGAGGTGTCGGAGGACGTCGCTGCGCTAGATCTCGACCTGGAACCCATGAACACGGAACAGGACCAGGAGGTAGGTAGGGAGGTAAGTGAGGCAGTGGGGGCGGGCGCCCTGTTTGATTCCCCGTCATCATCCGTGTCTTCTTTTCAGGGCTTTCATAAATCTTCTCTCTTGAAGGACAGAGCCCAGTCTACTGTCCCCAAGTTGAAGAAGTCGTGGAAGGCGAAAGACTATAAGTCTTCGTCTTCCCGCAAGGCATCCCCCTTTCCCCCGTCGAAGTCACAGGACGCTGGTCCGGTGGCCTCCGGGAGCAGACCAAGTACCTCGGGCAGAGGTGCGAGTAAGAGAGCGGCCAAGCCTAGCCCTCCTCGCCAGCCTGCCTTTGACCCTGAGGCGTTTGCGGGGATGCTGCTTGAGAGGTTGTCTATGGAGGTAGAGGCGAAGCTGAGCAAGCTCACGGAGAGGCTTCAGAGCCAGGAGACTATGCTCTCCGATATCGTGCGTTCCGGGGAGGCTGCGGTGCACTATCCCATCCCGGACGCCTCCGCCCTCCCTCCATTTGACAAAGGGAACCCGTGGCGTTTAGCCCTTCATGCTCCCCGGCATGAAGACACTTTAACAATTGAAGGTCTAGGCACTCGTAGACTGGAGGAACTGGAATTCTTCCCTCCAGATCTTCTGCCTCCCTATCCAGGCTTCGCTAGGCTGACAGAAGAAGCCTGGGTACGCTCTGATAAGGTCCCTAAGGAGACAGTGATCTTCCCTAGGGACCAGGCACAATCAGCTCTGATGCGCACCTTTACAGAGTGGCAAGCGGAGAACACCAAGTTGACCCCCTTCAAGGGCAATTTCACCATGTTCTCCCTTGGGGATAAGCTCCCCACCCCCTGCTTGACTAAGGTTGCACTCGCAACGGCTCAGGCATGTGCTGAGGGCAAGCCTTTGCCTCAGCTCAGAGAGACGGACCCCACGTCTCTAATCTTCCCAGGGGGTGACGACTTTTGGAAGGATGCTCCGTCCACGTTTACGACTGGTAAACTGGACGCAGATTGCGCATCCAACCAGTTCAGTGAGCAGCTTCCCAAACTGACGGAAGCTCTCCTGAAGGCTGAGTTCAAGGCACGGTGTCGCTTGAGCCGGTCTCTGAACTCGCTGTGCCTAGCAGAGGCAACCGCCGTCTCGTTTTCCGAGGAGCCGCTGTTCCAGGTCTTGATGAAATCCTTGTTAGCAGGGTTTCAGTCGGACCTATGTGACTTCATGGTGGCGCGGCTGAATTGTCGTAAATTCATCTTCGCCGACGCTACCATTCGACATGAGCCCAAGAAGCTCATGAAGAGTTCCTTCTGGGGAGCCAATCTGTTCCCGGAAGAAGTCATCAGTGTCCTGGCTGAGGCAACCAGGGCTAACCAAAGTCTGCGCTCCCGGTGGGGTATTCCGGCCTTTAAACGAAAAACCCCAGAGTCCGGCGGCTCCCAGTATAGACCGGGAAAAAGGTACAGGAGGCATAGAAGACAGCAACATCAGTCTGTTGTCCAGGTGGTACCTGTCTTGGCGGTGAGCCAACCCTCCACCTCCAAGGCCCAACCTCAACAGTTTGTGCTGGTTCAGCCAGCTCAACACTCCCTTGCCACTCCTCCTTGTGTCTCGTCTCCAGCATATAACCCTTCTTATGAGGGTCGTGGGGCCTTTCATGGCCTTAACAAGAGTGCAAGGGGGGGTAGAGCTAGAGCCTCCTATAGAGGCAAGGCTGCCCTACGGTCCCTCTCCCGGGGAAGAGGAGGCCGCGGTAAAGGTAATAAACCCGCTTCCTCCCAGTGAGACCAGCCAGGTAGGCGGAAGACTTTTCTGGTTCAGAGACCAGTGGTCTTTCAGTCCATGGGCACACAGCATAGTGTCCAAAGGTTTGGGTTGGAGCTGGATCAAGGGCCCTCCTCCCTTGACCAGATTTCATCAACCCTCCTCCAAAGCTCTACAAGACTTTGTGACGGAACTGCTCAGGAAGAGAGCAATAAAGAAAGTGAGACACCTCGGATTCCAAGGCAGGCTGTTTTCTGTACCCAAAAAAGACTCCAGTCAACAAAGAGTAATTCTGGACCTATCGCGTCTAAATCTTTACATTCAGTGCGACAAATTTCGCATGCTTACAGTTGCGCAGGTACGGACTCTACTTCGCGTGGAGCTGTCACCACCTCTATCGATCTTTCAGACGCATACTATCACGTCCCGATTGCGCGGAACGCCGGAAGCTCAGTTTCAGTGGCTGGGTATCCAGTGGGACCTAACCTCGTACAGGCTATCTCTTCCGCCGGCCAAGCGGAAGGAAATAGCCACAGCTACCAGAAAGTTTCTGAATTACAGGAAAGCCTCCCGCCGGACACAAAGAATTTTGGGTTCTCTTCAGTTCGCCTCTGTAACAGACCTGCTCCTAAAAGCGAGATTAAAAGACATAAACAGAGTGTGGCGGAGACGAGCCAATGTCAGACTCAGGGACAGGGTCTCATCAATTCCGCAAATCTTAAGGAAAAGACTCCGCCCATGGTCTACAGTCAAGGGCCTCTCCAAGTCAGTCCCTCTTCAGTTTCCCCCGCCAGCTCTGGTAATCCACACAGACGCTTCGTTAAGCGGCTGGGGAGGATACTCACCAAAACAAAAGGTACAAGGGACATAGTCTACCATGTTTCAACAGTTCCATATAAACACTTTGGAAGCAATGACAGTGTTTCTAACCCTGAAAAAGCTTCGTCCCGCCAACCAGATCCACATCAGGCTGGTGTTGGACAGTGCCGTAGTAGTACATTGCATAAACAGGCGGGTCCAAATCGAGCCGGATAAACCAGGTGATGTTAGCCATCTTCTCCTTGGCGGACAAACACAACTGGCATTTATCAGCTACCCATCTGGCGGGAGTGTGGAACGCGTGGTGGCGGATTCTCTGTCAGGTCGACTCCGCTGGAGTCGGAATGGTCCCTAGACAAGGACTCCTTCAACTGGATCTGCCATCGTGTTCCGGGACTTCAGGTAGACCTGTTTGCCACGGAGAGCAATCACAAACTCCCTTGTTATGTGGCTCCCAATCTAGATCCTCAAGCTTACGCCACAGATGCAATGTCCATAGATTGGAACAGTTGGGAGAGAATCTATCTGTTCCCCCAGTAAACATGCTGATGAAAGTCTTACACAAGCTCAGGTCATTCAAGGGTCAAGTAGCCCTAGTAGCCCCCAATTGGCCGAAGAGCAACTGGTTTCCACTTCTCCTGGAACTCAAGTTGCGGCGTCGTCAGATACCCAGACCCAGGCTGACTCAGGTAGTACAAACGAAGCCTGTGTCAGCTTCCTCAAAAATTCTGAATGCCCTGGCTTTATGGACTTTATGAAGTTTGCCGCCCAAAGGGGGGCAAATATTGACCCTGTTAATACTCTGTTTATTGAATCCGATAAGAGAGATTCTACTCTCAGACAGTATGACTCAGCAGTCAAAAAATTGGCATCTTTTCTGAAGGCATCTGAAGCTCAAACTATGACCACTAATTTAGCGATAACCTTCTTTAGATCATTGTTTGAAAAAGGCCTAGCCCCGGCCACTATCACTACAGCAAAATCAGCTTTGAGAAAGGTGTTTTTGCATGGCTTCAAGATTGACCTAACGGACTCATACTTTTCTTCCATCCCTAGAGCATGTGCCCGTTTAAGGCCGGTAACACTCCCACATTCGGTTACCTGGTTCCTTAACGACGTTCTGAAATTAGCCTCAGATATTAATAATGCCCAATGCTCTTATCTAGATCTGTTAAGGAAGACTTTATTCCTGATTAGTTTAGCTTCAGGTGCCAGAATCTCAGAACTGTCTGCTCTCTCCAGAGGTGTCGATCACATAGATTTCCTCCCGTCAGGAGAAGTTCTGCTTTCCCGAGATCATAGATTCCTAGCGAAAAACGAAGACCCTCAAGACAGGTGGTTTCCTTGGAAGGTGGTTCCTCTTCCACAAGACCTGTCTTTGTGCCCAGTCGCTACCTTGAGGGCTTACTTGCAAAGAACTTCTCAGTGTTTGTCTGGTCCTCTTTTTATCAGGGAAAAAGGTGGAACACTTTCTTTAAAAGCTATAAGACAGCAAATCCTATACTTCATTAAACAAGCTAACCCGGATTCAGTTCCCAAGGTTCATGATATCTGAGCGGTAGCTACCTCTACCAATTATTTTCATAATATGGATTTTGCTGAATTGACAAAATACACGGGGTGGAAATCTCCATTAGTGTTTAAACGCCACTACTTGAAAACACTTGAAGCTCTGAAATTTCCTACGGTGGCTGTCGGGAGTGTCATCCCCCCACCTTAAAATTATCCTTTACCTTATCCTTTCCCCCCCGCCCGCCTGCCTCATTTATTTGCCCTACCAGTTTTCCTGGGCCAATCATACCTCACTGCCTGGCTCCTCAATTTAGATGATACTTGAAATTGTTGGCCTTTTTATGATGTTTATTATGATTGTTTTTGATGTGTGCTATTTTGTAGGTTTAAGTCTTGAGGTACTTCTGTAATTTTGTATTCCTTATTTTTGTACCACCTCTCATGTTTTTTTTGCCATACTTTATATTTTCATGTCAAATTGTATGTTTACATAAGCTTAGCCTAACTATTATTCTAATTTCCTTTGTTGTGATGTTCTGAATTACTGATGAGAAATAATTAAACTTATTTTCTTATAGTACGCGTTTTTATGCATGATCACCTTAGATAATTGTTTTCTTACATCTTCACAGTCTTGGTATGATTCTCTGTTACGATTTCACCGGGTGACACAGGGACGAGCTCAGAAAAGGGATTTTGACAAAGGAAAAATCTATTTCTGAGGGAGGCCCTGTGTCACCTGGTGACCCTCCCAGGTCCTAGCTTTCCCCCCCTGCACGGGCATACCAAGCCTGGGGATGGTGCTAGCCTGGAATGAGTTCAGATGGCGCTGGGGTCGCCGTCGGGTGGGCGGGTGAGTGAGGGAGCTGGGTCGGCTCTCCGCTCTTCCGGGGGTTTTGTCATTGGGATGTCTTCAGAGTGTGGTTCTGTGGCAGTGATAACTTCACTCACCCTTGCCCATACCGACATCTATTTTCATTATAGATGCTCGATCTGGGGGTAGTAACCCCAGCATTCCTGATAGCTTTTTTCTCTGGTATATTTAGCAATATTTATACCTAGAAATTCGTGTTAGTAAGGAATTTCACCGGGTGACACAGGGCCTCCCTCAGTAATAGATTTTTCCTTTGTCAAAATCCCTTATTTAGCTCATCCCTTAAGGGTTAATCATGGATGATCCCAGGATTCTTCCCATTTGAGGACTCTAATGAAGCAGCCACACACCAATTTCACAAGTCATCCAGAGTCCTTACACCTTCGTGAGTGGAAGTTATCCAGTTTATTCTCAGAGCGGGCAGCTTTTTGGAGTTTGCTACAGTGGCTCATGCCACTCTTTGCAGGTTCTCTTCCAGTGCCCTTGACTGGGGCAGATGGGTGCAATTTGTTTGGTATAATGGACAGGGTTTTTGTCTCTAATAGTCCTGTTTTACTTCATTCTCTTGAACCTCACTTTCCATGGGCTACTACAATATTAAGCTTCCAATTTTGAAATTTTACTTTTGTGCAGCTATTGTTGTGACTGTTGGATATGACTCTCAAAAAGACAGTTGGATATGACTCTCAAAAAGACAGTTGTCCTTAGTTGCTCCTGCCACTTCAAGCATGTTAGTGAGCTTCAACCCGCCAGGTGATGTTGCATTCCGGATGTTTTGTTTGCCCTTGAGTTTACAGCCAAGACTCCGTCTAATAGTAAAGCTAGCCATACACCTGCAGATTTGATCGCTCATGACCAACAGATATGGAATGCGAGAGATGAAATCTGCCGCTCTACTCGCCACTAACTGCGCAGACTAAATCTCAGATATCCAACTCCACCTCCAGTGTGTGTTCAGCAGTCGTGGCAGGCGTACGTGGGCAAACCAACCAGAAAAGTCATGGATGATAAGAAAAAAGCATTAGCAACCTTGGTGATATGTAGTGCTATGAAGTCCAGAAAGCGGAAACGATCGTGTTGGACAAAGAAATGGCTTCAAAGAAGAGATGAATTTTCTCATATGACACTTCTAAAAGAATTGAAAGAAAATAACCCAGATGATTTTAGAAATTATTTGCGAATGTCAGATGAGGTATTCAAGAAAATACATGCCACTATTGCCCCCTTCATACAAAAAGCAGGATACGATGCTCAGAAAGGCAAACAGTTCGAACAAAGATTAATAGCATCCTTGAGATTCCTGGCAACTGGGAGGTCTTTGGAGGATCTTAAATTTTCAACTGCTATTTCTACACAGTCTCTGGGAAACATCATACCTGAAACCTGCAGAGCTTTATGGCATGCCCTACGAGACCAGTATATGAAGGTACACAAACCATGGTGACACCGCTCAGGGCACAACCTATCTCTCCTGCTGTCAACCACACACTGACTATTCAACCTGTGGAAGGAAAGAACTCTCGCATTTATCCATAGACTCAGGCGATAACATCTGTGCGGGTAAAACTTCCAACATGATGGAAGATCAAAATGAGCGATTTGATGTGCGAGGTTTTATCTTTATCGCCCCATACACAGGCAGATATTTAGGAGATTTGGTCCGTAGCGATCAAATCTGCTGAAACTGAGCGATCAAATCTGCAGGTGTATGGCTAGCTTTAATGAAGCTTGCTCTTGGACTCTTTTACCATCCCTGCCATACCATTCCCTACTGTTGACTAGACTTTTGTACCCTGTGAGGACCATCAGATGTTCCTCTAAACAACTGAATCATTCTGCACTAATTTTGATCTGTTCCTTGCTCCTCTTCCTTGTCTTTTAAGTTCAACTGTTAGCAGTCATCCTTCCTTAGGCCAAGCACTTGTCATTGGCAATCACTTGTACAGGATTCTGCCTATGAGACTTGTACATAAATCTTCTGATGTTTACTTTGGACCAGTTGTCATAGCTGGACATGCTTTATCGATTGGAAGGGATGCTGGTCAAGCATGCTCATCTGCTTCATGATCTCATTGTGATTCTGGGACACATGCAGGTGTGTGTTATCCTGGAGTATTTGATTTTATCCTCAACTACAGTACTTGGTGAATATTTTTGTATATTACTGTATATGGTCCATTGTATGCCCATTATTTTTAGAAGCTCATGATATTGATTGATCCAATATAACTCCAGTGCCTGTTATTGTTCCATGGCTCTTTTGCACTTTCCCTTCCTCCTAATTTGTGATTCAGGATATTTAAAAGTGAATGGGTTTGTCAGGACTGAGTATTTTTTTTTTTATAAAGCTTTGTCTTGCAATACATATAAAATTCCTGTGCTCTCATCCCTGCTTTCCACATTCTTGAGTTGAAGGCTGACATGGGGGAATGAGCCCTTTCTTCCTCTTGTAAGTGTAAGCAGCACATGTAGTAGTAGGATTTTTCTCCTTGCAGGACCTAACAAGTTTGTATGAGTAGGTGTTTGCATGGAAGTACTGTAGACCATTTGAGGGTTGTGATTTTGGAAAAATAATTTAAAAATAATGTTAATTTAAACAAGGCTTTGTGTATATTGTAAGCTGTTAATATCAAGGCAGCAAGGTGCCTTAATGGGTTGTCACCTTGTGTAAGGTAACATTTTCATGGTTGACTTGGCCTCCAGGAGGGTACAGGTAGGTAAAGAATACACCTCCAGATGTTTCACAGGCTGCCCAAGAGCAAGAACCCATGTTGGCATAAGGTCATCTTTAAGTAAAACAGATTGATCATGTGTTGCAGTGATTATTATTGGAAATGAGTCAGTCTTTAGAGAACTCTGTGGTTAAATTAATTTTCTTTTTAGGATTTTTGTCAGCAGAGGATGAGATTCTACCTGGAAATTTGGGCTTGAAAGATCAAACATTGGCTCTTAGGTGGGTTAAAGACAATATTGGGGCATTTGGAGGTGACAGCAGCAGAGTTACCATTTTTGGTTCTGGTAGTGGTGGTGCATCTGTCCATTACCAGATTTTAACACCGTATGCCAAAGGTAAGAGTAATGACGGATGTGCACTTAAGGATTTTACTAATGGTCACAGTTGATTTGCTATTAAAAAGTTAATGTAGTAATTGCCTAAGTAGGGTATATAGTTTAACTATAATATCCATGTAAGATGAAGTATGACAGCAGCAGTTGCTCTGCCCACCAAGCAGGGCAAAAAGTACTCTTCCTTTATTAAAGAGAAACTGCAGTCTGTTGAATGGTAGCACAGTGAATTTTGCTTGTCAAAATGGCAGCTATTGTTACTAACTCTTAAAATAAGGAAATTCAAATACAAATATGGTAAACATTTTAGCTTTGAACTTAATTTAGCCATTCATTAGTTTCTTGTCACAGCCAGCTCTGTTAATGGTGTGTTTTATTTGTATTTAAAGATACATTTGTACTCTAGATGTAAAATTACAGAACTGGCAGTCAGCCTGGCCTCTGCTTTAGGACATCAGCTGAAATAATAGTGAAGATGGGTAGGTAACAGATGTATCCTTGAATGCTACCACTTGCTGAAATGTGCAACCAGACCTGTTTATTAATTTTGATTTTGGGACTCAAATCAGTGTGAACTTTTTTTACATGCTTTTATTTATTTAGCTTGATGTCTGTTTCTTGTCTGTCTGTCTGTTTGGGTCAAATCTTGTAACTCAATTTTCAACCTGCTCCCTTCGTCTGATGGACTTGAAATTTTGCATAGTTACTCACTTCTGGTGACAATACAACCTTACTTGATCAGTAGGTCTGCTGTGACCTCTAATGACTCTACAGTGACCTCTCCCAGTAGCGCAGGATTTGTATGAAAGGATTTTTCACAACTACTTTGACTTGGTAGAATCTATCTTTTATATAACCCCTCCACCTTCCCTCCTCCATCCCACTCCCCTCCCCTCCCCCTCCCCAGCACACAGTGTTGATTTAGCTGTGTCCTCCTCTTCCCTCCCCTTCTCTCTTCCCTCCTCCCTCCCCTTCCCTCTTCCCTCCCCTCCCCTCCCCTCCCCTTTTCACAGCACATGATCAATTGTTAATTTAGCTGTGTCCTCCCCTCCCCTCTTCCCCTCCCCTTCCCAAGCATACAATCAAGTGTTAATTTAGTGGTGTCATCCCCTCCCCCTTCCAAAGCACATGATCAAGTGTTAATTTAGCTTTGTCGTCCTCTTCCCTCTCCTTCCCTTGTCCACCCCCTACTCTCCAACTTCCCCCTCACATTCTGGAGCTCACAGTCAAGTATTAAGTCAGCTGTGTCGTTCTCTTCCATCACCCTCCCCTCCCCCTTTCCAGAGCATGCGATCAAATGTTAATTTAGCTGTCCTCCCCTTCCCTTTCCATCCCCTCCACTTCCCCCCTCTCCTTCCCCTCCCTTCCCTTTTCCTTCCCTTTCCCTTCCCTTCCCGAGCACATGATCAAGTGTTAATTTATCTTTGTCCTACCCCTTCCACTTTCCCCTTCCATGCCCTCCCACCTTCCCTCCCCTCCCACCTTCCCTCCCCCTTCTGGAGCATGCAATCAAATGTTAATGTAGCTATGTCCTCCTCCTCCCCTTCCCTCTTCATCCCCCCTCTCCTCCCCATCCCCTCCCCTTTGCTCTTCCATCCCCCTCTCCTCCCCACCCCCTCCCCTACCCCTTGCAGATCAGACAATCAAGTGTTAATTTAGCTGCCCTCCCCTCCCCTTCCCTCTTTCATCCCCTCCACTTATACCTTCCCTTTCCCCTTCTCTCCATTCCCTTTCCCCTTCCCCTCCCCCTCCACCTTCCAGAGCACACGATCAAGTGTCGGTTGGCTACCACTCTGTTGGTAGCGAGTTCGAATCTCCGACCGGCCAGTGAAGAACAAGAGGAATTTGTTTCTGGTGATAGAAATTCATTTCTCGTTATAATGTGGTTCGGATTCCACAGTAAGCTGTAGGTCCAGTTGCTAGGTAACCAATTGGTTCTTAGCCACGTAAAAGTAAATCTAATCCTTCGGGCCAGCCCTAGGAGAGCTGTTAATCAGCTCAGTGGTCTGGTTAAACTAAGATATATTTAACTTTAGTTTAGCTGTGTCCTACCCAACCCCTTCCCTCTTCCATCCCCTTCCCCATGCCCTTCCTCTTCCCCCTCCCCCTTCTGGAGCATACTATTAAGTGTTAATTTAGCTGTGTCCTCCACCTCCCCTGTCCTCTTCAATCCCCTCCCATTTCCCCTTCCCAACCCTTCCCCCTCCTGCCAACTTCTTCCCTCCCTTTCCCTCCCCCTTCCCTTTCCTTCCCCTCTCCCTTCCCCTCTCCCTTCCCCATCTCCTTCCCCTCTCCTCCCTCCCCTCCCCCCCTCCCCCATCTTATCTCCCCTCTCCTCCTCCCCTCCCTCCCCTCCCTCTCCCTCTCCCCTCTCCCCTCCTCTCCTCTCCCTCTCCCCTCCCTCTTTCCTTTCCTTCCCCTATCCCTTCCTCCACCCCTCCCCCTCCTTTTCCCTCCATCCCCTTCACATTTTCCTCCCCTCCCCTCCTCTTTCACTTCCATTCCCTCCCATTTTCCTCCCCTTCCCCCTCTCCCTGCTCCCTTCCCTCACCTCTGTCTCCTCTTCCCCCTTTTCCCTCTTCCCTGTTCCATCCCCTTCTCTCCCATTTCCCCTTCCCCTCACCTTCGTAGTTCCCTTCCCTCTTCCCACCCTTCCTTCCTTCCCTTTCCTTCCTCCTTCCCTTCCTCCCCCTTCCTTCCCCTTCCCTCCCCCTCCCCAGTAAACGGGTATCAATTTTGTTAACCAAAATCATAAATTGGTTACAGTTCGTCAAAACTGAAAAGTATAAAATAAAAAAATATAAATTTAAAACATGCATTATTAACATGCTCTAAAAAGTAAAAAAGGGATTTTGACAAAGGAAAAATCTATTTCTGAGGAAGGTCCCGTGTCACCCGGTGAAATTCCATTACAGCACGAATTTCTAGGTATAAAAATGCTAGATATACCAGAGAAAAAGAGCTTTCAGGAAAGCTGGGGTTACTACCCCCAGTCGAGCGTCTTCTAGGAAGACGTCGATATAAGGAAGGGTGAGTGAAATACCACTACCACGGAAACATACTCGAAAGATCTCTCCTTATCAAAACCCCCGGAACAGAGCGGTGAGCCGTTACAGCCCCTACACTCAACACCCGCCAGAACGGCGACACCAGCGCCACCTACCTCATTCCATGCTAGCACTAACCCCAGACTTGGCATGTGCAAGTAGGGGGGGGGGAGCAATAGGTGAGTCAGGGAGGGTCACCGGGTGACACGGGACCTTCCTCAGAAATAGATTTTTCCTTTGTCAAAATCCCTTTTCTGAGTTCAGTCCCGTGTCAGCCGGTGAAATAGTGATAGAGAATCATGCCAAGGCTGCAACTACGAGGAAAAGAGGGTAATCTGAAAAAAAAACATAAATTACGAAAATAATTTTAATCAGGAATCTCTTACATGTAGCAAGAATACTAAACCTAAGGCACATCAAAAACTTAATACTATGAAAAGTGGGGAAGTCCCCGGCACGACGGGAAGAGGCCCAAAAAATACTTAACACTACTAAAGCATATTGAAATATGAAATTTGCATAAGATAAATGCATATACAATCTTAAAGCTACACACGTAAACTTAGGCTAAACACGTAAGAGACAAAATCAATGGAAAATAAAATATACAGTACATATACATATATCTGGGGTACATGGAGCAAAATAAAAACTGCCCAGTACCCCACAAGAAAAAAACAATCATAACATGTCAGATTACAGTTTCCACTCAACAGAGACAAGATACATCAATATGAGGAGCCAGGCAGTGAGGCATGATCAACCAGGAGGATAAGCAGACAAGTAAATGAGGCAGGCGGGCGGGGGGGAAAGGATAGGATAAGGATATGATTAGTTAAGGTGGGGAGATGACACTTCCCACAGCTATGGTAGAAAATTTCAGGGCTTGAGCGATTTTAAATAGTGGCGTTTAAACACTAGAGGTGATTTCCAACCCGTATATTTAGATAGTTCTGAGAAGTCCATATTATGAAAGTAATTAATGGAAGTAGCAACTGCTCGAATATCATGAACCTTAGGAACTGAATCTGGGTTGGCCTGTTTAATAAAATACAGAATTTGTTGTCTTATAGCATTCAGTGAAAGAGTACCACCTTTCTCCCTGATAAAAGAGGACCCGACTTACTCTGTGGAGTTCTTAAAGGTAAGATTTAAGTGTATAAACTGGACATAAAGACTGGTCTTGTGGAAGGGCACCACCTTCCAAGGAGACCACCTGTCTTGTGGGTCTTCGTTTTTGGCTAAGAATCTAGGGTCAGGGGAAAGGAGGACCTCTCCGGACGGGAGGAAGTTCACAAAATTATCACCTCTAGTGAGAGCCGATAGCTCTGAGATTCTAGCACCTGAAGCCAAGCTAATCAGAAATAAAGTCTTCCTTAACAGATCCTGATAAGAGCATTGAAAGTTGTCCATCTCTGATGCTAACTTAAGGACGTCATTGAGAAACCACGTAACAGAATGTGGGCGTGATACGGGTCTCAGACGAGCGCATGCTCTGGGGATAGATGAAAAATAGGAATCTGTAAGGTCGATTTTAAAGCCGTATAGAAATACTTTCTTCAGGGCTGACTTGACTGTGGTAATAGTGGCCGGAGCAAGGCCTTTCTCAAACAGTGATCTAAAGAAAGAAACTCCTAAATTAGTCGTCATGATTTTGGCTTCAGATGCTTTCAGGAAGGAGGCTAATTTTTTGACTGCTGAGTCATACTGTCTAAGAGTAGAATCTCTTTTATCTGATTCTAAAAACAGAGTGTTGACAGGGTCAATGTTTGCTCCTTTTGGGCTGCGAATTTTATAAAGTCCATAAAACTAGGGCATTCTGAATTCTTGAGGAAGCTGACACAGTCTTGGTTTGTACTGTCTGGGTCAGTATGGGCTTGGGAATCGAAGACTCCATAATCCCAGTTCCTGAAGAAAGAGGAACCAATTGCTCTTCGGCCAATAGGGGCTACTAGGGCTGGTTGACCTTTGAATGTCCTGAGTTTGTGTAATACTTTCAGCAGTAAATTTATTGGAGGGAACAGATAAATTTTCTCCCAATTGTTCCAATCTACTGTCATTGCGTCTGTGGCGTACGCCTGAGGGTCCAGGTTCGGGGCCACGTAACAGGGGAGCTTGAAGTTGCTCTCCGTCGCGAACAGATCCACTTGGAGACCCGGAACCCGGCGGCAAATCCATTTGAAAGACTCCCCGTCCAGGGACCACTCCGTCTCCAACGGAGTAGCTCTGGACAGGGAATCCGCCACCACGTTCCGTACCCCCGCTAGGTGGGTGGCTGACAGGTGCCAGCCGTGCTTGTTCGCCAGGGAGAAGATAGCAACCATTACTTGGTTTACTCGACCTGATTTGGAGCCGCCCTGTTGATGCAATGAACTACCACTGCGCTGTCAATACCAGCCTGATATGAATCCGGTTGGGGGGGCGGATTTTCTTTAGAGTTAGAAAGACCGCCATAGCTTCCAGGGTGTTTATATGGAACTGCTGAAACATTGTGGACCACGTTCCTTGTACTTTCTGTTTTGGTGAATATCCCCCCCAGCCGCTTAGGGAAGCGTCTGTGTGAACAACTAGTGCCGGAGGGGGAAATTGAAGCGGAACTGATTTGGACAGTCCTCTGACTGTGGTCCAAGGCTGCAGTCTTGTTTTTAAGATTCGAGGAATAGAGGAGACCTTGTCTCTGAGCTTGACATTGGCTTGACTCCGCCACACTCTGTTTGTCTTTTAGTTTCGCTTTTAAGAGCAGGTCTGTCACTGAGGCAAATTGAAGAGACACAAGGACTCTTTCTTGGGATCGGCGGGATGCCGATTGATTTTTGAGAAATTTCCTGGTGAGAGATGCTATCTCTTTCCTCTTGGGAGGGTGGGAGAGATAATGTGTGAGAGGACAGATCCCACTGGAGACCCAGCCACTGAAACCGGGACTCCGGAGTCAGGCGGACTTCTCTGTTCAGTTGAAAACCCTAACGACTCCAGGAAGTTGATGACTATGGACGTAGCCTTCTGACACTCCGGAACTGTTGGTGCCCAAATTATCCAATCGTCTAGAAGTACGCTGCTAGGGATATCCCTCGGGACCGGAGTTGTTGCACTACCGTGTCCGCCAGCTTGGTGAATACCCTGGGCGCAATGTTTAGACTGAAGGGCATGACCCTGAAGGAGTAGGCTTGATTCCCGAGTCTGAAACCGAGGAACTGAGAGAAGTTCCGCGCAATCGGACGTGATAATAAGCGTCTGAAAGATCGATAGAGGTGGTGACGGCTCCACGCGGAAGTAGAGTCCGTACCTGAGCTACCGTAAGCATGCGAAATTTGTCGCATTTTATGTAGAGATTTAGACGCGACAGATCCAGGATCACTCTTTGCTGATCGGAGTCTTTTTTGGGAACAGTGAATAACCTGCCTTGAAACTTTAGGTGCCTTACTTTCTTTATTGCTTGTTTGTTGAGCAATTCTGTCACGTAATCCTGTAGGATTGATGAGGGTGGCTGGTAAAACCTGGTTAGAGGAGGAGGGTTCTTGATCCAGCTCCATCCTAGTCCTTTGGACACAATGCTGTGTGCCCAAGGGCTGAAGGTCCATTGGTCCCTGAACCAATACAGGCGACCACCTACCTGTGTTCTCTCAGTGGGAGGGAGCGGGTTTGTTCCCTCTACCACGTCCAGGCCTTCCTCTTGGGGTGGTGTTGGGTTTTCCTCTATGAGGGGCTCTGCCTCTTCCCCCCCTTGCGATCCTATTAAGGCCGTGAAAGTATCCACGGCCCTCATAGGTGGGGTTGAATGCTGGCGAAGCAACATACGAGGGCGCAGCAAGGAATGAGCTGGTTGGACCAGCACATATTGTTGGGGTGAGCCTTGGAGGTGGAGGGCTGTGCCACTGCCGAGACCGGGACGGCTTGAACTACCGCCTGATGGTGGGGCCTCTTATGCCTCCTGAAACGTTTACCTCCTCTCGTCTGGGGCCGCCAGATTCTGGGGTCTTGCGCTTGTAGGCAGAAATGCCCCAGCGAGAGCGAGACTCTGGTTGGCCCTTGTAGCCTCGGCCATAACATTCGTAACCTCTTCTTCTGGGAAGAGGTTAGGCCCCCAGATCGAGCTCTTAACGAGCTTGTTAGGCTCGTGACGGATAGTGGCATCGGCAAAAATGAACTTTCTGCATTCCAGTCTGGCCATGATGAACTCGAAAAGGTCAGACTGAAAGCCAGCTAGCAGGGACTTAGCCAAGACTTGAAAAAATGGCTCGTCCGCTCAGGAGACGGCAGTAGCTTCCGTAAGGCAGACGGAGTTCAAGGACCGGGCTAACTTAGTCCGGGCATCAAACTCCGCCTTTAACAAAGATTCCGGCAGCTTGGGGAGCTGCTCACTGAACTGTGAGGAAGCACAGAAGGGGTCCAGTTTTCCGACAGTGAAAGTGGACGGGCGTCCACCAGAACTCGTCACTTCCTGGGAATACCAGGGAAGTGGGGTCTGTTTCCCTCAGCTGCGGTAACGGATTACCTTCAAAGCACGCTCGGGCCGTAGCCAGAGCGACTTTGTTCAAGCAAGGGGTGGGCAGGTTGTCTCCCAGGGCAAACATTGTGAAGTTGCCCTTGAAAGGAGTCAACTTCGTATTTTCTGCCTGCCACTCCGTCAGAGTGCGCAGGAGAGCCGACTGAGCTTGGTCCCTAGGGACGATGACAGTCTCCCTAGGAACCTTATCCGACCGAATCCATGCTTCCTCCGTTAATCTCACAAAGCCTGGGTAGGGGGGCAAGAGATCGGCGGGGAAGAATTCCAATTCCTCCAACCGTCTCATGCCAAGACCTTTCGTGAGTTTGCCATCATGTTGATTTAAACGCCAGGGTTACCGACATCGAATGGCGGGAGGTCCGCTGTGTCGGGGATGACATACTGGGGTTCGGCTGGGGGTGGGCGAGCCATTCCCGCCAGTATATTATCATGACTGGCCAACTTTTTGGAGATTTTGGTGAATCTCGTGTCCAAATCCTCCGTGAACTTTTTGAAAAGTTGGTTCGCAAAGGCCTCTGCGTCGAAGGCAGGCTGGCGAGGAGGGCTTGGTTTTGCAGCCCTCTTACTCGCGCCTTTGCCGGAGGAACCAGACTTGCTCCTGGAGGCTACAGGTGCTGAGACCTTAGCCTTCGACGGGGGGAAGGGCGATGCCTTCTTGGAGGACGAGGACTTATAGCCCTTCGCCTTCCATGAAGTCTTCAACTTCAACTTGGGGATAGCAGACGGAGCTCTATCACCCAAGGAGGAAGACTTCACAAAACCTGCAAATGAAGAAATAGATGAAGCTGGGGAGTCAAAAAGGGGGGGCCCGCCCCAACAACCTCACCTACCTCGCTACTTACCACCTGGTCCTGTTCAGTGTTCATGGGTTCCAGGTCTAAGTCTAAGGTGGCGACGTCCTCCGAAACCTCAGCGTAGAGGATATCCACTTGGGGTGGCTGGGTCGCATCCCGGATCTGCTGGATGATGGGGTGGCAAGATCTTCTGGCACTGCGGCCGCCACCCGTGCGCCGGGGGTAGAGCAGGTCCCTCAACTTAGCATCGAGGACGTAGGGGCTTCCCCGACGGAACATTCCTGCCAAACCCAGCCACCCAGGCCCGGAGGGATTCCAAGGCAGACTTCTTGGAAGACTCGTCCGCCTGCAAGAAAACCAACAATTAGCCAAGAACGAAAAAAACAGTCCGGGAACCTCGTAAACAATATACAATATGAGGAGCGTAAAACGGAGGAAGACTGTCACTTACCGACTCATCCTGGACGGTTGCGCATAAAGCGAAGCAAACCTCACAACCATCAGGGTGCCAAACTACCAGGTCGTCGAGCCGGACCGCACAACCAGCGTGGGTCCGGCACACCACGTGACCGTGGGGTTGTTGGAGTGAAGCGGTACACCCTGGCTCCTCACAGCGAACAGTCTGTAAGTAGAAAAAGTACATGAACCCACCACTCTAAGCAATCTAAAGCCGGCAAGGCCGGAAATTCGACTACAACCGGAATACTCCGGGAGAAGAACTCCCTTATCATAAACTAGGCCAATAAGCTCTAAAATACACAGAGTGGAAGGTAAAAGCTTCCAGACCCCGGAATACTCCGGGAATGAAAGGAATGAGACAACAAGAACTCACCACAAGGGCTGCCAGTAAAAATAACGCATGGAGCCCCCGGGTGTAGAACCGGACTCACGTATATATATATAAATGAGGAGAGTACTCCGTTAGATAAACACACTTATTTAAATATGTATATTCATAAACAATAACATTAAACAAGTGACGGTACAAGGGTAAATACTCGGAGACCGGAGGGATCCGCTCCCCTTATATAATATAAATCCCTTCCTCACTTACTTCCCGCCGGAGAAACAAGGTGGGCAAGATGCTCGTATGTTCATAACATAAGCCGAACAATTATATATTACCCTATCCACGTAACCCGACGGGAGAAAAGAAGTGTGGGATAGAGTGTCGAACACGTTCGAGCTAACGAACCACCAACACCAACACAGCGATGCTAGGGACTGTATGGGAGGAGCGAATCCTCTACCAAATGGAGGAGTCCCTGAACTCGGAGAAAACGCCATCTAGCGTCACCCCGCACGAGTAGAGCAAGGCTGGAGGGGGTGGTGAGGGGGTGGAGGGGAGAGAGGTAGGCTACGAAGAAAGGGAACAGGAGACAGGGGAAAAACATATCACCCGCTCAACTGCACACATACACCACTCCAAGAAAATGAAACTTGGGAGGGTAACCTACTACTAAGGGAAGCTACCCAGCCCGATGCCCGACTCCTTCCTAGGCGAAGCCTAATAGGGACCTAACCTAGTATAGGCTAGGAAAATGGAAGGAGTGCGGAGGGGAGGAGGAAGCAACAGGGAGAGATTTTGTGCCGAGAACCAACCGGGATCGAGAAGAGGGGGCAAGGAGGCGACTAGCCTAGAGGAAACACATCCAAAGAACTCTATTCCCCAAATGAAGGAAGAGAACTAAGGGCTCACTCTGCCCACCAAAAAACGACCCTGGAGGAAACAGCAACCAAAACTCCCTCAGCCTGATGATCTCCACACCAAGGGCAAGGGGATGGAAGCAAAACAAGCCTACTCCACTAAATAACCATCACACATAAAAATGGGAACAAAAATGTGCTCAATAGGGTGCGTAGCCTACCTCGGGGAAGCGGTTAGATCCGAGGCTGCCGCCACCCCGAGGAGGTAAACAAAGAATAAAATAAAATAAAAAGAGAGCACCATCTCGAAGAATAAAATAATTAGCCTAATAGAGACCAAAAATAATAAGGAACCCAACCTGGGGGTACCTGGACGGGGCATCACCCTCACAAAGGCCGACAGGCCAATGATACGAAATTTCGAGAAAAAAGGGGGGAGCCACCGCAGGGAACCCACCAGGATGGGAACCAAGGGGCAAAATTACATCTATAACGACAAGGAGACAACCCCAACAGAAAAGAACTGATGGGGTCGCCTCCCGATCGGTCGACATGGCTGGCGGAGGGACGCTGTGGCGTCATAATAAGATCTCAATATTTATGAAAAGACGAGACCATAACAGCCAAAAATAGAACAAAACCCCACAAGAAGATGGTACTTAACTTGGAGATGGTAAAGCTGCTCGATGACATGGCGAAGATGAAAATAAACCAAAAAAGGGGCACGAGCACACAAAGGAAAAGGTCGCAATCACGTGCTAGAAAATGGAATGAGGTAGGTGGCGCTGGTGTCGCCGTTCTGGCGGGTGTTGAGTGTAGGGGGCTGTAACGGCTCACCGCTCTGTTCTGGGGGTTTTGATAAGGAGAGATCTTTCGAGTATGTTTCCGTGGTAGTGGTATTTCACTCACCCCTTCCTTATACCGACGTCTTCCTAGAAGACGCTCGACTGGGGGTAGTAACCCCAGCTTTCCTGAAAGCTCTTTTTCTCTGGTATATCTAGCATTTTTATACCTAGAAATTCGTGCTGTAATGGAATTTCACCGGCTGACACGGGACTGAACTCAGAAAAGAATTTTTTGAGACCAGGATTTTCTTGCAATTAATCATGTCTACAAAAATAAAATCTTGGCCCTAAACATGGAAGGAAATGCTACAAGAAATTTTTTTAATTTCTTGTAGCATTTCCTTCCATGTTTGGGGCCCATGCTTTTAATTTTGTAGACATGATTAACTAAAATTCCTGGTGTATCTCGAAAAATTATTTTTTACTTTTTAGAGCATTTTAGCCCTTAGTGGATGGGAATCCCCATATGAGTATTAATATTATGCGCCATACTGTTTGATTGAATTTAGCAGGAAAGAGGTTCATAGCACTTAAATGGTCCATAAATGACTTATGGCAACATATTACCTCGGCACGGGAGAGAGATAGTTTAGTATACCTTGAGATTTTAGAGGAGGATGCACTGCCTCTTTGCAGCTCCAGGATGTCTTTATTTATTTGCTCATAAATATACCCAGGGATTGCTGTTGGTTTTAGTTCTTATCTTTTATGATAGTATGTCAGCTATAATTGTAATTTTGCAAAGAAATATTAGAAAAAACATGAATACCTCACAAAAAGTTATTGCATCTCCCCCATCTAAGTAAATTTCATAAACATTTACGAGAAATATACTCAGAATTTGTTACTGATTTTAGTTCTGATCTGTTATATTGTGTGAGCTATGATTATAATTTTGCAGAATAAAATAAAATAGAAAAAACATGCATAACTTGATAAAATTAACATATTTTTACGAATGTCTCGTAAAAGAGGCCCCACAGAAGGTTGTAAATACTGTACTGTACTGTAGTCACTTTCAGCTTTCCGTGGAAAGTACGGAAAAATTTTTAGAATTTTTTTCTTATACCATGTGCATTTGCATATCTTTCCATTGATGTATTTTTTTCTTAAATTGGCCAACCTTAAAGTTTGCCAAGTCTGGGATGTGGTTGATATATATTTAGCCCATCCCTTAAGGGTTAATTAAATCATATTTAAAAATTTTTTATATTCTTGTTTACCTGTAACATAACAGTCAGCTTTGCACATGTAAAAGGAGGAAAATTCCCAATCATTTATAATTCCTGTCAGTTTCTTTTTGCTAAAGAGATCATGCCACCATGAAACATAAACAAAGCTGAATTTTCAAGAGTAGTCTTAAAAGGTTATGAGGTGAGTCATATTCCCTTGAAACATGTAATATTCCTTTGAAACAGGAAAGGTAGGTAGCACCAAATGGGATTATGCACCCAAGATGGTTTAATAGGAATTTTTGAAAATGAATATTACCTATTGTTAAAGTTAGCTTATATCTTTGTGCCATTAGGTGCAATTGGCATTCAAAATAACACTTGGCTAATCTGCTAGGAAAATCTCTGTCATCACCTGTTTCCAGCCAGGTGGTGTTGGAATGTTTACATTCTTGTGAGAATTCTTCATGCCATGTCTTTGCACAGATGGTGGGAATCAGCATTAATAATTTATACTATTGCTGGCTGATTTTCTCCTCTCTGAATTGTACTTGTTTTGTTTTTGGATTGTCATCTGCAGCAAGCAGAGATGAAAGCATTAGGCAGTGTAGGAACAAGTTTGTGCAAACTAAATGTTTCTCCTCCTCCTCCTCTTTTTTTTTTTTTTCTTTCTTTCTTCTTCTTTCTTCTATGTCTTGGGGCCAAAGTCTGTGCCCTTCACCCTTCTGCTTTCATTCCCTTTTGCAGAAGATGAATCCATTGACCATTGGTTCCTGTTTAACCCACGAGCGGCGGCGCGTATGCTGCTAAAATGCGACGCCTATTTCACTAATTTTTTTTTTTCTCTTCGGAAATTTCCTTATCAGATTATTTTCATAAGAATAGTAATGTTTTATATACCATTGGAATCGCCAGAAAATGGTGATTATACGGCAATAAAAAAATATATTTTTTTTGCAAAGAGAACATATATATATTGTGAAATGTAAAGGAAATTTTTTTTTTTTTTTCATTTTCAACTTTGTCGACCAAACACTTATACAGGTCATGCTTTTTCATCATTTCATGAATGAACAAGAGCTAAATTTATCTTAGAAGTTGGAGAAAAAAATTCAGGCATATATAACTAGTAGCTCAACAGGTATTAGACATTTAACGAAACCATCTCACACCGAGTTTCAAAAGAGAATCATCCTCTTGCAATTAGTTGTTACAGCACTATCAACATTTCTATTACTAAGTGCCCTAATGAAAGTATATAGAACTTTTACTAACCTTATTTACATATATACACTATGTACATGTTTTCATCCTCTACTCATCTTCAGACTTCCGTTTTGGACGCCCCTTGGCACGGAAGTAATGCTGCAGCTGGTGCCAGCATCCCTCGTGAATGCCAACATTGCATCCTGGGCACCAGTGCTTTGTATGCTTTGGGCAAACTGCACAGTCTCAGTTTTGTGCCATCCAATCTTGCATATTTATGCTCTGGACCAAGCACTGATACCTCGACGACCAGGTGAAAGGCTTGATTGATTTGCTACCACCAGAAGCAGGAGATGTCACACCTGAGAGTGAGCGGCTAGTAGATGGAGATGCTGGAATGAGAGGATAAAATCTTTCTTCGTTGCAGCACAAGCATGCAACAATCAAACGAAGGAATTCGCTTCTTTTCACTGGCTTATCAGTATTTTGCTGATACATTATATATGCATCCAAAACAGCGATATCCAGCAAGTTGGAGAAGATCTTTTTCCAGTACCGTCTTGATGGTCTTTGCGCAGCATACTGGTATAGCTTTTTGTCACTGAGATCTACTCCTCCCATACCGATGTTGTAGTCATTTATCACTTTTGGCTTTACCACTTCCCCGTGTCTTTTTTGCAAAGTTATGTTTTCTGCATGAGCATAGGAGGACAGCAGATACACAGGCTTCGAGTAGCTTTTTCTTTGAACCCACACGTAAGAAGCTGACCTTTTCTCACATATAAAGGCTCTCCAACTTTCATTTTTTCTTTCTTCAAGATTTGTGGCAGTCCCTTCGAGTTTATACGAATAGTGCCTGTCAGTGATGTTTTGTTCTCAAGCAATGCTTCGGCTAATGGCACCTTTGTATAAAAATT
The DNA here is from genome assembly GCF_040412425.1 of Macrobrachium rosenbergii. Classification (NCBI taxonomy): domain Eukaryota; kingdom Metazoa; phylum Arthropoda; class Malacostraca; order Decapoda; family Palaemonidae; genus Macrobrachium; species Macrobrachium rosenbergii. The sequence goes on from NC_089749.1 coordinate 28,516,676, forward strand.
GTCCGTCACCAAATGATAACCTTTATTCAAGAGCCGACTCTTTTCCATGATACTCGTAACAACTGTATGAGACAATCCCTTTTCTGAACCAGAAGCATAGAAATCCCTGCCTGAGTACAAGTCAGTATGAGAAACATAACCAGTATCTGCTTCACGTAGCTCAAATTTCTTTATTCCGTACCTACTATGGCGTTTATTTGGCATATACTGAATATACGCAAATCTGTTTCACATGCCAATCATACTTTCATCAATAGACACGGTCTCCTTTGGCTTGTAGTGTTTTTTGAATAATTCATTACAAGAATCCAAAAATGGGCGTATTTTATGCCATGGATCAAAGTTTGGATCACCTCGAGGTTTTACTTTTGAACTGTCACTAACATGGAAAAATCTACTAATAAGGAGAAAATCATCGCGTGACATTGTCTCTGGAAAAAAAGGTATACGGGTTTCCCGACAGGTAGACCAATACTCTCTTTCATCCTTTACACGAATAAGTCCCATCAACAAATTCAATCCTAAACATTTTTTTATTTTGTCCTCAGTCACAGGGTTCCAGCGACGAAATCGGCTGCGCTTGTGAGAAGCAATCCATTCAGTTTTGGTTGCAAGTACGTCAGCTGCATATTTGTTCCTTTGTTTTACAATATTATCAATGACATTGTCAGTCAGGAACAAATAAAGGTATTGAATGGGCTGGGAATTTCTTGGAGGCACACTAATTGGTCCTGTATGTCTTTCTGTAAAAACTAATTTCGTGCCAGAACTAGTGTCTTCCGGCGGGTAGGCTTGTGTCCAGACGGATGCATGATCATAATCACCGATATCAGTATCACTATCACTTTCAGCATCATATTCCTCACTTACGCTATCATTTTCAGAACCCTGACTTATGTCAAAATCATTGTCACTAAGTGACCAATCACTATCACTTCTTTCATTCGCCATTATTATGTAATTATATCAATAAATCACATAAAAAAGTAAATTTCACAAACCGCAGTCATGCAAAGAAAAAACCACGGAAACTGGCCAAAAGTTGCGCAAGCGTATTATCATCTCATTTAAAAAAATTGAGGCATTGTGGCAATACTGTTTTCTTATCTGTGTTCTGAATGGTTTACTTACCCTTATGACATCATAAACCCCGCCTCCAACACCACCTGTTCTTGCCTGCGTGATTTGAAATTAAAGCATCGCTGAAATCGACGATCGCATCTTAGTAGCACATAAAGCGTCGATTTTAGCGCCGCGCCGCCGTTCGTGGGTTAAAGGAGTAAAGTTCACACTGATTATGGTAAGGCATGTTATCAAGAAAATTCAGTGCCTTTTGGAAAAGGGTTTAACAGGCGATAGAAAAAGTTAGTAACAATTTAAAGTTAAGTAGCTTTGCACCTAACATGCACATTGTAGTGTGCTCGCAACTGTGTTTGTGGAGTGAGCGCTTAGGAACCAACCAACCGAGGTGATGTGCCAGCGTGTTGCTGACTTAATCTAAAACAACTGGTTCTTGGGATGCCACTACATTGGTTTCGAGTTTTATGAAGCTGCTTGGAGCTGTATTAGGACTTATATCGGTCTTTCACTGTCTTCTGTGCATTGTGCAAGTTTAAAGTTCTTGTACCAAGGAAGTGAATGTTTCTCTCATTGGTAAGGTGCTTTGGCCTAACTGTGAGGTGGAAGTACTTTTGAATTCTGTATTTCATTCTTAGCACTACAGCTTGATTGCTGCCCTCTGTCAGACTGTATCAATAACCGTGGTCGATTTTTTTTTATCTTAGTGCTTGTCCAGATGGATGTCCACCACCCATGCCACTATAGATATCCTGATCAAGTTCTCTGGTATCTCAGGTATGCAAAGCAGTCCCAGCGATCAAAGGATGTTGATTTATGTTGTCTTCAGTTCTGCATCATGCTAACTGGAATATCACTCATGATTTAAAGGTGAAATAACTTTCAATCCTTTGAGCTGGAAATTTCAAATCTTCCCACCAGGATTTATGTTGAAATTTTGATTTAACGTTACCTCAGTTTGAGCTTTGGATAAGGCATCTCTTGAGAACTTTGAAGAAACTTTTTTAGCACTTGCAGCAGATAAGCATATTAGTGAGCTTCAAATCCTTTCTTGTGTACGGGCTTTGTTGTAGTGGAAACATATCTCTCTCTCTCTCTCTCTCTCTCTCTCTCTCTCTCTCTCTCTCTCTCTCTCTCTCTCCATTGCTTAGAGAAAAGACGTACAAGTGAGAGCCCTTCCAAGAATTGTGACAGCGCCTAATTTAGCTGCTTGGTAGGCAATGAAGAAGCAGCTTTATGATGTCCACTTAGAACTATTAAGGGTCCACCTGGACAGACCTAAACCGGTAAGAGGAGTTAAGAATTTATGCTGTGGTGTTAGGAGGCCAAACACACTTATGTCCAAGAATGCTAAAGTCAGTGCACAGAGTTGATTCCCAAGCTTTTACTGTTTTTGAAATTAAAGCCTCAAGGCGTCCATGCTGTAAGCATGCGCCTTTATTTCCTTTAAAACATTTTGCTAGAGAAGGTTGTCAATGCAGCTCAGAAGTGTAACTTTGCTTGTGCCTCACATTATTTGCAAAACACTCAAATTTAGGTGAGATGTGTAAAGCCCTTAGTCTTATCGTTGCGCGGCAGGGACGCTTTCTCATGAACCAGATATGAAAGTAACCTTGCTTTCTCTCATCATTAGTTAGGAAATCCCGCATTCACCACCCTACTTATTAACATTGAGATATGAACAAACGGGGTTACAAGTTAAAATTGTGCTTGGAGTGCTCCCGTCTGTCACCTGTAAGTTCAAATTTTTCTCTGCACACCTATTCTGCTAGTAAGAATTTTTGCAAAGAACAGAAGAACACAAGGAAGGCGAAGCATCTGTTCCTTAACCCCTTCCCTGGTAATCCTGAGTATTCTTGTCATTAACATGTATTCTTTGTGCCATCAGTAGAATACTTGTCCTTACTTGTAAAATATTTGTACTTATTTCTATCTTCCCAATTTAATTCGTTCTTTGATGAATTCCCATTTTCTATATTTCCTCTCCCCATAGGAAATATTTATATATTTGTCAGTGGATGGTGTGCATTCTTTACTTTGTGAACTTCCAGTGTCAGATGCTGCTCCTGTGAAATTAAAGTTCATAACTTTAAAAGCATAGAAAAATACTAAATTTTGAATTTTGCATGAGTGTAAATTTTTTTTTTTTTTTACCTTTCTAACATCCAAAGTAACTCTTCATAATACTGCATGATTTAAAAATAGTGAACATAGTATAATCTGTGACTCCCAATTTAACTCGGGAATGTAAACATCAACCAAAATTATGCACTTCACAAAAACGAACTGACGAACAATTCAAGAATAGTCGGATAGTGACTGTATTGAATTTTGGGGCATGAATGTACACATTGGTGTGCAGGTGCAGACCTTCATATCTAAAGTTAGTTGTTGTCTTTAGTTTTGGATTGTCAGTTTTGGTCTTTCAACCCAAGCACAGGATTAACTAGTACCCTGCGAGATAGTCCTTTTGCCTTGTAGGGATCCTCTGACAAGGCACTCTATGAGGGCTTACACCCTGCTGTGATTCCAATGTTTGGCAGCAGTACTGTACTTGACAGTAAGGATCATACAACAGGCAGGAAAGTTGAGAAGCTGAAATTCATACCCCGATCCCACCTCCAGGCCTGTAGCCAGAGGGAGTTCAGAGGGTTCAGAGCACCTGGAATTCCACTTGGCCAGTGTTGCAAAAATGGATACAAAAGTATTGCTTGACAAAAAGGCAGTAACAGAAGTGCTGTACAGACAAAGGCTCCTTTTGAACATTATAAAACGAATCTGGCAATTCCACTTCTGGACTACATCATATTGGACTTTCAGGAGAGATTTTCTAAACTCTCAATCACAGCAATTTCACTGCTTGGAATTGTGCCTTATGTCATTTGTGGTGAAAAAGAAGTGAACCTGAAAGATGCCATTGAAAAATACAGCTCTGATCTGCCTCTACCACAACTGGTACCCCAAGAGATCATGCGATGAAAGGTGAAATTTCCAAGGGCTCCAAGTGAAAACAGGCCTGCTACCCCAGCAGCAGCAATATAGGAATTTGACCCACACCTTTTCCCCAACATTAGGATTTTACTTCAAATTGCATGCACCCTACCAGTCACATCCTGCAAATCTGAGCAGGGTGCCAGTGTTATAAGGTGCCTTCACACATACATGCGTGACAGCATGACTGAGGACAGACTTACATCCCTGGCTCTCCTGCATATTCACTATGACAAGGAGGTAAACCTTAAAAGGGCTGTAAAGCCATTTTAAAAGAGACAAGCAGAATGCAACTGGACTTGCTAATTACAAATATGGACTAGGGCTTATTCTGTGCATGTTTATCTTCATTAAATTACTCAAATACATCTTTATCTTGCTTTGCTCTCTGGAAAGTACAATTGTGTACATTGCAAACAGTACTCCTAAAACACTGGAGCTTCCGGGGTCTTTGGCCCCTGGACCCCCATCAGGGCTCTGCCCTTGGACCCCACTGGGGGCCTAGGCAACCTCCATCCCCCCTCCTTCAAAGTTCCACCTTACACCAACTGAACTCCTCTAGATGTCAACCTGGCTATGGGCCTGAACTCCACACATGGAGTGTGCTAGATAACAAAGGATTCTGCAACCACAGGCCTAAGGCATGGAGAAGGATCTAACAACACAGCATACTCATTCAGTTTGTTTTCCAACCTTGCCACATGTTAGTATGTTAGTAGTATAGATAGTAGATAGAAAACGTCCAAGAACTCTACCTTGAACACCTTATATGAAATTACTGAAAGGTACAGTACTGGCCATCAACAGATTCTTTTGGTTCCTCCTATTAAAAATTCATTATACAAGAAGGATTCTAAGGATGAACTAGGGAACCACGGACATATTACCTCTATTTCAGTTTCACAGGATGATATTAGAATATCCTAACCTCATAGTGAGCTTTTCTGGTTCCTCCGCCATGCTTTTTTACCATATACTTTGTTCTTCCCCCAGAGCTCTGGCACTTTGCTTCAGTTAGACCTTCATTAATGTGTTTTTCACCTAATCTTTTAACTTCGAGAGGTTTCCTCACATCACCACCACCTCCAGTGCTGTGTGATGCAAGGGACCTCTGAAATTTTACTATTGACATCTCTTTGTGCATTTATTATCCACAGATCTTCATAAATTGCCAGCAACTCTTCCCATAATTCTCATCCAAGTAGGTCTGGGTCTTCAAACGCTATGCCCACAGGAGCTCAGATGCCATGTATTGTACTAATTTCAGCCATCTTTTACCACTTTTCATTATGAAATTAATGGGGAGGGCAAGAAGCAAAGGTAAAACAACATTGCCTCTAGCACCCACTATTTACTAAAAGTCACTTGATTAGACCCCATCAACATGAACTTTGCATCTACTGCATTCTTGAATAATTTCAATTGCAGTTACACAATGAGAGTGCCATAGTAATGTAACACCTTCTATAATATAGGTTTGTGGATGCTGTCAAATGCCTTATCGTAATAAAAAAATGTTATCAGAAAAGAAATTTCAAATTCCTTACGCAGCTGCACATTATCTTAACATTGTATTTGATCACTGCAATTTCTCTGTTTTTTCTCCAAGCTTTTTACCAATATTTTATTGCTAGACTTAGCTAGAGCTTAGCAGTTTAGAGCTTAGCAGTTTCTGTTTTTTTCCATTTTGTTTGATACGTCAAAGCCAACGAGGATTTTAGCTCACATTTCAAGTGCTACTTCTACATGGCATTTATGCACATAAGTTACATTTTTTGTGCCGTTGCCATGATCTTGATGCATGATGGGATAACTATAATTAAAATTCCCTTAATTTCTAGAACTGTCTGTTGTAGAAAATGCTTTACCAATGGCAGTCTTAAGTTAATGGGCTCGAAAAGTGGAAATTACTCCTTGG